>NC_136416.1:87125000-87725000 GCF_051521515.1 Lactuca serriola | reverse complement strand
TGCAGGATCAGTGAAAAGAGAGGAAGCTTGATGGAAAAGCAAGATGAGTCTAATCACAAAGAAATGGATCTCGATCGCATGGACTTGAAGATTAGATTTTGAGCTTAGAAAGTTATGATAGAATTGTTAGGAATATTTGACTACATAGTTTTTCAGTTGATTTTGCATTGTAAGGACAAATGTTTTCTGCTGCTTTTATGAATAAAATAAATTATGGTTTGACTCATTTATTTATTTATTTATTTATTTCCTTGCAATGAAAGCGTTATGAAAAGTTGATGTTTGCATATTTCTACAACGAATGGATGTGATTCTTAATTGTGTCAATAGTGGAAATGTCAAGAATTTACCAAATAGGGAAAGTTTTTCATCGCCCAAGTTTCAAGTGGACAGAAACTTGGAATCATGCAACTTGGTTGCATGATGAATGAGAAATTTCATATTTGGAAATTAGACTAATTCGTTAACAAAGTGTCAAGTGAAGGACTAGGAGATCGAATACACAAAGTTGTGTGTTGATCAAGTCCACCACAAGAGTAACAAAGACATTCCTCATGGTTTACTAAAGGTTTAGTAAATATGATTATACTTATAAGATTAAGTGTAATTCTGAATTGATTCAAAAAGTTTAAATCAATAGCAGAACGAATAAGAAGAATCAAGTAGGTAGAAAGATAAAAGTTTCTCAATTCTAAGAAGAAGGGAGAGTACCTTTTATGTTTTATGATATGTATTAATGATTAAGAACCATATCTAAATTGATCCTCTAAGAAAATCTTAATACAATTGTATGTCTAAGAAGAGGAATTAAGAATTGAAGAAATGGTTAAATCAAGAAGTCAATCATGCTTCTTTCCAAAAACAAGTCTTAGAGTTAAGATTGTGACATTGAGTGACAAGTCTTAAGAAGGTTTATAACATTCATCAAATGTAGAATGTGGAAAAAGGTTTTCTTATTCTCACACATTTGAAATTGGTAAGTTGTGATGTCTTGGATAAGATAAAGACCAACTAGGACCAATTTTATGAAGTGTTTTGTCTTGATAAAAGCTGCACTAACTCTTGAATATTTGGTTGTCAAGAAATGTTTATTGACAAGAGAATCTTATATGTCAAGGAGTCAGTGGGAGTCTTAATGGTCTTGAAAGGTTTCAAGAACAAATCAAGAATAAACCTTATCGATCATCGCTAGCACACGAGTAGAGGTTTACAACATATCGTGTTGACATTAGCCTGTTTCTGTGCCGTTCCAATCGAGTTAATTATGCATGTGAGTCCTATGAGTTCCCATTTGAATGCATAAAAGGCAAACACCTTGATCAATGGAAAGTACATTGATAGGAAAGGGTGAGCTGCTTAACTACTTGGAAGACATGGTGGGCAGTCGTGTTACCATAAGGCAAGAAATCATGATTGAGAAAGTTCGGTCCATATGAGTTTAGATTTGTCGCAAACTTTGGTTTTGACAAATTCACATGGATAGGAACAAATACACCATTAAAATCTAAGTGTCATAAGATTCCCTCCTTCATGAAAATGACTGTGAGGAAATGCTTTCACTAAAGGAGATTTTAAGAAGTTAGTGATTGTGAAATTGTATTCTCGAATTCGATTATGGTTACGGTATCCCTTTCCATGATTCGAATTGTGAGATTTGGCAATTAGTCTGAATTGTTTAGACACACATATGAGCTATCTAAGGCAAAGGTGTATAAAGAAGCCTTGATAAAATATTATCAAAGCATTGGGTATTAGAAATATGAACTTAAAGAAATCCAATAGGCATTGTTTTTCTAAAAGTTAAGTTGTTTCTGAATACATGTCAAAGCTAGTAGGAGCATAAGTGTTATGTTTATAATAATCATCATGATAGTGGGAGCATAAATGTTATGATTGTACGATTATTAAGGCATGTATTGCAAGTTAGCAATATTAGTTATAGAAAACAAGAGTCATACTTTGCAAAGTTGTAAGGGTTGAATAGTTGTTTTGCTATAATTAAGGGAGAGAATATTATGCTTCATTTCAAATCTAAAGGCTTAGGTTGTGGAATATTAATAATATTAGTCAAAGGATACATAGTGTGTTCTTAAATTTCAATTATGATTACGGCATTCCTCTTCATATTTCGAATTGAGAGAACGTAGCACATAAAATATTATGGCAGAAGATTGATAAAGTATCGAATCTTTATGTAAGACATTATGCATTGTGTCCTATACGCTTCGGGTATAGGATCGATTGCAAATGCTATAATATTTGACCATTCTAAAATTTTCCAAATGTCTAGTGCATTTAGAGGGAAAAGGACAAGAATCGGTTTTGACTAAGATAATTAGACAACTATCAAAGGACAATCCAAAGTTCGTCGAGGATTGGTCGCTTGTGAGTAGTTGGAAGTATAGTATTGGATGGACAATATCGACATTATTATGAATAGATAAGATTCTATTAAGAATGAGTTGTCATATGGAAAATATGGAAATGTTTCCATATTGGGAGTTGGAAATTGAGAATCAATGTCTAGATTAGAAACTTTTATGCAAAAGGATGTTCAAAGGAATGTACTTTGAGTGAGAGACATCACATCTAAGGAATTGTCTTGTAACAATCTCCAATAGAGGATTTTGTAATTTCATTGGCAATAGTCATTGTGACTTTAGTGCAGTGACATTACGAAAGGATCATTGCATGAAATGTTAGAATCTAGCATATTCTATAAGTGGCAAGAATTTGATATTCTTTCACTTATGAAAAAAAGATTAGGAGTTGTGAAATGAGTACGATTGGAAATGTGTTCATTTAATCTATTTCGCAAAGTCAGAACGATAAGTAAACATTGTGTGAATGCTAAGAGCATGGGACAAGTGTAGTAATAATTCAAGTAAGAAGTTGATTACCCGAAACAACAAATAATGAGTAATCGATATGGTGATAAATAAAAGGTGTTTTATTTATACTCAAAGGTTTGAGGCCATATGGGATTAGTATTATTATTGTGTTTCACTTTGCATGTTTTGACTTCCTGAATGATTTAATTTGTTTAGAACTAGTCAAATTATTCGAACGGGCCACATTCGTTCATATGTTGGAAGTAGATATGAATGAAGACTGTCATGAATTGGTGTGTGGATTGTCTAAAGAGTATTAGACATAAGCAAATGTTTGCTGCAACGTTCATGAGTGCTTATGAATATGATTTGAGCATTGGATTAAACCCACGCTCACTTGGATCACTTCATGGATTTCATCACGAGTGATTGGTGAGAAGATAACATCTTATATTGTTGAAACCGAGATGTGTGAGTTGTATCTTGCGAGTCGGCTGCACATTGATAATATGTAAACGCACCAGTAACTTGGTGTTATAAAACATATTGTTGTGTGTGATTTGGTGAGTGAGTGCAAGCGAGCATTGAGTCAAAGTTTATCCGTTCCTTTTATCCAAAGTAGGATAAAAGCGATATATGTGGGCCCCTCGATGATTTAGTGATGGCACCTAAGTGCTTGGCCAAGCCATGACTAAATTGATGTGTTCAATTGTAGTCTGTTGTCAGTCGTCATAAATCTGAATTCGAGAAACAGCACATAGACAGAGAGAATAATTTAGATCCATATGTCAGTCTATACGATATCTAGAATGGAGGAATATATGATCCCTTATCTAAAGGACACGTGTATCTGATAAGATCAGAGTTGACAGCGGCTTTAGAAAGCTACGATTGCAGATCAGGATCTGAAGTCATATGCAGAATAGTTATTAGACTTATCCAAGTGGGAGACTGTTGGATTAGTGTCTAAGTCCATAACTATTTTGGTATGTACTTGTCCCGATGGTGCATGGTCCTTTTGGGTTGCCTTCACCAAAGCAACTTGATAGGATGAATTATGGAGAGAAAGGATTAAATATGATTTATTAATATATTATGAGAATAATATATTAAAGGAGAAATCATATTGTTTAATTAATATTAGTCAATAATTAATAAGAATTAAGTTTGTGACTAAAAGACATTAATTAAACTTAAGGGACTAGAATTGTCAAGTGTATGATAGTTGAATATTGAGCTAATGGACTCCCTATTAAAGGGGTGGACGAATTCTATGGGGAAACCTATTAGAAATCGTCCAAGGCTTGTTAAGGAAGGAGTCCATAGGTTGCTTAGGCCTTAAGCATCCAAATTAGGGTTTCCTTGTTAGATAACCCTAATAGCCTCTCTATTTAAAGGACCCTTAAGGCTCAAAAACGTGGTGAACTAATTGATTAGGGTTTCCACACGTTTTGGGCAACCTCCTTCTCTTCTCTTCTTCATCCGCTTGCTCTCGGTGTTTGTGAACCATTAGAGGAGTGACATTTGTGACTCTAAGCTTTCTAAAGTCATTACATGGAGGATTTGAGATTGTTATTGCTACATAACAATCAAGGTATGATCTAAACCCTAATTCATATGTTATGTTGATTATCATATAATAGATCTAGGGTTTATAGTCTTGGATGAATTGCATGTACAATAGAGACACCTAGATCCAAGCATTAGGGTTTGTATGAGCACATAGGATGTTCTTATGGCTAAAACTCATCACTTAAACCATTAAGTTGTCCTTTTAGACCTTAGGAAAGGTCTTAGGTCATAAAAATGTGCTCTTAATGGTTAGTTTTGCTTCATTCATGCTTTAGAAGGTCTTAATGCATTACAATGTTGTACTTCAGGGTATTGGGCACTTAATGGACATGAAAAGTCATAAAGTTGGGAATTTTAAGAATCTTGAGGGTAATTTAGCCTTGTATATGAAATTTGAACATGAATGCTTAATGTATTAAGCACTTAATGGAAAAAATGAGATTTTTAGCATACGCCATGTGTACCTCAGTGTAGGTCATGTATATGCGGTCCAATCCCCTGTTTTCCAGATAACTCGAGTACGCCCCACGTACCTCCGAAGTACGCCCAACATACTCGTCCTAAGTCGACTCGGCTGGGTTGAATCAGTTGACTTGTTAGTTCTGACCAAGTTTGACCAAGGGGAAGAAATTGTGATTATTTAATAATGGGAAATGTTTGGACATTTATGACTTGGGTGGAGCCGGTATTCAGATCAGAGTATTGATTATTTTTTCGTCTTGATGTGAGGTGAGTTTTCCTCACTATACTGACAGGTCGAAGGCACAAAGGTTGGCCCATTGGTTTAATATCCTGCTATACATTGATATGTTGAGTATAGGATAGATATGTATGATTATATGCAAGTTGTTGATATGCGTAGACCGGTAAATATGTAGGACTACCTGTGATTTTTTGTCTAAATGATTATTTGTCTATTGATTATGTTTGTTATCTGTTATATGTCGACATATTGTGTTGGGTTGAGGTTGTACTACTCTGTACTATAGCCAAAAAACCTATGAGCATTCCAGATATGAGTTGAGGGCCGATTGGCATGCCAGACTCATACTTAGGGCTCGGGAGCATTCTAGATACAAGCTGATGGTCGGTTGGTATGCCAGAATCGTACTGAGGGAATGCAGGTATTCTAGTTTGATGACTAAGTGGACCTGATGTATATTGGCATTCCAGTCCGATGACTGATTGGGCGAGCGGTATTCCAATATGATGATTGATTGGACCCAACATGATTGTTCGTTTATGATATGTTTTCTATGTGGTGATACTTTGGGGAAACTCACTATGCTTTGTC
Source organism: Lactuca serriola (assembly GCF_051521515.1). Classification (NCBI taxonomy): domain Eukaryota; kingdom Viridiplantae; phylum Streptophyta; class Magnoliopsida; order Asterales; family Asteraceae; genus Lactuca; species Lactuca serriola. The sequence continues at coordinate 87,719,303 of NC_136416.1, read as the reverse complement.
TTACGGTTTTAGTTTATTGTTTTAGGTACTTCTGATGATCATGGGAATGCGAAGGCATTACCGTACACATCCTAATTTATGTTATTGATCTTAGGGAACTCTGTTTTGAAAAAATGGTTTCTTAAACACTTTTATTAGTAAATAGGTTGATTTGAAAATTTTAAATTGGTAGTGATTATTGAGTCGTTACAAAAAGTAACAAAGAATCATTCACCATGCCTCCTAGAGGATCTAAATGGTCCACATACATCTTTATGGATGAGGTCCAACATATCATTTCCTCTTTCACAGATTCCTATAAATGACACCATTGTTATCTTCCCGAGAAAGCAAGAATGGAATATATAAACTGACACTAAGTCAAATGTTTCCAAGATCCCATCCTTTTGGAGATCAGTGATGTTTTTCTTGTTTATATAACCAAGACGACAGTGACACAAACATGATTTATCCAATATTCCTTTGGAAGAATCAACATTTAATATCAGATTATTAGATTACCAATGCAAACAACATTCACATATATTTCATTACAAGGGATAAATTTGAAAATAAAAAACCATTATTATAAAATAAAATATTAACATTGTTATGTTAAACAAAAAAAAAGAAATCCATCCTTGAGTAGTGCATAAAGAGAAATAATGTTTCGAGCCATATCATACAAGTAGCAACAATTTAACAAACCTATAGGAACACCACTATTAAGCATGAGCTCATAATCCTCAATCATTCTAATAGGTGTAGTGTGTCTATTTTCCATGATCAGGTTGAGTTATCCATGCTTCAGCTTCCCACTTTCCTTTAGTCCCTATAACTCCAAAAAAATGTGAGTAACACATCTAATATCAAGAACCCATGAATTAGAAGTTGACATACTATGCAGTTCAATCATAAATATACCTTAGGCGCCACACCCTTTGGCCTTGTTCTTCTTTAGATCCTCCAGGCACTTAGGTAACCACATTTCCAATGCCCCTTCTCTTGGCAGTAGACACAAATGGTCTGTTTGTGGACAGTGGTAGGAGCTATTTCATAATTGACTTTTCTCTTAAGAACTTAGTTGGACACTATTTACTTGTTCTTTCCCTTTCCCTTGGGATGATAAACCTTTTTCTTCATAGCAGCATTATCATGGCCAACGGCTAAGACAAGAGCATAGGAGCTGCAGCTTTGAGTGTCAAGCATAATTACTTTGGTAGTTTTTAACATAACATAAGGCTCCATCAAGGTCTTGTATAGATTGTTCATATTAAAGGTTTGTATCGATCGAATACACTTCAAGTATGAACAAGAAACATAAAATGAATCTAATCAAAATAATCAATAGAAAGTAAATAACACATAAGTTCTCCAAATTGTTCCTTTCACCAAGAAAAGAGGTTTTGTCTTCACCAAGAGGACGGGTCTGTCACAAAGACGAATGACACAAAGCCACAAACACAACTACCACGACCACAACATTAGAGTTTACCCTAATGTTGTATATATACTAATTTATACATGTATAGACCTTGATCGAAGGGATTTCGTCTAATCTATACTAAGAATCGATCTTATCACAAAGATATCGGATCTGTGATCTATTCTATATTAATCAATATCATTACCTAATATACAAAGCATTATAATCGAATAAGTAAACTATAAGCTGATGCTGGTAAACTTGATACGCTGGTGTTGTCAATGTGTAGATGTTGACGTTGATAGATCAGCATGTCATGTATTTAACTCATCAGATCGTAAGGTGTGACCTTACAATCTCCCCCCTATCTGATGTCGTCAAAACTAAGTGTCTTTTGATATATAAGAAGAATGCTTTTGGCTTGTGCTCCCCCTGAGAATAATAACGAAATCTTGATTCTTGCAGTTTTAACAAATTTTCCCCTGAGAAGATACAACACACGAGAGATGACTTGATTCCCCCTTAGAATGTGCTTTTTTGTAGTTTGAGGTTTTCAGCTTTATCAAGATTTTCTCCCTCTTTTTGGCATTAGCAGGTAACGTTGAGTAGAGCAGAATTTCAACTTGTAATGTAGTAAGAATGTGATGTCTCCTGATAGAATGGGCTTAAACTACCCTTCACTGACATAGTATTGCAAGATCTCATCAGCGTGTGGTTTCATATGCTGAATCATAAATCTCTTTTATTAGAAGAAAAACGACAAGAGTGTATTGGTGCATGTAATATATCATGGAAAATGATATACCCATTGGCACAGGTTTGCGATCTTTTATCAGTGTGTGGTTTTACACAGTGAATCATCAAGCTCTATTAAGAGATAAAGGAGAGAACGGATTGTTTCAGTCACATTGAGGTGAAATCAACGTGAATCATTAATAGTTTAACTCATCAACAAGAAGTGGTTAAACGTTTGTATCAAAGAGTAAGTTGCAATCTTGAATCAAAGATTCACCATTAATTCATAATGGTACTATTTCATACCTCAAACTAGAAGGTTGGCGACATGAACAACCCTTTGTCATTTAAGGACCTGACAAGTATCTCTTATGCTGATGACTATGCAATCAGGGTAAGCCATTATGTTATGCTCAATGTTTCATTAGAACATGAGACTTGATGCATACGACAATCATGCTTCCAGGGACAGATCAGGTAAAGATGATTGAAAAATAAACACCCTAGCCTTTTTATCAATATTTTCATTTGGACCAAGCGATCTCACTTTGAGAGTTTAGAAAGTGCTAAACAATCAATGTGAGAAGGTGACTCAATGTTCTTAGCAAACGGTCTCGCTAATGAGAAACATAGAGAGATTTTGTCACATACAACAACATGTTTCTAGGGACGATGATGTGTCAAACGTTGCGTACTAGGCTCAAAATTGCCACCGTCAGATTCCTTTACAAAATGGTACAATATAAGAATACAAACAAAAGAATTAGTAAAACAAGTAGATAGTTTAAACATAGAAAAATGTGCGGCTTTTTCATAAAGGTGATAAAGACTAGATCCATCAAATCTTTGGAATTGAATGGTCATTAATGCACTTCCATTTTCCGAGATATCTTCCACTTGAAATTTCATCTATAAAAGAGAACAAACAAGATCAACCATATCACACAATAAAAAAATTCATAGTAAACAAGGACAGAGAATACCTTTAATTTTTTAGATTCTACAAATTGATTCCAAGCTTCATGTTCACCAAGAATAAAGAAGAACATGCACTAGTCCTTGTAACCAACGAGTTAGAGGGATCCAATATTTGTAACCTTCGAGCTATAAGAGTCACCAAGACAAAACTCGAAGGTTCCATACATTGAGATCCATGAAGGAGTAGAAGGTCGGATCACTTTCTTGTTGAAGACGCCTTTGGATCTTTGAGGTGATGAAGTTGTAGTGACAGAGTCTATGGAAATTAGTCATGCCAGATCACGTAACTTCATCTCATCCCATTGAAACAGAAAGAGGTTGTTCAAGACAAGAGATATATGTGCCCAGAAGAACATCCTTTGGCACAGTTATCCCCCATCTATCTCATCTGCATAAAGCAACATGTTAATCATCGTGTGCATCAGCGTCAGTGAGAGAGCAGTTGTTTCTGAAGAAAAGATGTAGAGTCAGAATCAAATCGCTCTACAAGAAGAGTGATGCATTCAAGGAATGACATGTTGATTCCTTCAAAGTAGATAAGTCAGATAAGGTCACTATTGATAGAGAAGATCATGTAGGAAATGTTAGCAAAAAATGTATTCACAATGTATACTTCTTTGGAAAGAAATAAAAAAATAATGCAAACAAACCAAAAATAAATTAAAAGTGTAGCAACTTAAGCTCAAATTTTAAAAGTAGCAAAGAACAAAACAAAAATAAAGTATAAACGTCAAAATCAACAAATCAAACCATATAACAACAAATCAAACCATATAAATATTCTTCTCTCTAAGACCAGCAAGCACAATTTTGTTTTCAGAATCAAACACTTTTCCCACATGAAGGTTGAAAAGAACTTTGTAACCAATTTCACAAAGTTGACTGATGAAGATGAAGTTGCCTTTCAGTCCTTTTACATAGAACATGTCCTTTAGCTTAATTATCCTGCATTCAAAACTTCCAACACTTGTTACAGCTCTTCTACTATTGTTACCGAAAGTCACCATTGGACCATCCTTCTCTACAAAAATTTTTAGAAGTGACTTGTAACCAGTCAAGTTTCTAGAACTTCCATTGTCTAGGTACCAAGTTTGACCTAGATTTGGACTTGATCCTTTAACAGCGTGAGAATCATCAGCGTCACAAATGCTATCATGGGAATCATTTACAAGTTTCATGATACCCTTAACGTTCATCCCCTCATCTCTTCTTTATCCACCCATTCTTCATGATCATCTTGATTTGCAATGAAGGCTTTCAGCAGATAGATGTTCTCTTTCTTCATAAGGGCCAGCAGCTTCTTATACAACACTTAATAGTTCTCAGGACATTGGGCTTTTTTCTTCTCCTTGCAGTCCTTAGAAAAATGGTCAGGGCTCCTACAATTTAATAAATCACCTGAGCTTTTCTTCTTTGAAGTGGATCTTCTCGTTGAGCTGCTTCCCTTGAATTATGCTCTTCTAACCCCATTTGCTTTGCTTTCCTCCTAACGCTTGACGTTAAGTGCAGTGTTGGCGATAAACTCATCGGTGAGATCTTCATCAATTTCTTCACCTTGATCTAAATTATCTGAGTCGTTGATGGTTTTCCTTGCTTCCTTTCAAGACACTAGGGCAACAAAATTTTATTTTCTTGAGTTCCTCATGATTTCCTTACGATGATCTTTGGTCTCTTCATAATTTTGTAGATTACTGAACAAAGAGTTCAGATCCGTGGTATCGATATTCTCACTGTTTATAAAAACATATGCATGATGTTCCCAGCTTTTCCCAAGAGAATCGAGAAACTTCATAACCAAATATGATGAGTGCTTGACGATTCCCAGTCCGTGCATACCATTAACCAAATAGCTAAACCTATTAAAGTTTTAGGGAAGAGACTCACCTTGTTGAGAAAAGAAATGCTTGTATCTCCAATTAAGATTATTGATGGTCGTAGCCTGGACTTCAACGATGCCTTCATAAACCACTATCAGCGTGTCCATCATCTTTTAGGTTGATTTACAATTTTTTACGAGATGCTACACATGGTATGGAAGAGAGTTTCTAATAGCAGCCTTGGCTTTCACATCAAGACTGAGCAGCCTCTTGTCATCGTCATCATAACTCATTGTTGGCTTTTACTTCAGACGGCCAACGGGAGCATTGTTTACCAAGGGTTGGTACATAGGAGCATGGGGACCATTATCAACGATATTTCTCATCTCATAATCAATGGTTTTAAGAACCATCATGGCCTTGGTTTTCCACTTGGAAAAAGTTGTGTTCATCGAAGTGAGGAATTTCGTTGAGGCCAAAGGATTTGGAATTTCTTGAAATCGACATTATAACTTGAGAGTATCACAAACCCGCTCTGATACCATTTGAAGGTTTGTGATGATCGGATACACTTCAATTATGAACAAGAAATGTAAAACTAATCTAAGCAAAATAATCAACAGAAAGTAAATAACACATAAGTTCTCCAAATTATTCCTTTCAGTAGCTCATAAGAAGTTTTCCCATGACGTTTAACAATAATAGACTAGTTTTGGGTATAACACGATGTATTGATGGCTTCAGCCTAAAATGGAAATGAAAGACCAGCTTCAACAACCATAGTTCTTCCAGCTTCAATGAGAGTTGTGTTTCTTCTTTCTGCAATACCATTTTGTTGGGGAGTTCTAACTACCGAAAAGTTCTGAGAGATTCCTAAGACTAAGAAAAAATCTTCCAGAAAGGATTTTCTAAATTCAGTTCCATGATCAATACATAATTGCTTTACTTTGTGATCATAGAGGACTTCCCACTACTTAATGAGAGTAATGATTTCATTAGCGGCATGACTCTTCTTTCTTAAAAAGACTACCCACGTAAACCTTGAAAATTCATCATCAATGACAAGAGTATATTCCTTCCTAGCTCTTGAATTGATCAGAACTGGTCCAAAAAGGTCCATATTAAGAAGAGGAAGAGGTTTGATGATTGAAGAACATGAATTTGGCTTCAACGAAGACTTGGTTTTCTTCCTTTTTTTCACACGCTGAGCATAGTTTGTCCTTGACAAATTGCGTCTTAGGAATTCCTCTCACAAGTTGATTCCCTGTAATCCTTGAGATGTTCTTGAAGTTCAGATGTGATATCCTTTTGTACCACAACCAATTTAGATGAGACTGGGCACGAAATAAGAAGCAACAACGAAGTGAGTTGTCAGCAGAAAATATATCCAGAACATAAATGTCATTTTGTCGATTTACAGTAAGAACAGTGATATTCTTTTGATCAACAACTTTTCCTTACTTCTTGTGACAACCGTGAATTTTTGGTCAAGACAAAGTCAAATAAAGTCAACAAGTCAAACCGGTCAACTCATCTAACCCTTGTATATTAGGGTTCACAATATGTTTCTATTGCACAACGCACCATCTTAATACAAAGTATCGCTTAGAGGTTTCATGTGTTCAGGAAATCTAAGCCCTAATCAGAATAAGTGATGTAACGAGTCGATAAAACATTATTACATACCCTTCGGTGGCGTATAACACTCATAACAAGGCACAACAGGGTTTACAAACCTTGCATTACGAGGCTAAACACTAACAAAGATCATAAACAAAATCTCTCTAAATCTTTCTCAAAACCTTTTTCAACTTTTTATAGTCACTCGGGTCATCCCGACCCTTACCTTAGTCAAAAACCGTTTGAAACGAGAAGTTTATTCGAAAAACAGGCCTTATGGAATTAAGCTTCTTATAGAACCGAAACCCCTCCATTAGAACCGAACCTACTCCTAAGACCGAATCCACCTTCGGTTTCGGCTCCTTGCATTTCGGTTCGGCTCCAACACTCCCGCCTTCGGTCGTTGGATCACTTCGCTTTCGGTTCCCACTCGACAATCTTCGCTTGTGATACTTCTCGGACCGAGCCTACTCTCGGTTCCCATGGACCGAACCTCGCACCAACCGAAGCCTTGTATATTCGCTTCTTTCTTCCCGGTTTTTGAGTACTTTCGCGTTTTAAGCCCGTTTTTCATGATTTTAACGTGGTATTACCACCCAAAACCATATTTTACTATTTTCAACCCTCTAAAATTATAATGTATCCATATCTTGAAGATTTCTAAGATAAAACCCCACTATTGTTGAGGACAAATTCAAAGTACAAGAATATACTTTTGACTTTTCTCATAAAGCTATGACAACAAGCCATCCCCCATACCCACTCCATGACAACCTACAGTCACTATTCACACTTTACCATATCAAATCACTATCCTTTTATGTATCTCCCAACACTCCATTAGGTTTCTTACACAAAATCTATGCAAAATCTATATCTTTCACACTTCCCAAAAGTTACATTCATCACCATCAAAGATCAAACATACCCTCTCTCTCTCTCTCTCTCTCTCTCTCTCTCTCTCTCTTCTCACGTTTTCTCTCTAGAAGCAAGAAATCTAGGAAAGTCACGAGTCCTTCCCTCATTCTTGGTAAGTTCTCCATCCCACTCTTAAATATTCTACACTCTTTCACTTAAATCATGGATCTTATACTCAAATATCGACATACTTATTCTTAGGATCTTTAATTCCTCAAGCATTCTCCAAGTCTTCTTGACTAGGAAACTTCTTTTCTTCGAAATCCATCTGAAGAAATCACTCAATATGAGTTCATACCCATACATTTTTAGGTTTTCTTCAAGTTTTAAGGGGGAATACAAGTTATAACACCAAAAACATAACTAAACTCAAACATCAGCTTTCAACAGGAAAGTTTAGCTCCATTCACAGACTGTTTTGAACATCTTAAACTTTTTAGTTTTCAAAACTGTAAATTTTGCAAATAGTTCAGGTTTATACCTTTCTAATGACTACTTGCACATCTCCATACAATTTTTCTACAATTTATGACAATTTTTAGAAAATTGTCTATCATTTCAGAAACGAATTTGGACCTGTATGTGAATATTAACATTTTCACACAAGCTAGAGAAGACTAAAAATCATAATAAAAATTATGAACAAACTAGACACATTTTGTAAAATCTCAGAGTTTACGGATTCAGTTTTCGACTTCGTATGATTTTTCTGTGATTTTTCTAAAACAGTGCAGAAAAGTTAAAAAGTAGTTAAACATCTTACAATATTAATAACACTTTGTAACATGTTGAGCAAAGTGTATAACAATAAGTTTCTAAATGTTGAATGTATTTGTTGTTAGTTTGACATCATAAACAAAAACTAGTCATTCATGATAAGGATTTTCATTCAGTTCGAATACGTAGAATAAACTATAATAGGTATAGTTTATGGACTTTACATTACAAACATACTACATAAAAAGGGATTTACTTCCACCAAAGAAAGGGTTTTACATTCAAACCACACGTAAACTCGTTAGCGTAAATTGTGAGACATTTCTTCATTGAACTCTTAGAGTACGGGTTAAAAATCCTGTAAATTATAACCAGAGTCTCTTGTAGGGAGAGCATGATAATTGTATATAGATCTATATTGGGATTGACAATCCACACCTTGCTGCTAGATACAGTGGGACCTGCAGGTCTACGGGTGACAAATGCCATAACAGTTCCGACGCCTAAAGTACGTCGCAGCAGGTCTACTCTGTCATAGTATGGTTATAGAGACTCACATAGGGAGATAACGACACATTTAAAGTTTACGGGAAATTCTAATTTAAAAAAAGGGGTTTTATCTATTTAAAACTGCATACATCGTTACAAGTACAAAACACACACATACATTCGGTCTTGGGATTTAAGCCTACATAACATTTTATAAGGAAAATATTATATTTTTCTTGAGTATACATTACATTTACAAACAAAGGTTTTCAAACTCTACATCCAAAAGCTTATGAACTCACCAACTGAATTGTTGACACTTTTCCGAAACTACTTGTATTCTCAGGAAATCAGTAAAACAGGTAACCCGTAGCTTTTGAGGATGGGATGCTAAGGCGTCAAATAATTCATTTTGTCATCATAGTGTAACTGATTTTAAAACATGTAAAATCATACTATGGTGTAACTTTTTCAATTATATTTATGATGGTTGTATTTGCTTTGGTCACTACTATACTCGTTGTTATGATACTATACATGAAGTCCGCCACCCCCAGAAATTTCTACCATCCTTGGTTTGGGGGTGTGACATTTCTTGTTAAAGAGAACATCATAGTCAGCATCACACAGGTGATTGATAGAAATGAGATTATACTAAAGGCCGACATTTTTGAAAACGATAGAATTGCATTTGATGGATCCATATCCCTTTGTAACTCCCTTGCCATTATCTCCATATGTAACTGACGGACCATCCTTCTTTTTGAAATCTACTAGGAGAGACTTGAATCCTGTCATATGTCTTGAGCAACCATTGTCTGAATACCAAATATACTATTTACCCTAAAACTAAGATGTACAGCAAGTCCAAAAAAATATACATTGAATATATATTGACCCACTTGCAAATGATCGCTAAGAAAAGATGTTATAAGAATCATCAGGGAGACAGTTCAACAAGTTTCCCTTTTTGATCCACTTATCATTTCGAATCTTGATATTATCAGCACAAATGGTGTTCATTTCAAAAGTGCATTCGCTGACTTTGTGAGAGGCATCACCACATCGATAACAAACTTTAATTTTATGATTTTTTTCCGTTAACATTAGATTTTGATTTCTTTTTAACTATTGAATCTGAAGAACATTGATTATTTGATTTAGCTCTGGAACAAGGAATGTTATCAATGGTATTCTCATGTACTACCTTGTCATGAGACTCATGATCCTTTGAAGAGTTTTCAGGAGTAGAAAGCTTTGATTGATCTTCAAGTTCAGAATTGCTAACTGAGCATAGATAAAACATGCTAAGAATTTTGTTTACAAAATGAACTTCACCATTACATATAGGAAACTTTAGCAAAGTCTTAGTGGAAGGAAGAACATACTCACGATGAGAAGGTTGGAGAGAAGGATCAAGAGCAGATAATTTAGAAACAAATTTAGTAATGCCATTAGAAGCAGTAGAGCAGTGTGTATTGATTAAGGTCTGATTTATAAAGTGAGAACTTACAAATCTACTTTTAAAGTCTTCTTTTAAGCAAGCAACTTTATAAAATGCTTGTTTAGTTTCGACTTTGGTTCAAGAAACAGAACCTTCTATATCACCTCCAAGAATTTTCTTGCACTGATTTGGAAACTGAGCATTAATAAATCTTGTGACATTAAAGTGAGAGGATACCCATATATTCAAAATAAGTTGAGTGTGATTAGCATGATCAACAACTTTTTCTTTTTTAGTGGGAACAAAATTATTGGTAAGCAAGATACAAGTGTTTTCCTTTTTTAAAACAGAAAGAGATTTTTCTAGATAAAGAAGTTTTTCTTGAAGAAACTTTAGCTCAAGACTGAGAGAAGATTTTTCTTTGTTTGAGATCAATAATTTGAAATTTAAGAGATCGATCATGCATCTTTTTCAATATTATCAATAGAGGAAAGATTAACATGATTTTTTTACCTAATACGCTGATGCATCATCCCATTCTAACATGAGGTCATCAACAGTGTGAGGAGAATCAGTGTTAAGGATCCCAAGAACCTGAGCCATGAGACACTTATCTTCATTGTCCGAAGATTTTTCCTTTTCAAAAGCAGATGATAGAGTGGTCATCATCTCTTGATCAATTAAGCATTTTTGGACCAAACGATAGACATAAAAAGGAAGTGAGTTTCCAATGGAGATTCTAGCCTTTTCATTGAGATTCAACATCTTTTTTCTCTTTATTGTCATAAGATGGAACAAAATTCCCTTTCACCTAACTACCATATGCACCATTATTGGATGATTGATGCATAGCAGCTATAGGACCTTTGTTGACGACGTTGAGCATATCAAAATCCATGATCTCTAGAACTTTCATGGGCTTTGATTTCCAATCAGAGAAGTTGTATTTGACAAACAGATGGATCTTGTTACAGGCAGATGACTTAGGAACGCAAGAGGTCGACATGATTACTTAATGTATCACAAACCTTCTCTAATGCCAATTGAAGGTTTGTATCAATCAAATACACTTAGAGTAGGAATAAGAAACGTAAACTAATATAAGAAAAATAATAAACAGAAAGTAAATAACACAGAAGTTCTCAAAATTGTTCCTTTCACCAAGAAAGGAGGTTATGTCTTCACCAATAAGATAGGTTTTTCACAAAGACGAATGACACAAAGCCACAAACACAACTACCACGACCACAACATTAGGGTTTTCCCTAATGTTGTGTGTGTGTGTGTGTATATATATATATATATATGTATATATACATACACACACACACACAAATCTATACATGTATATCTCTTGATTGAAGGGATTTCATCTTATCTATACTAAGAACTGATCTTATCACAAAGATACCAGATCTGTGATCTATTCTATATATATATATATATATATATATATATATATATATATCATTACCTAATATACAAAGAATTACAATAGAATAACTAAACTGTAAGATGAAGCTAGTAAACTTGATACGCTGGTGTTGTCAATGTGTAGATGTTGACGCCGATAGATCAGCGTGTCATGTGTTTGACTCGTCAGATCATAAGGTATGACCCTACACATATTATAGTTCATAATGAATTTATGATATGAAGAAAAAAGTGAGTTTTAGACAATGTAAACGGCCAAATCCTTAAGAATCTGGACACTAAGGTTCTCTAGTATGTATGTATATGACTTCATTATCTGAACGTGCATATATAAAGAAGCTTCATCTTGAAGTTTACACACCATTGGGGACTTAATGATTTTGAATTGTTCTTTCTTAGATTTTTCTTGGAACATTTCCTGATCAGTAAAGTGTTCAACCTTAGTTGCCTCATCATAGTCTTTGTTGTAAGCAAGTGTTTCTTCATCAGTAGTCTTCAATAATTTTAGTGAGTTCATCATTGAGAACATACTCCTTGTTCTCATACCTCAAGGTGATCCTTAAGGTTCATATCTAATCTTAATAGTTTGGTCTTGTGAGTTTCTCCCTAGAAAGAACTGATAGTGACGAGAAGTTCGAGTGAGGTGGTGGAGAAGGAGAAAGATGAGGAGGGAGGTTGTTGTTCTTCTTTGGGATTAACATCTACAAAAGGGAGAATTTACTTAGTTTTATTTCATCCTTAAATATAATTTACCCTAAATAATTATTTAACGAGGCTAGGATCCGTATTTGGCTTTGTAATTGTGATGTGTAAAAGGATGATGTACACATACTATAAAGTTATTTAGGTAGGGAATACTCCTTGCCAATTTCATTCTATATGAAACTCTTAGATCTTTTGAGATTCATTGACTAGAGTCAATGGCATATTAATCTCATATAATTCTCATTTTGTTTCTATGAAAAAGATGTTGTGGATCATAGAATAAATGTTGAATTAACCCTACAAAAACCATATGATGTACTGCTCAAGTTACGCTTAAGATTCATGAGTTTCACATCATTTCCAATGATAATCCTCAGATTGATGTGTCGGCTAACTGCACACGCTTCATCAACATATTATAAAAGAAATGTGCATTTTTCATGGGTAGTATACAACTCACGTTTTTAATTATATAAAACGGGATTTTGTTTTAATACTTTAGTTAATACTTCTAACTTTAAACACTTACCCAGTCAAACCTTTTCAGTAACGCCACTCTAAGAATGCAAAGAGGTGGTGAGGGTGGTAAGTAATGAGCTTTTAAAAACCGACCTCAATAGAAATCAAAGAGACCTCTATAAATCTCTCTTATAGTATTAGAGATGATGATCATAGTCTTTGTTTGAGTGATAATGTTTTCATTAAACATGTGAGAGCACATGTTGTAAATGTGTTACACATGTAGTAATCATACTATTATATATATAATAAATTAAAACCTTTTAAATTTATAGCTTATCCATTTAATATTCAAATTTAATTACCCATTAAATTATTTTAAAATTTTAAATTATCGAAATTTAAATCTATTTTATATAATATTTAAATTCAAGAGGTTTATCCAAAAATGTGAAAACCATCAAATTTGCATTACTTACTATTCAAGTTAGAAAGTCTGAAAAGCAAGGGATTAACCTTATTGTCGAAAATTATGTCTTAGATATGAACTTTTATTTAGTCTTAAAATTTTTGAAATTTATTAAACCTTTTAATTAACGAATAAAACCCTAATTTTCAAAAATTAGCAAATATAATTTAACAAAATTACTTGGATTTAAGTAGTGTTATAACAATAACCTAATGGCTCTATTACCACTAATGGGTTTTCTAGCAATCTATGCACACTAGTTTGGCAATGAAAACATTATAAAAACCTTATGTGTACATACACCATATTTGATCTAGGTTTATTCTATTATAACAATCTACTTTGAAAAACAATAAATTTATGAGCCTCTTGAATTCTTGATCTTCTTGTTGATTACTTGATTAGGATCTTGTAACAACCACCTTTACATGGATGGGAGGACCCAATAGTAGGAATATGGAATCCCTATTTTGCTTGTAACATCCCAAAAATCATGATAAAAGTTTTAATTTTTCAATCAAGGTAAAATCATTGTTTCCACTCAAAGCACAAGTCGAACCATATGTCAAAATAAGAAAAATTCAAAATCATAATATCACAAAATCTCCAAAAATATGTTACTAAATGATGTGTACGATCACGCTTTAGCTTTTCAACGATCATCAGAAGTACCTGAAACATAACACTTAAAAGGTAATCCAAATCTTAGTAAGTTCCCCAAAATACCACCACACAAACATATAACAACATGTATACTGGGTCCATAACCATCAGGTTGGATTAACCCTGAGCCCACACCCAAATCTCATGTCTGGATTGCTCACATGCCCACATCATAAGTTTGGCTTGACTTTTTGCACCACAACTTATGTCTGGCTTGCTCCCGGGTTTTTGGCTTCCGCACAATGCATTATTGCCTCAACCCAGCCGCATTATGTCGACATATGCAACATATAATATTATAACCAACAAACAGATAATCATGTCAATCTAACATATCACTATAGCACAGCAGCATCCTATATATCTGGATACATAACCGAATGGGTTGGAAGTGGTGCCTTCAACCCACAAGTACAACGAGTAAACTCACTTCACAGTCTGAAAAGATAACAGAAAAGAACGCTGCTCCAAATGCTAACTCTACAGGTTACCCATACAAAAAATAGTGACCTAAACTCAAAATATTGCTCAAAATACCCAAAATCCTTCACCAAAGCAACTTGATAGGATGGATTATGGAGAGAAAGGATTAAATATGATTTATTAATATATTATGAGAATAATATATTAAAGGAGAAATCATATTGTTTAATTAATATTAGTCAAGAATTAATAAGAATTAAGTTTGTGACTAAAAGAGATTAATTAAACTTAAGGGACTGGAATTGTAATTATAAGATAATTGCAATTGGGCTATGGATTTCCTTATATTATAAGGTCGGACGAATTCTATGGGGAAACCCATTGGAAATCGTCCAAGGCCTTTAAGGAAAGGAGTCCATGGGTCGCTTAGGGCTTAAGCATCCAAATTAGGGTTTCCTTGTTAGATAACCCTAATAGCTTCACTATATATAGAACCCTTATGCCCCAAAAACGTGGTGAACTGGTTCTCTAGGGTTTCCACACGTTTTTGGTAGCCTCCTTCTCTTCTCCTCTTCATTCTCTTGCTCTTGGTGTTTGTGAACCATTAGAGGAGTGACATTTGTGACTCTAAACTTTCTAAAGTCATTACAAGAAGGCTTTGGGATTGTTATTGCTACATAACAATCAAGGTATGATCTAAACCCTAATTTATATATTATCTTGATTATCATATGCTAGATCTAGGGTTTATAGTCTTGGATAAATTGCATGTACAATAGAGAAACCTAGATCCAAGCATTAGGGTTTGTATGAGCACATAGGATGTTCTTATAGCTAAAACCCATCAGTGGTATCAGAGCCATGATTGGTTTCTATTGTATTGATGCATTATGTAGCTGAAAATCGTATTCTGGCTTACTGTTCGACCTGACTCGACGAGTCAGCCCTACTCGGCGAGATAATTACCATATTCGTTTTAAACCTATAAAATACGAATTTTATTGTTTCTTAATGAATATCCTTTCCAAAACACAAGATAATTACCAATTGATTAGATAATAACTTCCTTATATGATTAAAGTTGATTATTTGTATTAATTAGGTAACTTATTTTGCAAGAAATTGAAATTAGGTCAAATATAGATAATGACAAAATTAATTGTTTGATTTATATTATTTGTTATTTGATCCTTGTGTTATGAAAAGTTTCAAATTTTCCCCTTTAGGTTTTATAGTTTAAATTTGAACTCAAAAGTTTAGTTTTGAAATTTGAATAGTTGAAACCCTAATGTTTTGAAAAGTTTTCAAAACTTGCCCTCAAGTTTTGGAA
This sequence comes from Lactuca serriola, assembly GCF_051521515.1. Lineage (NCBI taxonomy): Eukaryota > Viridiplantae > Streptophyta > Magnoliopsida > Asterales > Asteraceae > Lactuca > Lactuca serriola. Next base: position 87,703,697 of record NC_136416.1, on the reverse strand, counting down.
TTTAAATTTTGATTAGAAGTTTAATTTTGATGTATATTTAAATTCTAAACCTAAAATGTCTTGAAATGTTCCAAAACTTGCCCTCAAGTTTTGGAATTTAAAAGTTGATTAAAAGGTTTAATTTAGGAATGTTAAATTCTAAAACCCTAGTGTTGTTTTGAAAAGTTCAAATCACACCCTTATGGTTTTATTATTTAATTAAGGTGTATAATTAAAAGAGGTTTAATAAATCCATAAAAGTTTAGGTTTACAATTTAATTGAATTAAAAGTATAATTGTTAAATTTGACCTCCTAGTATTTTAAAAGTGTAAAATACACCCTATACTATATATAACATTAAAAGTCTAACATTATACATATGTATAAGTAAAAGTCAGTCTTACCGTTAGTAGGCCTCATTCACGAAGTTGGTCGATAAGGGGTGTTTAAGGAAATTGCCTATAAAATGGCAATTGAATGGGTATCCACTCTTACCCATCGCACTCTTGACTAGCGGAGGGTCATTAGCCGAACGGGTAGGATAGGACAAAACCTTCCATTATAATTATAATGAAGTACAAAAGTAACTAAATGTTTTACAAATTCCCAATCTTAGTTACTTAGGCAAAAGTGAATTGATGCAATTCCATGAAATTACACTTTATGCACTTGCAAAGACGTTAGTGGAGCGTGTGTGGTTAACCGGCACACTAAATGGTTCTAAGAAAAGGTAGCAAAGGGTGACTCAATGTTTGTCATAGTTCGGTGGAGCGTGTGTGGTTTACCGGCACATCGAATAGGTGACTGTAACATGTGAGGGCACCATGTAAGTTTGCATGGTTATTCACACCCGCTTTGTGATCCTCGGCAACCCAGTCACAAACTAGAGGGGCATATTGAGATTTAAACATGCCATTGAAAAGTTCAATGAATCTCAAAGGATCTAGGAGTTTTCATAGATTTAAAACTTAAATTTCTTTTTCGTTTTTCATGGTGGAAATTAGTGAATCGTCATTCACTTACCTTCAAATATTCTGCAACTAGATTACGGCATCCCTTTTCTAGGTTGTAGCGTATTGTGTTGGGTCCTAGACTTAATATCTCATTTGGGTGATTTATTAAGGACTCAATCAATCAACTAACTTGAATTCGTTTTCTCCCGTTTTGTAGATGTCAAAGTATGACAACTATGGTCTTCCCAAATCCCGTGGAACAAGCATTCCGCATGAAGATGATATTCCACGATTCGATCGAGGAACAAGAGATCATACTTCACTTCCTCCACCTCCTCCAATTATTCTCCCTAACCCACAAGTTCGAAGACTTGAAAGGTTCAAGCTCACTCAAGCCCTTTTGGCAAGTAAACATAAAGAAGGAGAGTCGGTGTGTGCACACGTCCTAGGGATGAAGTCACACATTGATAGGTTAAGAATGTTGGGATCCGTTGTCTGTGAGGAGATGACTATTGATTGGGTTATTCAGTCACTTCCTAACTCATATAGTGAGTACTATATGATGAACTGCGACGTGACCCTTATAGATCTCGCCTATATGCTTATTGCTGCTGGATCAGCAATGGTTTGGCGCAATAGAAAAGCAAAGCTGATTGGTGAATCTGCCTTCAAGACCTCTGTGGATATAGAAAATGGCAACGAAATACATGCTATGATCAAAAAGTTTGATCATAAAAGAAAGGCAATGTTTGAAGTAGTTCCATGTCCTGTTCATAAAGAGTCGATTTGCTTTCATTGCCAAGAGAAGGGGCATTGGAGACTAAGCTGCCCTATTTACCTAAGAGATCTAAGAGATGGGAGAGTCAAAACGTATGGCTCTGCTTTAGGTAAAAATCCATTGACTAACTCTTTTAAGCTTCTATTCTAGATTCTTAATACATAATGTGATAAGATTACAATTGATGTTTTGTAGGATCGAAGAAAAGAAAGGAAGCTTAAGGGAAGAAGTGAACAGAATCTAACCGTGAAGAAATGGATTTCGATCGCATTACCTGAAGATTAGATTCTTGAGCTACTACTTAGAGTTAAAATTAGAAATATGTATTAGCATAGTTTTTCAATGAATTGCATTATAAGGACAAATTTTTCCGCAATAAAATAAATTTTAATTTTATATTATTTATATATCCTTGCAATGGAATGCATGAAAATTGATGTTTGAAGGTTTCTAATATTAGCAATAATGGATTTGATTCTTAATTATGTTGTTTGTGGAAATGTCGAGAATTTACCAAATAGGGAAAATTTCTCATCGCCCAAGCTTCAATTGGACAGAAACTTGGAATCATGCAACATGGTTGCACGATGAATGAGAAATTTCATATTTGGAAATTAGACTAATTCATTGACAAAGTGTCAAGTGAAGGACTAGGAGATCGAGTACACAAAGTTGCGTGTTCATCAATTCCACCATAATAGTAACAAAGATATTCGACATGATTTACTAAAGGTTTAGTAAATATGATTATACTTATAAGATTAAGTGTAATTCTGAATTGATTGAAAATGTTTAAATCAATAGCAGAACGAATAAGAAGAATCAAGTAGGCAGAAAAATAAAAGTTTCTCCATTCTAAGAAGAAGGGAGAGTACCTTTTATGCTTTATGATAGGTCTTAATGATTAAGAACCATATCTCAATTGATCCTCTAAGTGAGTCTTGGTACAATTGTATGTCTAAGAAGAGGAATCAAGAATTGAAGAAATGGTTAAATCAAGAAGTCAATCATACTTCGTTCCAAAACAAGTCTTAGAGTTAAGATTGTGAAATTGAGTGATAAGTATTAAGAAAGTTTATAACATTCATCAAATGTGGAAAGTTGTGATGTCTTGGATAAGACAAAGACCAACTAGGACCAATTTATGAAGTGTTTTGATAAAAACTACACTAACTCTTGAATATTTGTTTGTCAAGAAATGTTTATTGACAAGAGAATCTTATATGTCAAGGAGTCAGTGGGAGGCTTAATGGTATTGAAAGGTTTCAAGAACAAATCAAAATAAACCTTATCGATCATCACTAGCACACGAGTTGAGGTTTACAACCTATCGTGTTGACACTATATTGTTTCTGTGCCATTCCAATTGAGTTAATTATGCATATGAGTTCTATGAGTTCTCATTTGAACGCATAAAAGGTAGGCACCTTGATCAATGGAAAGTTCATTGATAGGAAAGGGTGAGCTGCTTAACTACTTGGAAGACATGGTGGGCAGCTGTGTTACCATAAGGCAAGAAGTCAAGATTAAGAAAGTTCGGTCCATATGAGTTTGAATTTGTCGTAAACTTTGGTTTTGACAAATTTACATGGATAGGAACATATACACCATTAAAATCTAAGTGTCATAAGATTCCCTCCTTTCCATGATTCGAATTCGAACATATACACCATTGGATTCTCGAATTCGATTATGGTTACGGTATCCCTTTCCATGATTCGAATTGTGAGATTTGGCAATTAGTCTGAATTGTTTAGACACACATATGAGCTATCTAAGGGAAAGGTGTATAAGCTTAGATAAAGAATTATCAAAGCATTAGGTATTAGAAACATGAACTTAAGAAATTCAATAAGTATTGTTTTTCTGGAAGTTAATCTGGTTTCTGAATACATGTCAAAGCTAGTGGGAGCATAAGTGTTATGTTTATAATAATCATCATGATAGTGGGAGCATAAATGTTATGATTGTATGATTATTATGGAAGGTATTGCAAGTTAGCAATATTAATTATAGAAAAACAAGAGTTATACCTTGCAAAGTCGTAAGGGTTGTAAAATTGTTTTGCTATAATTAAGGGTGAGAATATTATGCTTCATTTCAAATCTAAAGGCTTAGGTTGTGGAATGTTAATAATTTAGTCAAGGATACATAGTGTGTTCTCAAATTTTGATTATGATTACGGCATTCCTCTTCATAGTTCGAAATTTGAGAACGTAGCACATAAACTATTATGGCAGAAGATTGATAAAGTATCAAATCTTTTTGTAAGACATTATGCATCGTGTCCCATACGCTTCGGGTATAGGATCGATTGCAAATGCTATAATATTTGACCATTCTAAAATTTTCCAAATGTCTAGCGCATTTAGAGGGAAACAGGACAAGAACCGGTTTTGACTAAGATAATTAAACAACTATCAAAGGACAATCCAAAGTTCGCCTAGGATTGGTCGTTTGTGAGTAGTTGGAAGTATAGTATTAGATGGACCATATCGACATTATGAATAGATAAGATTCTATTGAGAATGATTTTTCATATGGTAAGTATGGAAAGTTTTCCATATTGGGAATTGAATATTGAAAATCTATGTCTAAATTAGAAAATTTTATGCAAAAGGATGTTCAAAGAAATGTACTTTGAGTGAGAGACATCATATCTAAGGAATTGTCTTGTAACAATCTCCGATAGAGGACTTTGTAATTTCATTGGCAATAGTCATTTTGACTTTTGTGCTATGACATTACGAAAGGATCATTGCATAAAATGTTAGAATCTAACATATTCCATAAGTGGCAAGAATTTGATATTCTTTCACTTGTGAAAAGGATTGGGAGTTGTGAAATAAGTATGATTGGAAATGTGTTCATTTGATCTATTTCACAAAGTAAGAACCATAGGTAAACATTGTGTGCATGCTACGAGTATGGGACAAGTGTTGTAATAATTCAAGTAAAAAGTTGATTACCCGAAACAACAAATAATGAGTAATCGATATGGTGATAAATAAAAGGTGTTTTATTTATACTCAAAGGCATGAGGCCATATGGGATTAGTATTATTCTTATGTTTCACTTTCCATGTTTTGACTTCCTGAATAATTTAATTGGTTTAGAACAGTCAAATTATTCGAACGGGCCACAGTCGTTCATATGTTGGAAGTAGGTATGAATGAAGACTGTCGTGAATTGGTGTGTGGATTGACTAAAGAGCATTAGACATAAGCAAATGATTGTTGCAACGTTCATGAGTGCTTATGAATATGATTTGAGCATTGGATTAAACCCAGGCTCACTTGGATCACTCCATGAATTGTATCACGAGGTGATTGGTGAGACGATAACATCTTATATTCTTGAAACCGAGATGTGTGAGTTGTATCTTGCAAATTGGTTGCACGATGATAATATGTAAACGCACCAGTAACTTGGTGTCATAAAACATATTGTTGTGTGTGATTCGGTGAGTAAGTGAAAGCGAGCATTGAATCAAAGTTTATCCGTTCCTTTTATCCAAAGTAGGATAAAAGCGATATCTTTGGGCCCCTCGATGATTTAGTGATGACAAACATAAATGCTCGGTCGGGCTAGGGCTAATTTGATTTGTTCAATTAGTCAGTCGTCATAAATCGGAAGTCGAGAAATAGGACAGAGAGAATGATTATAAATCATGTCTCATAAGATAGCTAGAATTGAGGAATATATGATCCCTTATCTAAAGGACACAAATATCTGATAGGATCAGAGTTGACAGCGGCTTTGGAAAGCTACGATTGCAGATCAGGATCTGAAGTCATACGCAGAATAGTTATTAGACTTATCCAAGTGGGAGACTGTTGGATTAGTGTCTAAGTCCATAACTATTTTGGTATGTACTTGACCCGATGGTGCATGGTCCTTTTGGGTTGCCTTCACCAAAGCAACTTGATAGGATGAATTATGGAGAGAAAGGATTAAATATGATTTATTAATATATTATGAGAATAATATATTAAAGGAGAAATCATATTTTTTTAATTAATATTAGTCAAGAATTAATAAGAATTAAGTTTGTGACTAAAAGAGATTAAGTAAACTTAAGGGACTGGAATTGTAATTATAAGATAATTGCAATTGGGCTATGGATTTCCTTATATTATAAGGTTGGACGAATTCTATGGGGAAACCCATTGGAAATCGTCCAAGGCCTTTAAGGAAAGGAGTCCATGGTCGCTTAGGGCTTAAGCATCCAAATTAGGGTTTCCTTGTTAGATAACCCTAATAGCCTCACTATATATAGAACCCTTATGCCCCAAAAATATGGTGAACTGGTTCTCTAGGGTTTCCACACGTTTTTGGTAGCCTCCTTCTCTTCTCCTCTTCATTATCTTGCTCTTGGTGTTTGTGAACCATTAGAGGAGTGACATTTGTGACTTTAAACTTTCTAAAGTCATTACAAGAAGGATTTGGGATTGTTATTGCTACATAACAATCAAGGTATGATCTAAACCCTAATTTATATGTTATCTTGATTATCATATGCTAGATCTAGGGTTTATAGTCTTGGATAAATTGCATGTACAATAGAGAAACCTAGATCCAAGCATTAAGGTTTGTATGAGCACATAGGATGTTCTTATAGCTAAAACCCATCAGTGGTATCAGAGCCATGATTGGTTTCTATTGTATTGATGCATTATGTAGCTAAAAATCATATTTTGGCTTACTGTTCGACCTGACTCGGCGAGTCACTACTTGGACTCGGCGAGTCATCCCTACTCGGCGATTTCCAAAGTGTGACTCGGCGACTCGGAATGTCAGACAAAGGAAATTTCAGATTTTGTTGCTGTTTTGCTTAAGGATAATTACCATATTCGTTTTAAACCTATAAAATACGAATTTTATTGTTTCTTAATGAATATCCTTGCCAAAACACAAGATAATTACCAATTGATTAGATAATAACTTCCTTATATGATTAAAGTTGATTATTTGTATTAATTGGGTAACTTATTTTGCAAGAAATTGAAATTAGGTCAAATATAGATAATGACAAAATTAATTGTTTGATTTATATTATTTGTTATTTGATCCTTGTGTTATGAAAAGTTTCAAATTTTCCCCTTTAGGTTTTATAGTTTAAATTTAAACTCAAAAGTTTAGTTTTGAAATTTGAATAGTTGAAACCCTAATGTTTTGAAAAGGTTTCAAAACTTGCCCTCAAGTTTTGGAATTTAAATTTTGATTAGAAGTTTAATTTTGATGTATATTTAAATTCTAAACCTAAAATGTTTTGAAATGTTCCAAAACTTGCCCTCAAGTTTTGGAATTTAAAAGTTGATTAAAAGGTTTAATTTAGGAATGTTAAATTCTAAAACCCTAGTATTGTTTTGAAAAGTTCAAATCACACCCTTATGGTTTTATTATTTAATTAAGGTGTATAATTAAAGGAGGTTTAATAAATCCATAAAAGTTTAGGTTTACAATTTAATTGAATTAAAAGTATAATTATTAAATTTGACCTCCTATTATTTTAAAAGTGTAAAATACACCCTATACTATATATAACATTAAAAGTCTAACATTATATATATGTATAAGTAAAGTCAGTCTTACCGTTAGTAGGCCTCATTCACGAAGTTGGTCGATAAGCAGTGTTTAAGGAAATTGCCTATAAAATGGCGATTGAATGGGTATCCACTCTTACCCACCGCACTCTTGACTAGCGGAGGGTCATTAGCCGAACGGGTAGGATAGGACAAAACCTTCGATTATAAGTATAATGAAGTACAAAAGTAACTAAATGTTTTACAAATTCCCAATCTTAGTTACTTAGGCAAAAGTGAATTGATGCAATTCCATGAAATACACTTTATGCACTTGCAAAGACGTTAGTGGAGCGTGTGTGGTTAACCGGCACACTAAATGGTTCTAAGAAAAGGTAGCAAAGGGTGACTCAATGTTTGTCATAGTTCGGTGGAGCGTGTGTGGTTTACCGGCACATCGAATAGGTGACTGTAACATGTGAGGGCACCATGTAAGTTTGCATGGTTATTCACACCCGCTTTGTGATCCTCGGCAACCCAGTCACAAACTAGAGGGGCATATTGAGATTTAAACATGCCATTGAAAAGTTCAATGAATCTCAAAGGATCTAGGAGTTTTCATAGATTTAAAACTTAAATTTCTTTTTCGTTTTTCATGGTGGAAATTAGTGAATCGTCATTCACTTACCTTCAAATATTCTGCAACTAGATTACGGCATCCCTTTTCTAGGTTGTAGCGTATTGTGTTGGGTCCTAGACTTAATATCTCATTTGGGTGATTTATTAAGGACTCAATCAATCAACTAACTTGAATTCGTTTTCTCCCGTTTTGTAGATGTCAAAGTATGACAACTATGGTCTTCCCAAATCCCGTGGAACAAGCATTCCGCATGAAGATGATATTCCACGATTCGATCGAGGAACAAGAGATCATGCTTCACTTCCTCCACCTCCTCCAATTATTCTCCCTAACCCACAAGTTCGAAGACTTGAAAAGTTCAAGCTCACTCAAGCCCTTTTGGCAAGTAAACATAAAGAAGGAGAGTCGGTGTGTGCACACGTCCTAGGGATGAAGTCACACATTGATAGGTTAAGAATGTTGGGATCCGTTGTCTGTGAGGAGATGACTGTTGATTGGGTTATTCAGTCACTTCCTAACTCATATAGTGAGTACTATATGATGAACTGCGACGTGACCCTTATAGATCTCGCCTATATGCTTATTGCTGCTGGATCAGCAATGGTTTGGCGCAATAGAAAAGCAAAGCTGATTGGTGAATCTGCCTTCAAGACCTCTGTGGATATAGAAAATGGCAACGAAATACATGCTATGATCAAAAAGTTTGATCATAAAAGAAAGGCAATGTTTGAAGTAGTTCCATGTCCTGTTCATAAAGAGTCGATTTGCTTTCATTGCCAAGAGAAGGGGCATTGGAGACTAAGCTGCCCTATTTACCTAAGAGATCTAAGAGATGGGAGAGTCAAAACGTATGGCTCTGCTTTAGGTAAAAATCCATTGACTAACTCTTTTAAGCTTCTATTCTAGATTCTTAATACATAATGTGATAAGATTACAATTGATGTTTTGTAGGATCGAAGAAAAGAAAGGAAGCTTAAGGGAAGAAGTGAACAGAATCTAACCGTGAAGAAATGGATTTCGATCGCATTACCTGAAGATTAGATTCTTGAGCTACTACTTAGAGTTAAAATTAGAAATATGTATTAGCATAGTTTTTCAATGAATTGCATTATAAGGACAAATTTTTCCGCAATAAAATAAATTTTAATTTTATATTATTTATATATCCTTGCAATGGAATGCATGAAAATTGATGTTTGAAGGTTTCTAATATTAGCAATAATGGATTTGATTCTTAATTATGTTGTTTGTGGAAATGTCGAGAATTTACCAAATAGGGAAAATTTCTCATCGCCCAAGCTTCAATTGGACAGAAACTTGGAATCATGCAACATGGTTGCACGATGAATGAGAAATTTCATATTTGGAAATTAGACTAATTCATTGACAAAGTGTCAAGTGAAGGACTAGGAGATCGAGTACACAAAGTTGCGTGTTCATCAATTCCACCATAATAGTAACAAAGATATTCGACATGATTTACTAAAGGTTTAGTAAATATGATTATACTTATAAGATTAAGTGTAATTCTGAATTGATTGAAAATGTTTAAATCAATAGCAGAACGAATAAGAAGAATCAAGTAGGCAGAAAAATAAAAGTTTCTCCATTCTAAGAAGAAGGGAGAGTACCTTTTATGCTTTATGATAGGTCTTAATGATTAAGAACCATATCTCAATTGATCCTCTAAGTGAGTCTTGGTACAATTGTATGTCTAAGAAGAGGAATCAAGAATTGAAGAAATGGTTAAATCAAGAAGTCAATCATACTTCGTTCCAAAACAAGTCTTAGAGTTAAGATTGTGAAATTGAGTGATAAGTATTAAGAAAGTTTATAACATTCATCAAATGTGGAAAGTTGTGATGTCTTGGATAAGACAAAGACCAACTAGGACCAATTTATGAAGTGTTTTGATAAAAACTACACTAACTCTTGAATATTTGTTTGTCAAGAAATGTTTATTGACAAGAGAATCTTATATGTCAAGGAGTCAGTGGGAGGCTTAATGGTATTGAAAGGTTTCAAGAACAAATCAAAATAAACCTTATCGATCATCACTAGCACACGAGTTGAGGTTTACAACCTATCGTGTTGACACTATATTGTTTCTGTGCCATTCCAATTGAGTTAATTATGCATATGAGTTCTATGAGTTCTCATTTGAACGCATAAAAGGTAGGCACCTTGATCAATGGAAAGTTCATTGATAGGAAAGGGTGAGCTGCTTAACTACTTGGAAGACATGGTGGGCAGCTGTGTTACCATAAGGCAAGAAGTCAAGATTAAGAAAGTTTGGTCCATATAAGTTTGAATTTGTCGTAAACTTTGGTTTTGACAAATTTACATGGATAGGAACATATACACCATTAAAATCTAAGTGTCATAAGATTCCCTCCTTTCCATGATTCGAATTCGAACATATACACCATTGGATTCTCGAATTCGATTATGGTTACGGTATCCCTTTCCATGATTCGAATTGTGAGATTTGGCAATTAGTCTGAATTGTTTAGACACACATATGAGCTATCTAAGGGAAAGGTGTATAAGCTTAGATAAAGAATTATCAAAGCATTAGGTATTAGAAACATGAACTTAAGAAATTCAATAAGTATTGTTTTTCTGGAAGTTAAGCTGGTTTCTGAATACATGTCAAAGCTAGTGGGAGCATAAGTGTTATGTTTATAATAATCATCATGATAGTGGGAGCATAAATGTTATGATTGTATGATTATTATGGAAGGTATTGCAAGTTAGCAATATTAATTATAGAAAAACAAGAGTTATACCTTGCAAAGTCGTGAGGGTTGTAAAGTTGTTTTGCTATAATTAAGGGAGAGAATATTATGCTTCATTTCAAATCTAAAGGCTTAGGTTGTGGAATGTTAATAATTTAGTCAAGGATACATAGTGTGTTCTCAAATTTTGATTATGATTACGGCATTCCTCTTCATAGTTCGAAATTTGAGAACGTAGCACATAAAATATTATGGCAGAAGATTGATAAAGTATCAAATCTTTTTGTAAGACATTATGCATCGTGTCCCATACGCTTCGGGTATAGGATCGATTGTAAATGCTATAATATTTGACCATTCTAAAATTTTCCAAATGTCTAGCGCATTTAGAGGGAAACGGGACAAGAACCGGTTTTGACTAAGATAATTAAACAACTATCAAAGGACAATCCAAAGTTCGCCTAGGATTGGTCGTTTGTGAGTAGTTGGAAGTATAGTATTAGATGGACCATATCGACATTATGAATAGATAAGATTCTATTGAGAATGATTTTTCATATGGTAAGTATGGAAAGTTTTCCATATTGGGAATTGAATATTGAAACTCCATGTCTAAATTAGAAAATTTTATGCAAAAGGATGTTCAAAGAAATGTACTTTGAGTGAGAGACATCATATCTAAGGAATTGTCTTGTAACAATCTCCGATAGAGGACTTTGTAATTTCATTGGCAATAGTCATTTTGACTTTTGTGCTATGACATTACGAAAGGATCATTGCATAAAATGTTAGAATCTAACATATTCCATAAGTGGCAAGAATTTGATATTCTTTCACTTGTGAAAAGGATTGGGAGTTGTGAAATAAGTATGATTGGAAATGTGTTCATTTGATCTATTTCACAAAGTAAGAACCATAGGTAAACATTGTGTGCAGGCTACGAGTATGGGACAAGTGTTGTAATAATTCAAGTAAAAAGTTGATTACCCGAAACAACAAATAATGAGTAATCGATATGGTGATAAATAAAAGGTGTTTTATTTATACTCAAAGGCATGAGGCCATATGGGATTAGTATTATTCTTATGTTTCACTTTCCATGTTTTGACTTCCTGAATAATTTAATTGGTTTAGAACAGTCAAATTATTCGAATGGGCCACAGTCGTTCATATGTTGGAAGTAGGTATGAATGAAGACTGTCGTGAATTGGTGTGTGGATTGACTAAAGAGCATTAGACATAAGCAAATGATTGCTGCAACGTTCATGAGTGCTTATGAATATGATTTGAGCATTGGATTAAACCCAGGCTCACTTGGATCACTCCATGAATTGTATCACGAGGTTGAGACGATAACATCTTATATTCTTGAAACCGAGATGTGTGAGTTGTATCTTGCAAATTGGTTGCACGTTGATAATATGTAAACGCACCAGTAACTTGGTGTCATAAAACATATTGTTGTGTGTGATTCGGTGAGTAAGTGAAAGCGAGCATTGAATCAAAGTTTATCCGTTCCTTTTGTCCAAAGTAGGATAAAAGCGATATCTTTGGGACCTTCGATGATTTAGTGATGACAAATGTAAATGCTCGGCCGGGCTAGGGCTAATTTGATTTGTTCAATTAGTCAGTCGTCATAAATCGGAAGTCGAGAAATAGTACAGAGAGAATGATTAGAAATCATGTCTCATACGATATCTAGAATGGAGGAATATATGATCCCTTATCTAAAGGACACGCATATCTGATAGGATCAGAGTTGACAGCGGCTTTGGAAAGCTACGATTGCAGATCAGGATCTGAAGTCATACACATAATAGTTATTAGACTTATCCAAGTGGGAGACTGTTGGATTAGTGTCTAAGTCCATAACTATTTTGGTATGTACTTGACCCGATGGTGCATGGTCCTTTTGGGTTGCCTTCACCAAAGCAACTTGATAGGATGAATTATGGAGAGAAAGGATTAAATATGATTTATTAATATATTATGAGAATAATATATTAAAGGAGAAATCATATTTTTTTAATTAATATTAGTCAAGAATTAATAAGAATTAAGTTTGTGACTAAAAGAGATTAAGTAAACTTAAGGGACTGGAATTGTAATTATAAGATAATTGCAATTGGGCTATGGATTTCCTTATATTATAAGGTTGGACGAATTCTATGGGGAAACCCATTGGAAATCGTCCAAGGCCTTTAAGGAAAGGAGTCCATGGGTCGCTTAGGGCTTAAGCATCCAAATTAGGGTTTCCTTGTTAGATAACCCTTATGCCTCAAAAATGTGGTGAACTGGTTCTCTAGGATTTCCACATGTTTTTGGTAGCCTCTTTCTCTTCTCCTCTTCATTCTCTTGCTCTTGGTGTTTGTGAACCATTAGAGGAGTAACATTTGTGACTCTAAGCTTTCTAAAGTCATTACAAGAAAGATTTGGGATTGTTATTGCTACATAACAATCAAGGTATGATCTAAACCCTAATTTATATGTTATCTTGATTAGCATATGCTAGATCTAGGGTTTATAGTCTTGGATAAATTGCATGTACAATAGAGAAACCTAGATCCAAGCATTAGGATTTGTATGAGCACATAGGATGTTCTTATAGCTAAAACCCATCAGTTCTACCCAACATATTAGTAGATAAAAGTATATACATTTATATACAACTTAAAACATGTACAAATCATCCATTCAATAATTATTTCAAATAAGCAAATAATATACAAACACATACCTCGTAATTTGTAGAGAATACTTCATATCTATGTGTTAGAAGAAAAGTAATATACACTCACTTGATAAGACGATGACCGGACAGCACCTCATCTCATAAAACAATTGGTGTTTTCCCAAAAACCAGGCTTTACACGGACAGTGTTCCGGCTTGAAAATATCATCTTCTCGGGAACTTTGGAGCGTCGGGACTTGCTTCAAGTGTCGGGATGATACCGAGGCTTCGGGGTATATTTTGCATGTAAAACGAGAGAATAAGAAGTGAGTGGGAAAAAATGAACAACAAAACTTGGCAGCACTTCAGTTCTATTTATAGGGGCTGATCCCTGCGATTACGTTGGGCGTAACTTCAGAGTACACTAGGCGTACTCCCTCTACAAGCAGTACGATGGGTGTACATTGAGTAGTTGGGTATACTAGCTCGTCGACATGTACGCTGGGCGTACTAAATGGATCAGACCGGATGTGTCACTGCTTACGGTCACGGGGCACTCGAGTGGTGGAGTAGGGCGACGTGGCCCAACCCAGACCATGAACCATGAGTACGTTGGGCGTACTCCACATTTCCAAATTTATAAAATTCATATCTTTCGCGTACGAGCTCCGTTTTTTAAGTTCTTTATATTCACGCATAGGTGAGACTATGCTCTACAACTTTTATTTAGACATTGTCGGCTAATTTTGACTTTATTTTTTTATTATATTATGTTTAACAGGCCGGGACAAGAAAAGTCTGTTAAAAATTCATAACTTCTTCATCTGACGTCCGTTTTCGTCTGTCTTTTTACCGTTGAACTACTATTAACGAGATTTTCGATTCTTGTTTAGATTATTTCGGCTAACAATCACTCGATCTAAAATTCGAGTTTCGGGCTGCATACTGCTAAGTCGAAACTTAGAAAAATCATAACTTCCTCATACGAAGTCAGATTTCGACGTTCTTTTTATGCACGCTCTCGTTTTAATGTATTCTACAATTTTCGTTTAGATCACTAAGGCTAAATATCGCTCTATTGTAAATTCACTATTTGCGTCATTCAGCGTCGTGTCGGTTCTGTCGCGAAACTTCGACAACTCATAACTTCTTCGTTATAACTCGGATTTCGACATTCTTTATATATTCAGAAAACTTGCCATGACCACTACAACTTCATATATCGATATCGGGCTTATCTAATATTTTTACTTTATCGCTTATTTTTATTCCTTAATCCATTTAAATCACACAATTAAGCAATAAACACATAATACTCAAATAATACATTTTTATTATTTCAAAACGAGTTACAAAGGTTAACCTAGACGGTTACATCATCATTAATGCCTAGCCTAGAAACACAGACATTACATTTTGTGTTTTGGAGATATTTCAAGATATCTAACTCCAAATGACCTGATGTCAGAGTCCCCTAAAAGTAGACTCTATTTATAACCACTTTTATATCTAGTAAAATTCGCTAATTATTTGTTATTCTCCCCTAGATTTCTCGCAAGATCATGTTATATTGATTGAAGATTAGAAACTTTTGGCTAACAAGAATTTAATGACTAATCTAACACCAAATCAAGCTTGGTTTTCAAGAATTTACTACCTATATGATTACAAGGAATCAAAATAGAGGAATGAGTTTAGGAAAGTTGTTCTAACCTTTAGGACTTTTAGAATCCATGAAGATGAAAGATAAAATGAGAATGAATTAAGGACTTTACACCACCAATATTTCCAAAATCACCAAGAAGCTTCTTAGATCACTCCAAAACTTATAGTAAGGAAACCCTAGATTATGAGTGTTCTGATGATAAGGGGGGCTGAAAAATAAAATGGAAAATTGTCACTTGGGTTTAGGGTTCCTTAACTTCTTATTTTTACACTCCTATCCCCCCCCCCCCTATCTAAAGGAAGATTCCAACAAAAGGAAATAACATGACTAGAGACTAACCATGTTAACATAATGAAATTTGGATCGTTATAATATATATATATATATATATATATATATATATATATATATATATATATATATATATATATATAGGGTGAGGTTCAATAGAGAACCATAATTAACAATGAACCAATCGTGAGCGTCGGAAATCATAATGATCAACGGCCAAGAAAATGGATGTACATTTTTATATTATACCAAAAAAATCCACATTTTTATCAAAAAAAACCCACCTCTTTTTCATTTAAAAAATTTTAGGCCATATTTTTTATCAAAAAAAAAACCGAATATACCGCTGTTCTCGATTTTTCGTCCTCGTTCCATATAGATTCATATTGATATATAAAAAAAAAACTTTTCTTTTCAAAAAAAACTTATTTCATTTTGTTAGTTTTTTCAATATTTAAATTTATTTTTATAAAAAAAACTAATTATACCAAAAATATTAATTATTTGTACTCTATTAATAAACATCAACACCGACAAAAAAAAATACCTCGAACAATGTGCATTCACACTGTGAATCTAAACTGTAAATATTTCAATTTTCAACATTCACAATGTGAAAAAGCTCGATCAGTTCAGATTCACATTGCAAATCTGACTTATTATTATACACACTATGAATCTGAGAAAGCTAAAAAAAAAAAAAAAAAAAAAAAAAAAAAAAAAAAAAACATCGATCGGTGTAGATTCACACTATGAAATTGTAAATATTTCAAATTTTAACATTTACAATGTAAAAAACCCAATCAGTTCAGATTCACACTGTGAATTTGACTTAGGGTCTGTTTGTTTACCACTTAATGCCTCTTAAAAGTGGCTATGTCTGAACCTTAAGGATTCAGATTGTTTGTTTAGCACTTAAAAAATGATCTGAAAATTAAAAATGCATCTGATTCGGTAAGATCTAAAAGGGCATCTGAAAAAAAAAGATGCGCTTATCCTCGTGCCCTCCCACACTCGTTCATCTCTTCCTCGCCTCCCACAATCGCCTCTACTTCCGACGCCAGCCACAACCCCTTTTCCGGCCGTCGCTACCCTCCAACACCTCCTCGCATCATCGATCCTATACTGCATCGCCTCCCCCATCGTCCTCCGATCTCCTCTATTGTCCGGGTACGAAATTGATGCCTCCCCTTTTTGCGTTTAGTTCTTTCCTGTTCCCAGAATCCGATCAGCACCCATCACATCCCATCCTTCTCTCTCTAAAATTGGTAAGAATTCACAGATCGAGTTATGCAGAATCTTAAGTATGTTTGCTAGAATCGAAGGTAATTTTCTTGATTTCTCTGTGTTATAGATATTTCAACCTTTGTTTAACTGTGATTTGCAACTTGTAGCGTGAATTTTGTGAATTTCTTCATCCCTTCATCTTTGTGTTTATTTGTTGAATCGAGGTTTGACATCTGTAACTGGAGCACTCGTTCATCTCTGTGTTTATTTATTGAACAATATTGTTGAAAATGTGCTCTTTGTTCTAATTTGTTCTTTTTGTTGATATATGTGTATGTATAGCTTAAATCTATTGCTGAATCTTGTTGATTTGTGCTGAAATATGATTCTTGATCTTGCTGAATTATGTGTTCATTTGCTGAGAATGTGTTTGTAGTTCTTTATTGTGCTGAATTTTGTTATGTGATGAATTATTGTTGAATTCATTTGCTAAAATGGAATTATGAAATTGAAATATTTGTGGATGCATAGCTGAAATTGAATTAATTTGTTGAAATTGAGTTCATTTGATGAATTCATTTGTTATGGGTTGTTTGTTCATTTGGGTCTTTTTTTTTTGAAAAAATTTGGGTTATGATTAGTGATTAATGGGTAAGATGATGGTTTAACATCATGTTTCTAGTTTGACGGATTTCATCACATATGTTTTTAAGGTGTGGTTTCACTGGTTACAGAAATGGGAGAAAGGAAGAGAACATATTTTCCCAATGTTAAAATTGAAGGGGGTAATGAGAATGAATTGGCATTGGAATGGAATGGAATTCCACTTGTGAAGATTTTCTATTTGTATGTAATTAGATGCATGACTAGATAGAATTAGATTTGTACATAAATTAATAATTAATTATTCATACATATAAGTTTGATTTGGATTGATGTTTAATTTTGATTTATTTAATTTGGATTTTTTTTTCTACATAATTATTCAAGAAGTTGATTTGGTTATTTTATAAACAAAAATATTGAATTTAGAAAAAATAATACAAAAGGGCAAAACGGTCATTTTTATAATTCAACACTGTAATTATGAGGTTCCAACCAAACAGCAATTCAAAATTCAGATCTTAAAAATTCAGACCCTCTTAGAAATTCAGACCTTTTAAAAATTCAGATCATGTCAAACAGCCCCTTACTATTATGCACACTATGAATCTGAGAAGGTTCACAATGTGAATCTCAAGAGGTTCACAATATGAATTTGAACAGGTTCACAATGTAAATTTGAACTGAAACATAATTTTTTTTACCTGAATATGAATCTATATTTAAAAAGTATAAAAAAAACATGAATCTTGATATATTTATAATTTTTTTCTATAAAAAAATAGACCTTAACTTTTCTTTTTTTCGAAAACAAGTTCGTTTTTTATATATCATCAATGATCTCTTTGGAAAGAGAACAAAAAATCGTGAACAACAGTATACTCGGTTTTTCTTTCGATAAAAAAAACATG
Organism: Lactuca serriola; assembly: GCF_051521515.1. Taxonomy (NCBI): domain Eukaryota; kingdom Viridiplantae; phylum Streptophyta; class Magnoliopsida; order Asterales; family Asteraceae; genus Lactuca; species Lactuca serriola. Next base: position 87,685,714 of record NC_136416.1, on the reverse strand, counting down.
GCCTAAAAAATTTTAAAAGAAAAAAAAGTGGGTTTTGTTATTATCCAGTGAATGTACGTCCATTGTAAAAATCTACAACTCTTCATTTTGTCATTGATCGCTTTAAATTTTGACGCTTTGGATTGGTTCCTTGGTTTCTTGATTAATAATGGTTCTCTATTAAACTTTTCCATATATATATATATATATATATATATATATATATATATATATATATATATATATAGACTTAGGTTATTTTGTTTTTACTAACTATTGTGTGCCAGAATGCACAGATCTAGACAACCGGATGGAATAGAATCAAAGGCCATGATCTAAGGGTCTATGATATTACAATAAGGTAACATGTACCATATAATCACACAAATTTCAGCATAAGGGCATTTTAGTCATTTGAGACAAATTTTAAAAAGGAAAAATCGAGATTTATGGGATAATTAATGATTTTGATTTAAAAAATCTGATTTTTTTCAAATTAATTCAATTTCAAACGTAATTTGTAAGTATAAACCGATGTTATTCTATCAGAATGTCATTTTGTTAGAATGATATTCTGTAATTCTGTCAGAATGGTATACAACTATGATCATAATATTATGAACACATATTATCAAGATCAATAATTTTTAATGAATACAAATTTTATATAAGACAAAGTTTAATACTTTAGAATAAGTAATTACATTCATTCTTAAAGAATACAACTATGCTATGAACATAAATTACATTCATTTTTGAAATCTCTTGCAAAAAAATATCGGCATTCTTGAAAGAATCCTCATTCACTTTCTTGTTTCGTTCCAGATGTCTTGTGTATGTTTGACCTCTAAGCTACTTCAAAATATCTAGCATTCTATGAGATTCACATTTTGTGAGATTGGCATTCTGTCAGAATTGTATTGCATGAGAATGATTTTATACAAGGAGCTGCAAAAGGATATAAACTCGAGGATGGTAAGTGATTCCTATGTAAAACTTGAAACATCTGAAAAACATAAGAAACAAAAATCATGTTAAAACATCAGCCAATTGTAATACAACCATTGCAGAATCATTCTTATGTGATTATACCAGAAATACAATTCTGGAAGAATCATTCATATGTTATTTCTAAGATGATAATGATCTCTATAGAATATTCTTAAAGAATGAAATAATTATTCTTAAAGAATGAAAAAATTTAAGATAAGAATAAACACCCAATAATTATTCTACAAAATATTCTTATATGATTTCCAGCACCTGATATTTTTCATAATCGAAAAATGATTTCCTCTTTTTCAATATTGAAAGAAAATGAGAGTAATTCTAAATTTAAAGTATGATAGAATAACATAATTCTCTATTTTGATTTTGTTTACCTTTGGAGATGAGATGAACAACAATAAACGTTCCATCACTAACCATGAATACAATCTAAGACTGACATATTTCTCTTTGGCATTTTACCAAACACTTTAAGGGCGCTCCCTAAATCACCACATTTTCTATGAATCATGAATGAAAAAAAAAAATCCAATTCAGAACCTTCAACATCAACTTCATCTGAACAACAAGATATTTCAACACCATTATATAAATCTAAAACTAAAAGTTGAAATTGTAGAAATTGGCTAGTTGGAAGAACGAAGAAAAAAACTTGTTTTCTATGGAATGGAATTGCAATTCTGGTAAATTAAATTGTAGAAATCTCTTTGACCAACTATTGGAGATAGAAGCTAGCTTCGATTGGAGATGGAGTCGCCGAGAATACCATCTTCATCTTGTCAACGGAATGGGGAAATAGACTTGCAGATCCACCGCTTCTTCTTCATTCGTCAATAAGAAAAGAAAATGGGATGAGGCAGAGATATAATACGTATCATATGGGAGGCTATGGTTAAATAATTGGTCAAAGATATTTTTATGGTAATTTCCATGAATTAATGGATTTTATTTTAATTATCATGCTAAAGTTACATAATTACCCTTATAATAATTTTTAATTATTTAATTATTCCTAAATTCTTATTGGCTCATACATGCACACAATACTTGTGAAAAACATTTGAACCTATATATATATATATATATATATATATATATATATATATATATATATATATATATATATATATATATATATGGGAGGGTTCACTTGAGATTAAAAAAAAGTAGAGATCTTGAGATTCAACCTCAGCCATATATTTCTCATTTGCTGCTCTAATGCTCATGCGTACCGGCAGCAACAACGTATGCCTAATCATAAATGATTATATGGCAGAGAGGTATAATCATATAGGATTATACATATTTATATGTATATGTCTATTTATAAATGATTATACATATATGTATGTTCACAGATTAAATAATCATAAATGATTATAATAGTTGGTGGCAGAAGTGGTGGTGACAGAGGTGGCGGTGGTATAAGTAACGGATGTGACTGTGTTGGGGTCGACTAGTGTCAGGTGGTGGTAGTGGTGGTGACGGTGGTCGTTATGGTGGCGGGGATGATGGCAGAGGAGAAAGGAACGAGCGGCACTGTATAATCATTTATCAATATACCAGGTTTGTCGTGCCGGTACGGAGGGTTAGAGCGGCAGATGTAAAATACGTGGCTGATGTTGAATCTCAAGATCTCTATTTTATTGTTAATCTCAACGGAACCTCTCTCTCTCTCTCTCTCTCTATATATATATATATATATATATATATATATATATATATATATATATATATATATATAAAGAATTCATGATTTATCATCATCTTTATATAAAGATATGTATTAATATACATAAAACAATTTTGTTTATTTTTTTTTTATTCTGTACAACAATCTCTTCACGTTTACAATTGTACCAAAAAATTTGAATTTTAATATATGTATTATTTATTTCCATAAAAAATAAACCGTAACATTAAAAAATAATAATGAAGTGAGTGTTTTTAGGAAATAAATTCGTTATTTATATCTCAATAGACCAAATATGAAAAATTGAAATATTATGATTTTTGGTATATTCAATTTTTTTTCCGTTAAAAAACATGGCAAAAAAAAATATGAAATAAATTTGTTTATATAATAAATAAAAGTTATACAACATTTTCTTTCGCCGTGGATTTTTGGGTTTTTCGACGTTCATGATAAATTTCTTGATTCATTACTAGTTACAGTTATCTATTCATCTTAAGGTAGACAAGTTAAATTTAATATTATAATATGTTTTTACGGAATACATATTACAGGACTTAAATTTAGTTCGGTGTTAAGATTCAGATTGGGCCTTTAAGTAATGTTATAATGGGTCTGTGGATATAGTTACTTCACGGACATTGAGCAATTGACTCTATGCGTATGGACTATTATGGATATTTAGATTATAATTAACTTAAAAATATATTTATTTTTTTAAACTGCTCTTTAAATATATAAGTAAAAGAACATAAGTCATAGCAAAATCTGATATATAACTTTTAGATGGTTAATTTGATATAATTTTTTTTTAAAAGAAATATCTATAAATTTAATTTTGAAATTATAACATTACTATATCATGAACTTTAAGATTTTATTAAAAAACTCTATCTGACACATGTTCAAATATAAAGTTATTATTATATTGTTCGTTAATTAAATGTAACTGCTGTTCAATGACTTATTGATATGTGTTATAAATTCACAAACCACTTTTCTTAATAATCACTAGTTGTGAGACCCGTATGTTATACGAGTTGGATAAAACAAAAAAAAAAAATTAAATATGAAGGTTTAAACAAAAATTTATTTAAATTCGAAATTTAAAATTTGAATTTAAAGGAAACATATTGAATACTATATGAGTTATAATATTGTAATTTATTGGTTATTTTCAATTAAGACAGTTATTAATTAAGGTGTAAATATGATGTGTTAATTAAGAAAGATAAAAAAAAAATGAGAAAATGACAAATGGAAAAAAAAACATTTATTTAAAAATACCACAAAATGACAAGTGTCAAAACTCATAAGAGATTGACATGTTTAAAAAAAACACCTTCATTTATTAAGGAGGATACCATCTAACATCAGTTCATCAATACTTATAACGTTCACTTCATAAATAAAAATACTTATAACGCTCACTTCATAAATAAAAAGACACTAACAAAATATATATAAAACACAAAAGCTAAATGTAAAAAGAAACAAACTAGTATCATGCTTGAAAAATGCTCACCAACAGGATATCACATAAGTTATTAGATATGTACAACATAAAAGGGAATTGTCGATGTATACTTGAGGTCCTCAAGCAACACGAAGAGACAAGACAACTACATGAAGAGTCATTTACTTGAGTTAATTACTCTCTCTCTCTCTCTCTCTCTCTCTATATATATATATATATATATATATATATATATATATATATATATATATATATATATATCAAATGAGAACACCTAAAAGGTTGAGAACGCGAGAACAATTCTGGACCAATCAATATATAAGGGTATACTAGTAATTGTATATTTTAATTAAATTAAAATAAAATAAAATTCAATCAAACTCCCTTAAATTTTGGATCAGTTACCAAAAAAGAAATAAATATTCAATTTTTTATTTTTCTTATTAATGGAATATAAAAAAACGTAATACTACTCCAATCACAAATAAATACACATCAGTTTACAAGTAATCCAATTTTTTTTTAATCAATTGAAAACAAAAAGAGTGTAAAAATTATCATTTCTCTATAAAAAGAATATCTCTAATCATAAATAAATATACTCATTAACACATTCATTCATTGTTATTCACAAATGAATACACTGCTATTCACACATGAATGCACTGCTATTCATTCACTATTATTCACACACACATGAATGCACTGCTATTCATTCACTATTATTCACACATGAATGCACTGCTATTCACAGATAAATACATTTTTTCATTCTTCCATTTCCTCTCACACTCCCTTCTTTTTCTCCTGTCTTCGAGGTGCAACAAAAACACCCCCACTAGAGGTGTTCGCGGTTTTTATCGATAAGGAAGTAGAGGGTCACACCATGCTTGCGGAGATCCTTCACATGGATCAGAGGGGACAGAATGTCTTGACAGAACTTGTCATAAATCAGTATCTTGTAAACTTCCTCGTTTGTTGTTCCACTTGCGTTTATAGGCTGATTCAGATTTAGCATCCGAGCTATGCACTCCGAAAGTATATACAAAATTAGATCATGTTTTGCTCTGTTTGCAAGGAAAAAACAACTACAATGGTATGGTATGAAAACTATGAAACTCCATATCAAATAACTACATTTATTTTTAAGTATTCAGGTTATGCAATCCGAAAACATTTCTATTTCTACTCAAGTGTAAGCATCCAAGTTACTCATACACATACATATACTTCAATATACGGATCAAAACTCACTAATTATAGAAAAAACCTACAATATCTCTTACAAAAGCATGAAATCGGATCGTACAAAAGCATGAAATCGGATGAGATGGTGTTGTAGCTTCAAATTAAGGAACACGATATAGAAAACCGTTCGATTTCTTATGAGAAGGCGTATCAATTTTACTTCATATGATTCGCTATCAGTACCCATCTGATGTAATACCTCAATAAACATTGATTTTCAAATTCGGATTTAAAATGGACGGTGTTTTGATAATTAGATCATAAACCCACAACATACATATATATAAATTTATTGAAGATCCAGATTATGTTTATATTAATCGTGATAGACATTCGGGCTTAATTTCATATCCGATCGGAGCTTTAGATACATGAAAATCGGGCAATAGACATAAGGGGGAGAGAAATCAATCACCCGTCTGTCTTTGACGAAGATTAAGCGCCATTGATGGATCTAGAACGAGAGCGAGAGATCGATCAAGGGAGATGTTAGTCGGTTTTGTGGTTCGTCTGTATTCGTCCCTATCAATTCAACGAGTAAATCGAGAGAAATCAATCACCTGTCGGTTTTGTGGTACAGATATCATCGATTATAATCGGTGTTGAAGCGAGATGTGATAGAAGTAGTTTGGGTAAGACGGAAGTGGAGCGATCGACGGGAAGAGAGGAAAGAAAAGGGACCCCAATTCATTGAGAGAGGTGTTTAATTTGAAACCCTAGAGAGAGATCGAAGGAGATAAAGATACGTGATTATGAAAGGAAAGAGGAGAGAGGGTGAGAAATTGTAGGAAATAGGTAAATTTGCAATTCCTATTATGCCCTTCTGGCAATATAAAAGATACACTTTAATGCCTGTAGTTTTAGAATTTATCATAAATCGTCTGTTTAATAATAGCCTTAGATCTAAATATTTAAATGGTTCAGATCTGTTCTCGCGTTCTCAACCTTTTAGGTGTTCTCATTTGATCCTACTCCTATATATATATATATATATATATATATATATATATATATATATATATATATATATATGGATGAACAATTATTGTACGGACGTGTGGACTATATTATTCTATGAGAATTACTAAGAGAATAGGTTGTTTGCTAATGTGATTACATTCAACTTCACACAAATATCGTCATTTTCATGCACTCTTATTAATTTTTGTTCTCACGCATCGTTTTTTACTCAATTTTCATTCTTACAGAATATGAGTCAATAAACATTCTGACAGAATGAGAATAAAAAAATCTATAATAACCTTATAAACGATTTAATTAGTGAGAATATGTGATAATGACATAGTTATGTAAGATTGAATGTATTCTCATTACCAAACAACATATTTTCTTTGTCATTCTCACAGAATAACATTGTCCACACGTCCGCACAATAGATGTCAATCCACATTTTATAGTTGGGATTTATTTAAAATATAGTTTCATAAAATAGAAAAATTGGCAAACGGGAGACTTGATTTTCGAAAATAATATTAACTAATTTACACCCACCAAGGATCATCTTGCAACTTAAAGTAATATTACACACCAACCAAAGAAATGATAAAGAAATAACAACCTTTGTAGTTCTTTGGGTCCTCTTATGAGGTTTGAAAATTAATGGAGAACGTGGAAACCTTTGAGACACCAACAAGAACTCAACTTGATTTAAGATGCTAGTCTTGAAAAATTGTTAAAACTCTTGAGCTTAAAGTTCATAACCAAAGTATGAACTTAAAGAGAGAAAAATTCAAGTATTATTTTAGTTTTAAAAGCAAAAACAAAAGAGAATGAGTATGTCAAGCATACTCTCAGTATTGGCATGTAAAAAGGTCAAAAATGAAAGTCTTTCATGCACTCTCTTAAAGTTAAAACAATACACATGAGTCCTTAACCAATTAAGCACGCATGTCATAAAAGGAACTTGTCCCCCCTTCCTTTAAGAACTAACCATGTTTTTGATTAAACAAATCAAAAGGTTATGCTTCTTTTAGTCTTTCTTATAAAGATATAAAAGACGACAAAAGTTTATAAAGTTTGTAAACTTTTTTTATAAAATATAAAGTTTAGCTTTTGGGTAAAAGAAAAAAGTCTTTCTAGTCCAAAATAAAGTATATGACTTAATACATCATACAATATGATATATTATATTACTTGTCAATGGAAAATTAATATTTCCAAGAAATAAATAATTTTCAATTAATTATAAGAGTTTACTGAATCTTTATTAAAATCAATTTCTAATAAATAATCAATTGTATCAAGTTGTTAGTGTTACCAATTTGTATCATATGTTAATGGGTCTGTGGATATAGTTACTTCACGGACATTGAGCAATTGACTCTATGCGTATGGACTATTATGGATATTTAGATTATAATTAACTTAAAAATATATTTATTTTTTTAAACTGCTCTTTAAATATATAAGTAAAAGAACATAAGTCATAGCAAAATCTGATATATAACTTTTAGATGGTTAATTTGATATAATTTTTTTTTAAAAGAAATATCTATAAATTTAATTTTGAAATTACAACATTACTATATCATGAACTTTAAGATTTTATTAAAAAACTCTATCTGACACATGTTCAAATATAAAGTTATTATTATATTGTTCGTTAATTAAATGTAACTGCTGTTCAATGACTTATTGATATGTGTTATAAATTCACAAACCACTTTTCTTAATAATCACTAGTTGTGAGACCCGTATGTTATACGAGTTGGATAAAACAAAAAAAAAAAATTAAATATGAAGGTTTAAACAAAAATTTATTTAAATTCGAAATTTAAAATTTGAATTTAAAGGAAACATATTGAATACTATATGAGTTATAATATTGTAATTTATTGGTTATTTTCAATTAAGACAGTTATTAATTAAGGTGTAAATATGATGTGTTAATTAAGAAAGATAAAAAAAAAATGAGAAAATGACAAATGGAAAAAAAAACATTTATTTAAAAATACCACAAAATGACAAGTGTCAAAACTCATAAGAGATTGACATGTTTAAAAAAAACACCTTCATTTATTAAGGAGGATACCATCTAACATCAGTTCATCAATACTTATAATGTTCACTTCATAAATAAAAATACTTATAACGCTCACTTCATAAATAAAAAGACACTAACAAAATATATATAAAACACAAAAGCTAAATGTAAAAAGAAACAAACTAGTATCATGCTTGAAAAATGCTCACCAACAGGATATCACATAAGTTATTAGATATGTACAACATAAAAGGGAATTGTCGATGTATACTTGAGGTCCTCAAGCAACACGAAGAGACAAGACAACTACATGAAGAGTCATTTACTTGAGTTAATTACTCTCTCTCTCTCTCTCTCTCTCTCTATATATATATATATATATATATATATATATATATATATATATATATATATATCAAATGAGAACACCTAAAAGGTTGAGAACGCGAGAACAATTCTGGACCAATCAATATATAAGGGTATACTAGTAATTGTATATTTTAATTAAATTAAAATAAAATAAAATTCAATCAAACTCCCTTAAATTTTGGATCAGTTACCAAAAAAGAAATAAATATTCAATTTTTTATTTTTCTTATTAATGGAATATAAAAAAACGTAATACTACTCCAATCACAAATAAATACACATCAGTTTACAAGTAATCCAATTTTTTTTTAATCAATTGAAAACAAAAAGAGTGTAAAAATTATCATTTCTCTATAAAAAGAATATCTCTAATCATAAATAAATATACTCATTAACACATTCATTCATTGTTATTCACAAATGAATACACTGCTATTCACACATGAATGCACTGCTATTCATTCACTATTATTCACACACACATGAATGCACTGCTATTCATTCACTATTATTCACACATGAATGCACTGCTATTCACAGATAAATACATTTTTTCATTCTTCCATTTCCTCTCACACTCCCTTCTTTTTCTCCTGTCTTCGAGGTGCAACAAAAACACCCCCACTAGAGGTGTTCGCGGTTTTTATCGATAAGGAAGTAGAGGGTCACACCATGCTTGCGGAGATCCTTCACATGGATCAGAGGGGACAGAATGTCTTGACAGAACTTGTCATAAATCAGTATCTTGTAAACTTCCTCGTTTGTTGTTCCACTTGCGTTTATAGGCTGATTCAGATTTAGCATCCGAGCTATGCACTCCGAAAGTATATACAAAATTAGATCATGTTTTGCTCTGTTTGCAAGGAAAAAACAACTACAATGGTATGGTATGAAAACTATGAAACTCCATATCAAATAACTACATTTATTTTTAAGTATTCAGGTTATGCAATCCGAAAACATTTCTATTTCTACTCAAGTGTAAGCATCCAAGTTACTCATACACATACATATACTTCAATATACGGATCAAAACTCACTAATTATAGAAAAAACCTACAATATCTCTTACAAAAGCATGAAATCGGATCGTACAAAAGCATGAAATCGGATGAGATGGTGTTGTAGCTTCAAATTAAGGAACACGATATAGAAAACCGTTCGATTTCTTATGAGAAGGCGTATCAATTTTACTTCATATGATTCGCTATCAGTACCCATCTGATGTAATACCTCAATAAACATTGATTTTCAAATTCGGATTTAAAATGGACGGTGTTTTGATAATTAGATCATAAACCCACAACATACATATATATAAATTTATTGAAGATCCAGATTATGTTTATATTAATCGTGATAGACATTCGGGCTTAATTTCATATCCGATCGGAGCTTTAGATACATGAAAATCGGGCAATAGACATAAGGGGGAGAGAAATCAATCACCCGTCTGTCTTTGACGAAGATTAAGCGCCATTGATGGATCTAGAACGAGAGCGAGAGATCGATCAAGGGAGATGTTAGTCGGTTTTGTGGTTCGTCTGTATTCGTCCCTATCAATTCAACGAGTAAATCGAGAGAAATCAATCACCTGTCGGTTTTGTGGTACAGATATCATCGATTATAATCGGTGTTGAAGCGAGATGTGATAGAAGTAGTTTGGGTAAGACGGAAGTGGAGCGATCGAAGGGAAGAGAGGAAAGAAAAGGGACCCCAATTCATTGAGAGAGGTGTTTAATTTGAAACCCTAGAGAGAGATCGAAGGAGATAAAGATACGTGATTATGAAAGGAAAGAGGAGAGAGGGTGAGAAATTGTAGGAAATAGGTAAATTTGCAATTCCTATTATGCCCTTCTGGCAATATAAAAGATACACTTTAATGCCTGTAGTTTTAGAATTTATCATAAATCGTCTGTTTAATAATAGCCTTAGATCTAAATATTTAAATGGTTCAGATCTGTTCTCGCGTTCTCAACCTTTTAGGTGTTCTCATTTGATCCTACTCCTATATATATATATATATATATATATATATATATATATATATATATATATATATATGGATGAACAATTATTGTACGGACGTGTGGACTATATTATTCTATGAGAATTACTAAGAGAATAGGTTGTTTGCTAATGTGATTACATTCAACTTCACACAAATATCGTCATTTTCATGCACTCTTATTAATTTTTGTTCTCACGCATCGTTTTTTACTCAATTTTCATTCTTACAGAATATGAGTCAATAAACATTCTGACAGAATGAGAATAAAAAAATCTATAATAACCTTATAAACGATTTAATTAGTGAGAATATGTGATAATGACATAGTTATGTAAGATTGAATGTATTCTCATTACCAAACAACATATTTTCTTTGTCATTCTCACAGAATAACATTGTCCACACGTCCGCACAATAGATGTCAATCCACATTTTATAGTTGGGATTTATTTAAAATATAGTTTCATAAAATAGAAAAATTGGCAAACGGGAGACTTGATTTTCGAAAATAATATTAACTAATTTACACCCACCAAGGATCATCTTGCAACTTAAAGTAATATTACACACCAACCAAAGAAATGATAAAGAAATAACAACCTTTGTAGTTCTTTGGGTCCTCTTATGAGGTTTGAAAATTAATGGAGAACGTGGAAACCTTTGAGACACCAACAAGAACTCAACTTGATTTAAGATGCTAGTCTTGAAAAATTGTTAAAACTCTTGAGCTTAAAGTTCATAACCAAAGTATGAACTTAAAGAGAGAAAAATTCAAGTATTATTTTAGTTTTAAAAGCAAAAACAAAAGAGAATGAGTATGTCAAGCATACTCTCAGTATTGGCATGTAAAAAGGTCAAAAATGAAAGTCTTTCATGCACTCTCTTAAAGTTAAAACAATACACATGAGTCCTTAACCAATTAAGCACGCATGTCATAAAAGGAACTTGTCCCCCCTTCCTTTAAGAACTAACCATGTTTTTGATTAAACAAATCAAAAGGTTATGCTTCTTTTAGTCTTTCTTATAAAGATATAAAAGACGACAAAAGTTTATAAAGTTTGTAAACTTTTTTTATAAAATATAAAGTTTAGCTTTTGGGTAAAAGAAAAAAGTCTTTCTAGTCCAAAATAAAGTATATGACTTAATACATCATACAATATGATATATTATATTACTTGTCAATGGAAAATTAATATTTCCAAGAAATAAATAATTTTCAATTAATTATAAGAGTTTACTGAATCTTTATTAAAATCAATTTCTAATAAATAATCAATTGTATCAAGTTGTTAGTGTTACCAATTTGTATCATATGTTAATTAGCAATATCATTTTAATATAACTCTTGAGCATACAAGATCTTTCAATCTCCCACTTACGCAAGACTCATATTAGACAGATATAGATAGCGTTAAATGTCTAGCAACATTTCACTACCCCCAACAACATATGAATTTGTGCCATTCTATTAACGCCCAATTCCCTAGAATCTCAACGCTATAATTGGTGTATAAGATAAGTTATAAGTTATTAAGTTATCTGTCTGTCACCGACATCATGTTGAACATGAGATACAGATCATAATCAATCTCATTTGGGTTCAACTTTTGGTAAGGGCTTTAGATGTCTAACTCTCAACACATAAGAGGAACAAGTCCCATCTTAACTACATAAACCTTTTGCATAGTTCAAACTATACCTGGAAATGGCTTTTATAACTGCTGAATAAAAGACCAGCATTACCATATCAAAGCATAACACTCCCTATACTTAAGTCCACTATGTATCTCTGGTGTTAAGGATAGAAAGATAGTACCTTTTAATCAAGTATCATTAATGATAGTGATCCATGAGGTGATCTTGATGCGGGTCAATTCGGTACTAGTTCTCTAACAAGTACCTACGAAACTTGGTTATAACCATTTTCCTACTTTTTTCTAGTGAAATCCAACCAATCAAATTCATATTAGTCTTACTTCATAGTTGTTCCCACAATTATAACCGACTATGAACTTTTATAATAATAATATTATTCATGGATTAAACATGTGATGTTATAATCATATCCTAGTATATCAAAACATTATATAATAGTTTTTGTCACGATGTTCTAATATCCAAATACTAAATTCAAATCAAAATCCCATTTTTAGAATAATAAAGCCTTACAGCTGAAGTGTGACCATTCATACTTAGCTCAAAAGAAGGACTTTATTAATAGGGTTGACTAAACTTAATTTGTGTGAATTATGTGAATACTATCATCTCTATATTTGACTTTACTATAGGCATAGTTAAATATCTTGGAGAATATGATCAGTGTTCTTTCGTGACATAGAGTCTTTTAGCTTGATTAAGTATACTTTCAAAGTAACAAAGATTACTATGTGATCCTTGAATGGAATAAATCATCATAGTTTTTCAGTGAACTCATTCACCCAATCATATTTGATTTCAACTTCTAAAGTAGTGTATTCTTATTTTATAGTAGATTGTGTCATTATGTTTTGATTGGAATCCATTCCAAGTAACTCACTCTTCATTCCATAATGAAGTCATAATCCAATTATAATTCATAATTATCTATACTTTTTTAGAAATCAGAGTCTTATGTATCTCTTTACATTAAGATTTTATTCTAAACTAATTATCTCATATACATTCTCTTAGTTCTTCTAAGTACTTTTAGAATGTTCCTATAGTCTGATGGCTTAAACATGTATTCAGTTGGTGTATTATAATGTGCTCATAACATGATTATACACCAGGTCTTATGTAAATCATTTCAGCTAGTTCAAACCTATAAGCTAGGTCATTTTGAGTTTGGCTCAAACTAAGTGTTATGTGACAATGCCAAGATTCCTCCAAAGGAACTTCATTTCTTCATCCCTTTTAATATATTGTCCATATATACATAAAGATATAAAGCTTTTAACATTTATTTTATCTATGTTTATAGATTTTACATTCCAAGAATGTAACTTTTCATTTCGAAGTCTTTCATCTTAGAAACACATCCCGAGTCAAGGTGAAAAGGCCTGGCATGGTCAGAATGTAATTTCTCATGATTACGTATGTCTCATCCATACAAGATTAGGAATGTCACTATGCTCCCAATAGTTCTATTCATTTTGATATAAAATAATGCCTTGTGGTTTTATATTAAAATGATGAGTGCAACCTTGAGATGTTTGCTTTATATACACAAGTGGATATCAAGCTTTACATATTTTTTAAGGATAAATGGATTAAGAAAACCTCTAGGCCAATCTATATAGATATCTACTAGTAGATATCTATTAGAAAAAAGCGATGTTTCTTAAAATCTATTTGTTATATGTCATATTAATAATATGAATTTATAGTAAATAATATCTTTGTTGATCTAATCATAGCTACTTATGAAAGGGGTTTGATCATAGTCAATGTCATGAGTAGATGAGGACCACAGTCAATGACATGAGTATGAGAAAATCCTTTTATAGAAAGTCTTGATTTAAATGTGTATAGTTATCCATGTAATGTATTCTTTCTAGAAGAATCACTTGCTCCTTCTAGTCTTGTTATAAGGAGGACGTTTAATTAAGACCATACTTGATTACTATACATGGGTTACATCACATGTTCATGACTCTAATTTATTTTTCAGATTCGAGATCTGACATAGCATCTTGGTAGTTGATGGATTTTCCAGAAACCATCAAGAAAAGCTCACCAATGAGAGATTCCATATTTCTCAAGTCAAAGATGATTTCTACCACTAATATGAACAATTTGCATTTGTGAAATAACTATTATTCAATTTTAACAATCTCTTGTTAAAACAAGTACCAACTGTTACTACATCAGGTTATGGTTTTTGAGTTGCTTCAAGTTCTATGTACCCCCTACTTGCTTTGTCATTAGAAGTTTGCTTTCTATTAACTTAGCCTTCACAGAATAAGAGAAATTATTCTTGGTGGGTTTGCATATAATAATCTAAGCCACATTTAGAGCATTATACAAATATGTATTTAGTAGATTGTGGGTATAGAAGCTTTAGTCCAACATAGGCTTGAAATCCACAAAACTTTTAAATAAGATAGGGATGGAACCTTTCCATACAAATTTTATAATTAAATAAAATATTTATCTACTTATTCTTTGGTATTGCACTCAAAAAACAATTGATAGTGTTCTAGGAGTTATCCCAAAGAAATAAAAGAAAGACATTTTGTGACATCCCTTTTTTACGGCCAGAAAAGACCGATTTGTTTACGCTTATTAAATAAGAGTATTCTTTTAAAAAGTTTAATTGTGCGAAATTTGTCCCACAAACATGATAATGATATTATCAAAACATTTTAAAGAAATATGCTTTTTATATTTTCAAAACATGGGATGTCATAATTGCTACAAAACATAAGCATAAACGGAGACTTAAAATGTCTTAATATTCTAACGTTCTACATCTCTTTGAATCTCTGATTGTTCATGTACATTTGTATCGCTACCTGTGATAGAAGGAAACTGAGTGGGTCAGGTTGGAAACCTGATGAGTACATAGAAATTTCAATCCCACAATGTTATATATATATATATATATATATATATATATATATATATATATATATATATATATATATATATATATATATATATATATATATATATATATATATTGTAACAAACCAAAAATAAGACCCGAAAATCCTTCATTTTTGAATTAATAACACAGCAAACCATATCATTATCATAAAACCAAGGTAATCAAATTTTATCAATACATCATCATTATCAGAGTAAATCACAAAATGCGGAATCAAGTTGTGTGTGCCCTACAATCATCTCGGAATCTTCACTTTGAAACTAGAAGTACCTGAAACATAAAATGAAAACCGTAAGCACAAAGCTTAGTGAGTTCCCTAAAATACCACATACATACATAATTAAACACATAATGAGCCCCGCCCAATGAGCGTAATGGGCCCGCCCACACTCGCATAGCGGCCCCCGCCAACAGAATATAATGGGCCCTACCCACTGAGTATAACGGGCCGTGCCCAAACTCATAAAACAGGCCCCATCCACTGAGTATAATGGCCACCTCTCAAACTCACAAAACGGGCCCCGCCGACATACAAATCATATACACATAACAAGATAATAGCATACAGAATAACTATCGGGCCCCGCCCAGTAAGCATACAAGCACATATACATGCAAGAGTCACGCAGACATCTAGCATCCTACATAACAAATCATGGGTCAGCATTAGTGCCTTAGACCCGCTAAACAAGATGAGGAAACTCACCTCCGACTGCTGAAACTTATAGATAAATCTTTGGCTACAAATCCGCTAAAATCCCTTACTCTATCAATCACAAAATAACATCCAATTAATAGTTGGATCCCAACTCACACTAAGAGTACAAATTAACGTAAAAGACTATTTTACCATTGCCCGAACTTGGCCCAAATCCAAGGCCCATTCCACTTGTCCAAAAGCCCAAATTCTAAAATAATCACCAAAAGTCCAAATATCGCCCAATTTTCCAAATTGGGCCCAAAACCCATCTTGGGCCAACATCCTAAAAGGCCTAAAATATCTAATGGTCAACCTTGGTTAAACTTTTGTTCAACGGACAAGGTCAAAAAAAGAAGTCAAAACATCAAGAAAACCCAACAGACTTAGTATGCCCCGCGTACTCAGTTGGTACGCTCAGCATACACCGGTTCGACTCAATACGCGTTGCGTGCTAGGAGGTATGCCCCGCGTACACACACTACTCACAATCCACCTAGAAAAGGTCTTAATCCCTTAAGCCAAAGTATCTACTACTCTGAACATTTTCCAAATAATTCCTTAATCCATAAAGTTGTTGACTTTGAGCTTTTGCATGGCTCAAAGGGTCCCAAATCTGAGTTCTAACTTTACAACTTCAACAAAGGAACTAATGCTCATGCATGGGTTGATACTATCCATCAAGATTGAATTTTTATGCATTTGAGACACCTAAAACATCCATATCTAGGGACCAAACTCCTGGAGAAAATTCATTCTCATAAAGGCAAACCAAAGAGACTAAAATGTGCCACAAACCACCCCAAACAAGATCCACCCAAAGGAGATGACATGATTAAAGCTTTTTAACTACAATAGGTTGCAAAAGATGAGTAACTTCTAGATCTCCAAGCTCCACTCCAAGTAATAATTCCTCAACAAGCTCCAATCTCTTCAAAATGCACAAAAACACTCCAAGATTCCTCACAATAGCTTAAGAACTCCAAGATGGTGGCTAGGGGTCAAGATTAGGGTTTAGGAGGTATGGAGGCTGATAACAGGCAAGCTCAATGAATAAAAGAAGCTTAAATAGGGGTAAAACCCTAGAAATCAGGGTTTCTATCTGAAAGGAGTACGTCGGGCGTACCCCTTAGTATGCCTGGCGTACTTAGAAGGCATCCACGACTCATCCAACCACTACGCCCTCCGTACTTGGTGAGTACGCCCCGCGTACTCGACCAAGCTCTAAAACACTTAAATTTCAATCGGTCATAACTCCTTCGTTATGGGTCTATTTTCGACGTTCTTTATATTCACGAAAATGTAATGATAAGCTCTACACTTCTATCAACTCATCCTCTCCTTAAGAATTCCCAAACAAGACCCAAAATTCATAAAGAACATACTGCCAAATCAACAATATACCCTTGGGCTCCGAAACACACTCGAACACTCGAATCACTTAATATATAACACCCTCATCCAAAGAGAGTTAGATCTCTCTTCCCTCTAGGCCTAATGCCTTATGATAACTGATGATTCGGGACACGAACCCGAAAAATGAAGCGATTTGAAACCGATTGTTACAACTCTCCACTACTTAAATTAGATTCCGTCCTCAAAATACCTCTTTGCTAATACTTAGCCACACTTGATAACCCGAACAACCCATCCACACTTAGATACGGGTTGAAATAACAACCCATACATATAACAACATCCCAACCTACGATCAAATCGAGCCTTAGAAAGTACCCCACGTCTTTGTGACGAACTGATCTTCACATTTCAAAAGTTAACCCCTGAGGAACAATCCTTACCACCTTGTCCGAAATTTGAAGTTCCGAAACCCTGTCTGACTCCCTGACAGACAGTCCGCTGCGAATTACTGACCATTCATTTCTGCAGAACACTCTTACTTGATAGAATTCTTAGATAATCTTGTGATTAGAAGACCTATCCCTACAATGGTTAGACTCATACGAGAGATGCACACTAGAGTCGAATCAATTACTCAGAGATTATTTAATCCGTGCTACAAGTGACTTAACATACTTACCGAATAACAAGCGATTCCACCTTCGAGTCCCGAATCACTAATATCGCCTCGACTCATGTTGATGCCCCTTAACTGCTTTCTAATAGCAATCGAGACCTCCTTGATCCCAACTTACCTACCAAATAACCGATTCACTGGATTTCTACCTAGTTGCTGAGATAATTTGTCTCACACAGTTAAACCATGTGACTTCCGAACGAAGGCCTCATCTGACAAGAATTATACTAGCTATCTCACCTTTATAGCTCCAACAATCTTTTATGATCCAACCGATCATAATCAATTGTCAAACTTGACATTACCAAATCCAATGCTAAAAGTGAATGCTTCATGACCATCTGTAGTCTTATATCACAACCGGCCTCATACGGCCTACCACTTCATTGATCACAAAAAAATGTTGTGGCCTTCCCATAGTATCACATCCCGACCCACCCTGGTCTAATCCCACAAGAAAAATCATAGATCTTCCATACCCTCACAACTACTCAAGAACCGGTGAATGTTACGGGTCACCCCCTCGCCTCTTACAACACTCCAATCTATCTGCCGACCCAGTGAATGCTTTGGCCACCCTGTAGTCTTACAACACTCCTATCTTTCCATGGTCACTACCCATGGTCTTACTGGGCACCCACCAATCTATCCAAACTCATCTTGGGTCGAACACGCATCTTACTATACTCCAAGCAGGTGTTCGGGTCATGCTTCAAACCCCAAATCCTTAATCAGACAAGAACAGGCAAAGAGGCGCTAACACAACCCTCAACCTGGATCCATCTACACGCCTTCTGTCCAACACAAAGAAGACACCAAATAGCTGTTGGAAGTTCCTTGAACTCCCAACTTACACAATCTTCAATTCAGACGGCCACTTAAGTGATCTTCCCTCCCGAATGGGATGTGGAACTCATCTTAGTTTCACATCTGATTCAACTTGCCGAATATAAACAATTCTCCCCCACTTAGATTCGTCGAAGCTCTCCCAACTCACAAATTTTGATGGATTCCCAACCCATCTTACCTGCTTATAATTTAAACCGTCAACGACCTGCGCTTAACAATACTAGTGTTCCATCACTAGACAATCCCAATGACTGCACAACTCTTGAAATCTAGATGATCACTCCCCCAGATCTCAGCAAGTCCGACAACCCCAATCGCTTTCCATGATACAACACCCAAATGCTTAAGTTCCTTATGTTGGTTAAAAAGACCATAACCCTTGCGATAACTAAATTCCCCTGGTGCTCCCAATGTCCAACCAAGCTCATGCAACTTCCACCACCATCTTCTTGCTACCGCTCCTTCCCTAGCAAT
Source organism: Lactuca serriola (assembly GCF_051521515.1). NCBI lineage: Eukaryota > Viridiplantae > Streptophyta > Magnoliopsida > Asterales > Asteraceae > Lactuca > Lactuca serriola. The sequence goes on along the minus strand of NC_136416.1, from coordinate 87,666,282 downwards.
GGAAGTGCTTGAACACCCAAAGCTTTTTCCATAAACAACCTCTGATCCCACCAAATCAAATTCTTACATAACTGATCTCTGCCTTCAATGGAGTGCTAACTCGTTGATTCGACGATAGACCTTCCAATGATACCCCTAAACTAATCCTTTCAGAGAACCGGAACAACAACCAATAAACTGATACCCGCAAAGAAAGATACGACCCACTACTGACTCATGGCATGCAAAAATGGCATATTACAATTCTTGATGACATAACCCAGACAACAACAGAGAATTAAACCAAAGATAATGCTTACCCAAACCAATGCAAAATTCCAAAGCGATATAAAATACTGATAATAATCAAGAAGAAAGCAAAAGATAACATACCCGTAATAGCACCTGCTGGAATCCTGACCTCCTCTTCCTGTCGAGCCACCTGCGATGGAACCTGAGCTGACCCAACCACTAAGTGTGGGCAATTTGCCCTGAGATGACCATGTTGAAGGGTTATGAGCATAACTACAAATCCTATGTGATCATGCAACCCTATAATTAAGTATCTAGGTTTTCACTAGTTGAACATGCAAACTTGAATACAAAAGAGAAAACCCTAGGAAGCTAGTATATAATTCGAAATCTATACAAAATTAGGATTTAGTTACATACCTTTAAGATTTTTATTGTAAACAATCTTGATTCCATGCATGAAAGACCTTTGGTAGCAAGCGCCACAAGTGTCACGCCTCTAATGGCTTACAAACACTCTTTGCAATAGGATGAGAGGAGAAAGGAGGGAATACTCTTAGAAATTCGGATCTTATAGGGTTAGAAGCCTTGGGGGCCAAAAATCCAAAGGGTTAGATCCCTTTTATACTTGAGGTAGCTTAGTCCCAAAGCTAGGGTTTGCTGGTGGAAACCCTAATTCCCTGCTTAAGGCCTAAGCAGCCCATGGACTCCTCATTAGAAGTCCTTGGATGAAAACTTATAGGGCCACCCTATAATTTTCATCCACTCCTACCTAAGGATTCCAAGAGCCCAGTTTCACAACTACCAATGATTTTCAAAACAGCCCCTATACTTTTAATTAATTCCTTTAATCCTAAAATTAATTCCAAATTAATTTCAAATTAAATATTAACTAAACAACATGATATCTGATTAATATATTCTTTTCATAACATATTAATAAAGGATTTATATGAATTTATTATTCCAAATAATAAATTAAACTTCTCTCCAAAAGTCATCCTGTCAAGTTGCAAGAGTAAAGGCAACCCAAAAGGACTTGTTGTTCTATCGATTCAAGTATATACTAATTATAGTTATGGTCTTAGACACCTAATGCAACACATGTTGATGACAACGATGGCACAATTCTACCTCCAGGTTGCATTCTTGGAGGACGTGGCCCTTCCATCCGCACCTGCCACACTTAGACTTGTCGTGCACATGCTCATGTGCCCCTTCATCCTTCGTGGAAACATTACGGACCCTCGGGTCTCTAACACTATCCATGGTGACGTAAAACTTATCAGATCGTTGAGTCAGACCATGAGTCCGCTTCCTATTCCCCAGTTGCCTATTTGAACCAATCTCCTGCTCCTGGGTTACCCCGACCATCCCATCAATCGTCTAAACAGCCAATGTCCGACCCTCGAACTTGGCGACAAATCTATCAGTGACACACATAATGATGTCGGGTAACTCCTCATGTAAGGCTCGCGAAACCTCCACGACAATCCAATCATGGGACTGATCCCCTTGAAAACATGGTGCATAACCCACCTCCGATCCCAAATGACAAGAACTCACAATAGGATACTTCTTCCTGAAGGATTCTAGGGTTCCACAAGCTTTAGACTCCAGATGAGCACCCAACTGCCCCGTTACAATCTTGGCCTGAAAAGCCTCGAGACGACCATGCAAGAGCTCCAAAATCCCTTCCTTGACCGAAACAAAGACCACAGGAGTCAATTCCAATATACCATGGGTAATCTCCGACGAGATGAACTCCTGCATGCGCTCATCGATTGGCTCGGACATGTAAGCCTAAATCTGAACTCGAACCTCCTTCTCCAGAGCTCATCACCATACTGAAAAACATCCAAATGATCAGAACATACGCAAGAATCCTCATCCTATAGGCTTCCTATATTCTCCAAAACTTTCCCCAATTCGAGTATGGATCCTGTGCTTTCAATAGTACGGGCCTAATACTACCTTCCACAAAATTCCATACTTTCCTCAAGAATCATCTCAAATCCTCTAAGTCACCTTCTCAAACTGATACTCCACATGATCGCTAAACAGTGCCACTAAACCCACTGAAGCACTTCCTAGACTTTCCTAGGTTCCTGACCTCACCCTGCCATCAGCGGCTGAAGAGCTTCCAAAAATGTTAGTTAACTATTTCTTAAATACAATCACATGTAACAAAGCTTAGATAATCTTTCGAGTAACAGAATCATCCCTACAATGGTTAGAATCTAATGAGAGCTGCACAATAGGTTCAAATCCATCACTCTGAGATTATTCAACCTTTGTCACACGTGACTTAACATATTCACTTAGTAGCTAACTCACATCACTTAAGAGTGCCATAAAGTACAAAGCAAGCAACATTCATGCAGTAACATTCAAATCCATATAATAACCAAGAACATCCAATCTCACATACCACAACTCATGCTAGGAACTTCCATTCTTGCTGCTGATTGCCTTATGCATACAAATTATACCGAATCTAGCATTTCATGCTTCCTAGTCTACAAGGCATCACATATAAGGCCAATCTATCACTGACTGATTAGAACTATCATGCAAGTCTACAAGCTCACACAGTAGGCATACAATTCATCTCTCCTAGAATTCTATCAGGTAAATACTAAGCGAATCCTTAGCCCTAACTAGCATGCGATTCACATATTCATAATTAAAATTATATCAGATAACATGTATGGGTATCTTGGGAAAAACTTACTTGAGCTCAGTCGATTGCATGCACCACACCATTTTTGTATTAGAATACCCTTTTCTAAAAAAACATTTTTTTTAAAAAACTTTACCAAACCCTCACTTTGAGTTCAGACACACCCGAGAGTATGTTCGAATCCCTCAAACTAAGGCTCTGATACCAACTAGTAGCGAACCAAAAATAAGACCCAGAAATCTTTCATTTTCGAATTAATAAAATAGTAAGCCATATCATTATCATAAAACGAATGTAATCAAATTTGATCAATACATCATCATTATAAGAGTAAATCACAAAATGTGGAATCAGTAATGTGTGCTCTGCAATCATCCCGGGCTCTTCCCTTTGAAACCATAAGTACCTGAAACATAAACTGAAAAACGTAAGCACAAAGCTTAGTGAGTTCCCTGAAATACCACATACGATACATAACTAAACACATAATGGGCCCCGCCCACACTCGCATAATGGGCCTCGCCCATTGAATATAACGGGCCCTGCCCACTAAGTATAGCGGGCCCCGCCCAAACTCATATTACAAGCCTCGACCACTGAGTATAACGGGCCCCGCCCAAAATCGTATAACAGGCCCCGCCCACATACTAATCCTACAAGCATAACAAGATAATAGCATACATAATAACCATTGGGCCTCGCCCAGTAAGCAGACAAACGCATACACATGCAATACTCACGTAGACATCTAACATCCTACATAACAAATTATGGTCCAAAATTGGTGTCTTATACCAGCTAAACATGGTGAGGAAACTCAACCCTGACTGCTGAAACCCATGGATAAATCTCTGGTTGCAGATCCGCTAAAATCCCCCGCTCTATCAATCACAAAATAACATCCAGTTAATAATTGGATCTCGACTCACACTAAGAGTCCAAATTAACGTAAAATACCTTTTAATCCTTGCCCAAACTTGGCCCAAGGCCAAGGCCCATTCCACTTGTCCAAAAGCCCAAATTCAAAAATAATTACCCAAAGGAAAAATACAGCCCAATTTTCCAAATTGGTCCCAAAACCCATCAAAGGCCTAATCTGAGAAGGCCCAATACCCTAAAAGGCCTAAAACATCCAATGGTCAACTCTGGTCAAACTTCTGGTCAACAAACAAGGTCAAAAAAAGTAGCTAACACATCAAGAAAACCCAACAAACTGAGTACGCACCATTTACTCAGTTGTTACGCTTAACGTACATCAGCTCGACTCCGTACGCATTGCATACTAGGAGGTACGCCCTGCATAAGCACACTGCTGACAATCTACTTAGAAAAGGTCTTAATCCCTTAAGCCAAAGTATCTAATACTCAGAACTTGTTCCAAATCATGCCTTAATCCATAAAGTTGTTGACTTTTAGCTTTTTTCATGTCTTAAAGGGTCCCAAATCCGAGTTCTAATTTTACAACTTCAACAACGGCACTAATGCTCATGCATGGGTTGATATTATCCATCAAGATTAAATTTTTATGCAATTGGGACACCTAAAACGTTCAAATTTAGGGACGAAACTCCTAGAGAAAACTAATTCTCATAAAGGCAAACCAAAGAGACTAAAATGTGCCACAAACCAACCTAAACTAGATCCACCCAAAAGAGATGACAAGATTAAAGCTTTTTACCTTCAATAGGTTGCAAAAGATGACTAACTTATGGATCTCCAAGCTCCACTCCAAGTGATGATTCCTCAACAAGCTCCAATCTCTTCAAAATGCACAAAAACACTCCAAGGTTCCTCACAATAGCTTAAGAATTCCAAGATGGTGGCTAGGGGTCTAGATTAGGGTTTATGAGGTATGGAGACCGAGAAGAGGCAAGGCTCAATGAATAAAAAAAAAAGCTTAAATAGGGATAAAACCCTAGAAATCAAGGTTTCTATTTGAAGGGAATATGCCCCACGTACCCCTTAGTATGCCCAGCGTACTCATAAGGCATCCACGACTCATCCAACCACTACACCCTGTGTACTTGGTGAGTACACCCTGCGTACTCGACCAATCTCCAAAACACTTCAATTTCAATCGGCCATAACTCCTTCGTGCTGAGTCCATTTTCGATGTTCTTTATATCCACGGAAAGGTAACGAGAAACTCTAAACTTTTATGAACTCATCCTCGCCTTAAGAACTTTTGAACAAAACCTAAAATTCATAAAGACCCGAACTGACAAATTACCGATATACCCTTTGGCCCCGAAACACAATCGATCACTCGGATCGCTTAATCTATAATACCCTCATCCAAAGCAATTTGAAACCGAGTGTTATATATATATATATATATATATATATATATATATATATATATATATATATATCATAACTCGCAATATATAAATATCTCACTTATAAGAAATCTACCCCATCCCGCCGATCCTCACATAATCCATATTCTCGGATTCTGAAATAAATGGTTTTAGCTAATCCTTTCTCTCGGATAGAGAATAAATAATTATATATAATCCATACTCTCTGATCAAAAGTGAATGACTATGTCTAGTCCATATTCTCAGACCAAGGATAAATGATTATGCCTAATGCATACTATCAGATCATGGACAAACGATTATGTCTAATCCATACTCTCGGATAAGGGAAAAATGTTAGAGTTCTATTTTCTGTGTATATCTCACATGTATTCTTAAGGAGATACTAGCCAATATTAACTTTCCGAATCGTCATTGTTTCCTTCTTGAACCATTATAGCATGCGAGGGAATCGGTCCATTGTTGACTTGTTTAACAACTACTGGCACATTGATCACAGGTGCTCCTCTTCTATCATTAGCTAGTTCCGAGTTAAGATCTCCCTAAACTCACGCCTTTGCTTATCGAGCATTTCTTGCATCGTTTTCCAAGCTACATTCATCAGGATTTGAACAACAGCTGCTCCGTTGTACTGAGGTGTTAGACCTCCTTCGTTATTGAAGAATCTACCACTTCTTGTGATTGTCATGACGTTCTATATACCCAAGTAGAAATTTGGCATACTACGAAGAGAATATAAATAGGGAAGGTTTAGACGTGAACTACCCAAGCAGAAATTTGGCATACTAAGAAGAGAAATTTGGCATACTAAGAAGAGAATATATATATATATATATATATATATATATATATATATATATATTAATTTCTTATTTAGCACTTAATAGAATTCAAGGCATACACCCTAAAATATCCTAGTGCTTGTGTCTATTCATGTATACAACCTAAACTATCCTAGACACACACCTCACCATCATTGCTTAACCTATAAGTTTAAGTTTAGAATCCTACCAATTCTTAGTTAGCTTAAACTAATGCTCTGATACCAACTGTTACATCCTGTTATTTTCAGAACCAATTAAAACTTTTCTTTACACTTTAAAAACCATTTACACCGAAAATCCCAATACAAAAGATCGGTTTGATTACAAATGTTTGTTTCCAAAATATTAAAAACCCTAAGGATGTCATAATCAATACAGATACATAACTTATAGCATAAATACTTGATGATCCTTAATACTATTGCAAGTTGTCTCTTCATCACTCAACATCCTAGCCAAGTTTCAGTAGCTTAAGTCTTGATACCTATGATGCATATTAACTGAGTGGGTCAGATTGGAGACACCTGGTGAGATACATAGGGAGTTCAATCCCACAATATTGATATGATAATATTCCTTAATTATCAGACCTGCAAAACCATCTGTTACCATACCATATCCATATAGGCTTACATTCCTACCGGTCCTCACATATCCTAGGCCATGATTATAATGGGAAAATTATCTCGCCTGATGAACCGTTAAATGATTGACTACACAGCTAGGGGCTTCCATGGCCTGTGTAAATCACAACGAATATGCAAACATAGCATTACATTTTTCTGATCAGGACCTACCATTTCTATTTATCCAAGTATATGCAGACATACCATTACAGTTTTCTAACCGGGACCCACCATATCTGGTCATCCCAATGGGAATACTATATTGTACTCCCATATGGAGCTACCGTACATCGACATCTGAAAGTGTCACAAAACAAAACTTTACTCTCCGTTCCTAGGTTACGCGTATTCTCTTAATGAGACTACCTTATATCAAACTTAACCAAACTAGGTACCTTCTACAAGTCTAAGTTTATCCCTAGACTAGATTACAATACCTGTAACCAACTTTTAATACCAACTCTATTCTTGGGTAACACTAACCAATCTCTAGTGTATTTATATTCCCTATAGAGCATTAGGTATTATTATTCTTTTGTATTCTCAGTAATGCTAGTTTTAATACTATTATATGATATTATCTATTTAATCCTAACATAAAATAGAACCCTATCTGGTTCGCACATAGCACATTATATACATATATTAACATATAATCCAGGCAATAAGCATGTAATTCATATGTGATTCCTAGCATATATTGAATACTTTAATTTAGTACTTGTATTAAATCAAGTTCATGAAAGGGACTATACACTCACCTAACTTAGGTGGGTGACTGGTGATCTGGTCAAAGTTTCGCCAAACACCTTAGATATTCCCGTGACCTAAGTATATTTAATACAAAGTTTTATTCTAATGATTCTGGTGACTAATAATAGTCTAGATACTCAGTAATCCCAATGTCTACATCAAGATCTATCAAGCAAGGATCAGCCAGGCAGGACATTTGGGAAGCACGACCATTTCGACATATAGCTATTCTGAAATCCAACAACCAAGCCAACGTGACCATTCTTGAAACCACTCCCGTAAGTAGATCAATTAGTATTATGACTTGGAATCACTGATAAATCTTAGTTACGCTGAAAAAACTAGAGTGTAGCTTAACTTACAAAGGTTCTTCCTGGCAAAAGTTAGGAAATTGCACTGGCAAAGCTTCTACTCGCTAGCTACTACTACTCAAGGGGTTAAAGGGCTTTGCCAAAGGCTAAAACTAAGAGAAAATGGGCTAGAACTGAAATAAATCGAGAGAGAGTGTTTGGGAAGTTATGGGAGAAAGAATGAGGTTTGGCCTCCTATTTATAGCCGATTTTGGGGTGCACATTGTGTAAAAGGGGTACACGTCATGAATTTTAAGGTGACGACTCCCCAACTATTTTATACCACATGTCAGGCTCTCTGTGGTCCATGTTTTCATCTTCTCGAAGCGCACGTTGTGCATCCGACGCGCACCGCGCACTGCATAAAACGCGGATTTTATAAATTCCATAACTTTTTCATTCAGACTCCATTTTTGACGTTCTTTATATCCTTGGGAAGCTCACGATGAGATCTACAAATTTTCATTAGACTCCATCGGCTATATCTGAATTTATTTTTAGCTTGTATTTTTATATGATTTAATGATTTTGCAAAAATCATAACTCTTTCGTACGGACTACGATTTTGGTGCTCCGTTTACCAAAATTCCTATCTTAAAGAATACTACAATTATCACTTTGGTGACTTTACTCAAAATTTAACCATTCTCTTCGTACCTTTTGACGTTAATAGTTTTTAATTACATGGTTGATTTTTATATCTTATAAAATTCATATCTCCTTCATATGAACTCGGATTTCTATGAAATTTATATTTTTGGGATCGGGACGACATTCACGTTATATATATATATATATATATATATATACACACACACACACATTTTGGCACACTTATTTTTACGACTTAAAGAAGATTCAGCTGATTTTTCCTATTTTTCCTTAATACGAAACTTGTGTTATATAGTTTGCAGCGCACATGACTATAGATTATCCTATTCAAGGATTTAATTTTAATAATTATAACTTATTATGTGTAGCCGGAATTTGCGGGCATTACATGAAAGACATGAAACATTTTGTGGATCTAGTTGAGCTCATACGACAAGTCCAACCGGTATGCAACCTTCCCCACCCGGACGATGATCCTGAAAGGACCAATATATCAGGGGACCAACTTTCCCCGCTTCCGGAATTAGATGACACCTTTATAAGGTGACACCATTAGAAGCACATAGTCTCCAACCTGAAATTCAAGGTCTAATCATCTCCGGTCATCCTAACTCTTCTAGAGAGTATGTGCGGTCTGCAGCCGACAATGTACCTGCTGTATCAACTCGTTGGTCATGAATACTACCTTAGTACTCCTCGTAACCCCATTCTTGACCTCGCCCAACAAACTGGGGTCTGACATTTGATCCCATAAACCATCTCGAAGGGAGGTCGATTGATACTGGTGTGATAATTGTTGTTGTATGAGAACTTGGCTAGTGGAAGGTATGTATCCCAGCTCCTGCCAAAATATAAGACACATGCCCTTAGTATATCATCAAGAGTCTGGATAGTCCGCTCAATCTATTCGTTTGTATAAGGGTGATATGCAGCGTTGAAGAGTATTTAAGTACCCAACTCCTCATGAGATTTCTTCTAGAATTTGGAAGTGAAATGAACATCGCGGTTTGAGACCATCGAAACCGAAACCCCATGCCCAACAACCACCTCCCGAATATAGACATCTTCCAACTTTTCGGTGAACATTCTCTCAGCAATAGGGATGAAATGAGTACTCCTAGTCAATCTATCAACAATAACCCGAATAGAATCAACCCCACTTGTCGTCTTCTATAACTTTGTGTTAAAAGCCATAATTATCTCCTCTCTTTTCCATAGGTGAATGGGTAACAACTGCATCTTGTCATGGGGTCTTTGATGTTTGGCCTTGACTTTCCAGAAATTCAAGCACCACTCTACAAACCATGTTATCTCCATCTTCATGTAGGGCCACTAGTAGCTCAATCTCATGTCTCTATACATATTCATGGCCCCCAGATGGATTGAAAATTTTAATTTATGAGCTTCTTCCAGTAATTTTTGCCTAACCCCACCAGTAACCGGAACCCAAACCCTGCCGCACTGGGTCAGTAATCCACGACTATCCCTGAAAAAAAGTGAAATCTGACCCTGATCCTTTCTTCCTTCTAATTATCCTTCTTTAACCCCTCCATTTGAGCTTTCTTGATCAAATCCAACAATGGTGAAACAATAACCATCCTCAAAAACAAATCCTTGATGGGTGCACTCACTACTTTGCGGCTCAAGGAATCGGCCACCACATTGGCCTTCCCTGGTTGGCACAAAATCTTGCATTCATTTTCCTTCACCACATCCAACCATCTGTGTTTCTTCATGTTCAAGTTTGGCTGATCCACCAGATACCCCAGATTCTTGTGATCAGTATAAATAGTGAACCTGACTCCATACTCCCAATCCTGAAATTTATGTATCATAATAAACCACAAAGTTATGCATACCCATGGGAAGATTGAGAATCAGAGTCTCACACATTCTCTACCTCAAAGTCTCAAAAGATGTCTATTGATCAGGCCCCCACCAAAAAGTAACATTCTTCTTCGTCAAGCAAGTCAAAGGTACAACAATATTGGAGAAATACTGGATAAACCTTCGACAATAAACCGCTAGACCAAGGAAACTTCAGATCTCATATGGTGACCTCGGAATCTTCCAATGCATCACTGCCTCAATCAAGGTCGGATTGACGAATATACCTTTTTGGTAGACAATGTTCTCTAAAAAATACACCTCGCACAACCAGAACTCACATTTAGAAAATTGGGCATAAAGACTCTCCCTCCTCATAATCTCCAAAACCTCCTGATGGTTCCCTAATTGTTGCTTCTCGGTCTTAGAGTAGACCAGAATATCATCGATAAACACAATCACCACCCGATCAAGCATTGGTTTGCATACCCAAGTCATGAGACCCCTGAAGTATGTCTTCTACACATCCTCATCTCTGAACCTCATTTGTTGATAACTTAATCACAAATAAATATTACAGAACCAAGATGCACACTGAAGTTGGTCAATTAAATGATTGATCCTCGGAAGTGGATAACGGTTTTTCTCTATCAGTTTGTTCAACACCCGTAATCAATACACGTTCGGTTTGAACCATCCTTCTTTTTTGCAAACATAATTGGTGCACCCATGGTGAACTACCGGGTCTAATGAATCTCTTGTCTAACAGCTCCTACAACTATGTTGACAACTCCTTCATCTCTGGAGGCGCTAAGAGATAGGGCGCTTTGTGTACTGGAGGCACTCCTAGAAAATCCTCAAAAAATACATCAGGGAAGTCTCGAACAATGGGCATGCCATCCACCGTCCTCTTACCCTCCTCTCGTGTATCCACTACATAAGCAAGGAATCCAGAGCATCCCTGTTGAATATAACTTGTAGCCCTCGTAGCTGAACAAACTGTTGGTTCACGTTGAGCATCGTCTCCCCCACTTGGGGTTCAAAATATCAACAATTGGTTCTCACAATCAGTCATAGCCCCATTGAGGCCCAACCAGTCCATACCCACAATAACCTTCGACCTTGTAGATGAATCGGCACCAAATCAATCGAATATGTCTCGTTGAACATATTCAAAATACATCCTCGATGAACCCTTGAGGAACTAACTGAACGATCATCGACAATCTCTACCTCCAACGGATAATCCAAAGTCTATGGAGCATCACTAAATTTCTTAATAAGTTCAAGAGACACAAAAGATCGGGTAGTACCCAAACTGAATAGAACATGAGCAGCCATACCACTGACGAAAAACATCCCTATACATGATTAAATAATACATATGCATAAATAAGGTAATCAGTAAAAGATATATGGTAAAAATACATATTGATAACCACATCAGGAACTGCTCGCGCCTCCTCGTCTCTCAACTGGAATTCCCCGCTCTTCATCATTGGAGCCTCCGCCTTGCCCTGGCAGCTATCTGTAATCCTCAAAGTGGCTGGTGTAGGTGTCGTCGTTTCTCCTCCTGTTAATCTCTAGTAATCGTCCTTCTTGTGGAACGTGTAATTGTAGTGGAACATATCAATGCTCCATGGGTGCTATCCCTGCTATAATGGTCTGTCTTTCCGCATCTGAAACAGCTCCCTCCTTTCTCTCGATAGCCCCCTTGTGGTACTTCCCACACTTATCACAACGGCCCCAACCCTGTTGGCCTTTTGATCATGAATTAACAGTCTCGGGCCTCTTCATTTGACCCTCTGATGTTTGTGTCTAAATTATTCTCCATTTCCTTAGAAGCTCCAAATTAGTCTCCTGCTCCCGGGCTCTAGCTATCATATCCTCGAGGGTCTTGCAACCTGACAGGCTCACAAATTCTTGAATATCATCCCTTAAAAAATCATGGTACCTTGTCTTCTTCATCTCCTCATCCGTAACATACTACGGAACTAGCAAAGCACTCTCTCGGAACTTGGTGCCGATCTCCGCCATAATCTCCATAGTCTGGCGAAGGTCTTGAAACGCCTTCGCCACCTGCTACACCTCAATAGCTGGTGCAAACTTAGCTCTGAACCATGTCACAAAATCCTCCAAATTTATGGCCTCAACGACCTTATATCCCAAGGCATGAACAATCTCCTCCCACCAGTCACGAGCTTGGTCCCTCAGAAGGCATGATAAAAACCCCACCTTTAATCCCTTAGGGCAGAAGCTCGTTTCTAAGCGGTCTCCATGTCAACGATCTGATGTTGGCTAGAGATATGGTCCTTCTTCCCAAAGAACTACAGGGTTCCACAAACCTTGAACTCCTAAAATGAGAGAGTTTGTGCCCCCCAAATGACCCGCCACAATCTTGGCCCGAAAGGCCCCAGGCTCTCGTCTAGAAGCTCCATAATCCCCTCCTTGATTGCTCCAAACATCACAGTATTAGCATCCAAGATATCGCAAGTGATCTCATACGTGATGAACTCGCACATTCTCTCATTAATAGGTTCGACACCAGAACCAGTACTAGAACCTAAACCACAACCTCCTCCTCGAGTGCTCCCTATCCTAACATACAAACAATCAAAATATTAGAACATAATCAAGGGAATTCTAACACCACAAGCTCCTTAGGATCTCCATGATTTTCCTTGATTTGAGTGCATATCCTATGCTTTCAGTAGTACGGGCCCAATACTACCTTCCACACTTATCCAGACTTTCCTCAATACTCACCCCGAATTCTCTAAGTCACTCCACCCAATAAAATCACATAATCTCTAGTATAAACAACATACATAACCCCCGTGTAGTACTCCATCGGCTCTCCTAGGAATCATCGCCTCACTGGCCTCTACAATACTAAGAACAAGTATCCAAAAGAATCCGTGGGATAACCAATGAAATGGCACCTCTTGGATCTGGGTTCAATTTTGTCGATCGCTTCTCGATGAGTAAAAGTGTCACAACCCCAAACCTTGATTCGTGCAATAGATGGACGTGTCCCCTTCGACATTTTGAATGGAGTCTTTTCAACCTTATTAGTTGGTACCAAGTTAAGTATCTAAGCGATAGTTCCTAGAGCATAACCCCATAAACTATTTGCAAGTGTAGCAAGTGTCATCATAGAACAAACCACGTGTAGCAATGTTCGATTTCTTCTTTCATACACAACATTGTGTTGTAGTGTTCTTGGTGGAGCTAGTTGTGAGAGTATCCCACAACTTTTAAGATAATCATAGAATTCATCACTAATATACTCTCTGCTCCTATCAAAACGAAATATCTTTATTTTCATGCCTGGTTTGTTCTCTACTTAGCTCTAGAGCTTCATGAATACTACAAATGTCTCAAACTTGTGTTTAATTAACTAAACATACCCATATCTACTGAAAATCAGCAGTAATGTGACAACGTATCATTCACCATGTCTAGTGATGTGTCTGAACGGACCACATACATCCGAATGGACGATGTCCAAAATTTTTGTTCCCCTTTCAAAGTTACCTCAGAAAGGAGACTTTTTTATTTTCCTAAATGAAGATTCGTAATCTCTATTAAACTCAAGGTTAAATGGTTCCAATATTCCATCTGATTTGAGCTTGGTGATTCTCTTCTTTTTTATATGTCCAAGATGACAATTCCATAGACATGACTTACCCAAAGTAGCCGAACTAATGTTTAATATTAAGTTATCATTTTTTTTCTTACACCAATCAAAGATTCATATATAACATTGCAAGGACTTGTTTTAAAATAGAGAGTATTATCTTAGTAAACCAAAATACTAGCATCATTATTATCAAAACCAAAAGTAAAATCGTCATGCCACAATTCATAGAATGAAATAATTTTCTTTCAATGTAAGGAGAATAAAAACAATTGAATAAGCTAATTGAAAAACTAGGTGACACTGAAAGCTCATAATCTCCCATCTTGGTAACATCTACCTTGCTCTTGTTCCCCATGATCAAATCGAGCTCCCCATATCTCAGCTTCCTACATTGTTTTAGTCCTTGCACATTAGCAAAAATATGGGTTCCACATCCTGTGTTAAGTATCCAATTGTTCGAAGTCGAAGCGAATGTAATTCAGTTGTGAACATACATGAGGATTCAATGCCTTTGGCTTTGGTATTCTTAAGATCCTCCACATATTTATGGAAACTATGTTTCTAATGGCCCTTTTCTTGGCAGTAGTACAAAATGGCCTATTTAGGGTCATTGACAGGTGGTATGTCAGAAACGTCCTTATTACGGTTGGAATTGGGAGCACCAACTTTCCCTTTACCTTTTCCCTTAGCATTGGGATGAGAGGATCTTTTTGTCTTGACACCACCTTCCTTAATAAACAAAATAAGAGTGGTGGAACTTGATTTCCTTGGTGGAACTATGCTTTCCTCAGCTTTCTTGAGCCTCCCATGTAGCTCGATGATTCTTTTTTTCCAAACCATTCATATAGTAGTTCATGGTGAACTGCTTGTATGATCTAGTCAAAGAGTTAAGGATGACATCAATAGCCAACTCTCGAGTGAATGAGAAGCCAAGACGTTTAATTATGTCAAAGCACCCTTTTAATTTTAGAATATGGGCACTCACATAACCATTATCTTGTTTCTTGAAACATAGAATTACTTGCATGAGCTTGAAGCTGTCAGTTCAAGCTTGCTCTTAAAACATGTCTTTGAGATGCTCGTTCATTCCGTATGCCCTAAGATTCTCGTAACTCTTTTGGAGTTTTGGAGACATGGTCATTGACATCAGAAACGAGACCTCAATAGACTGATAGCGATGCTTTTCATGTTTTGTAACTGTTTTGGTAGAAAATTGGTCAAATCTAATTCAACCAAAATTATATGAAAGGTTGTGGTATTAGGATAATGCAAATAATCAAAGTGAGACAACTGAGTTAAAAGGAAAGCCCTTGATTCTTTTTAGGATCTCCGACATAAAACCATGGGAGGTGATAACGATCACCTGCCCTTTTGCTTTTTATTGATTTTAATCTGAGATTACAGATGCGGTGAAGATAATACGAGTACAAGCATAATGGTAGAACTAATTGTATGTGTAGTGTGCAATTTATAGGTGTTATTTATGGTATAAGATAATCAACAAGAAGTATGATATTTTTGAGATCCTCTTTGAACAGGTATTTGCACATTGTTGGACTTGGTATTCCCAGATCTTAAGCTTGGTTGAAGTGATTCTCCGTCGAGAATGAGTCTTGTTTTGACTAATTCAACACATATGAGAAAAAGAAAAAAGAATATAGCCGTTATAAGTTCTAGGAAATATTAGTGACAATAATCAGGATCCTGAGATATGTTTCAGGATCCTAAGGCTTCAAGAATATTAAGGATCATGAATAAGATTTTGGGATCTTGCCCATAACAGTAATCTGATCTTCAGTTGCATCAACAAGTTGCACCTCATCTAGATGCTCTTCCAAGACACACTCCTTTTTCTCGTACCTCATATTGATCCTTAGTTTACGAATTCAATCAAGGTAATTTGGACCGTGAGCTTATCTCACGAGAGGATTTGGCGTAGTGAGAAGTTTGATGAAGTGGTTGGTGCATGAGGGAGATTGGCACTCGAACCATGAGCCATCTATTTAAGAAATAGAAACATAATTATTTTAAATAAGAAATACATTTAAAAATAATTACCCAATATCAAGTTGTTAATCAAAAAGCTAGGATCCATATTTGGCTTCACTATGTAAAGTTGATTAGCCAAAAATTACACAAAGAAGTTTTTTAGGTGGACAAACTACTGTCGATCTCAGTATCCATGAGATTCCTAGAACATGGCATTTATTGACTTATGTCAATAACATGTTAATATCTTCTAATCCTCATTTAGCATTCATGACTGGATTAGTCAAGGATCAAGAATCTAAATGGTGAATCGACCATGCGAAGTTATAATTAGATTTAGCTCAAGTAGCACTTGAGAATAGAGATCGTTTTGTACCTTTCTTTGATATATTCTTCTCTTGACAAGTCGGTAAACCACACACACTTACATCAAAAAGAAAATATCACAAGGCATAATTTCCATAGGAAGCATAAGATTCACATTATTCTAAAACGCGATTTTGTTTTACTTCTAATTAATTTAATACTTTTTTCTTTGCACAATTGTCCTATCAAAACCTTTCAGTAACTCTACTTCAAACAAAAGAAGGCAGTATGGGTGGCGAGCACTCAATGCCACTTAAAAAGCCAACCTCGATAGGAATCAAGGAGACATACCTTAAACCTTCCTTATAACATTAAAGTAGGTGCGCCTATTCATGGTAAGATTGCCAATGCACATTTAAGAAACACACGTGTAACATCCTAAAAATCATGACAAATATTTTTTTGTTTTATAAACCATTTCCACAAACTAAACTATGATAAACCATTGTTTCCGAATCCATGAATGTTGAGCATCATCCTGCATATCATCTATCAAAACACTGATTGGTCAAGCATCGGCCTACATACCCGGTTCATCAAATCCATGAATGTTGTTGGTGTGTTAGTGAGCACAAACAACATCACCACAAGTTTAGATTAGATATACAGATAGTCCTTAATAAAACACCCAAATGTAATATTAAGGCTAGGATCCAATCACAATATATTATAACTTAGAAAAGGGATGTCGTAATCTAAGCTATAACATATTTGAAAGGTAGGTGAATGATGATTCACCAATTCTCACCATGAAATATGAAATATAAATTATTAGATTTTAATTGGTTTTAGAAACTCCTAGATCCTTTTGAGAGTCATTGAACTTTTCAATGACATGTTTTAATCTCGAGTGTGCCCTTCATGTTTTGTGACTGCGATGTCGAGAATCACAAAAGAAGGTGTGAAGCAACCATGCAAATTACTTGGTACCCTCAATGTTTTTCACTCAATCGATGTGCCGGCTAGCCACACGCGCTCCACCAACCTATGAAAAACCTTAAGCCACCCTTTTCCTACCTTGTTAAGTCGAAGTAAGTATGCCGGTTAACCACACACGCTCCACTAACGACTCAATCAAAGTGCAAAGTGTAATTTCATGGGTTAGCACCTTATTCCCATTTTCCTAAAGTAACTAAGATTGGGAATTTATAAAAAAACATTTAGTTACTTTATAATAATCATTATACTTTTAATGAGAATTTTTAAGTCATTATCCTACCCGTTCGGCTAACGACCCTTCACCGATCAAGGAAGTGGTGGGTGAGAGTGGACACCCATTAAGCTGTCATTTTATAGGCAGCAACCTTATACCCCCCCCCCCCTTATAGACCAGCTTCGTAAATGAGGCCTACTAACGGTAAACCGACTTGATCTTATATATATATATATTATTAACTTAAAATATTATAGAGTATAAGGGTTGAAATTTTACCTTTTAAAATTCTAGGGGTTGGAACTAAAGTTTACTATATGACCTTACATGTTCCAAAACTTGAGGGCAAGTTTTTTAACTTTACAAAACTTTTCAATTCATAACTTATGAGTTATTGTTTATTAAAAATGAAGACTCTTCATTTTTTGTAACTTATGTGTTCTTTTAATGGATTTATTACAAAGTGAATTTTGGTTATCCATAACTTTAGGACAAGTTATGGACTCCATTAAAACACATCATGATCATGAATTAACTACCAATCAATAGCACATAATTCCTATGATCTTGCAAGAACTCATAAGAACATGAATATACATATCAAAATTTCAAGAACATATGAACACATATAAGTATGAAATTTTGATATTAGCCATTGTAAATGGATTAGAACAACCATTACACCACCTAAAACAAGTTTAAAAACACCAAAACAGTTTAGGGTAATGTTTCTAGTCCATTTCCAGCAGCAAAAATCGAAAATATGCACTCTGCCTGGCCAACTCGTCGAGTGGAACTGACTCGCCGAGTTGGTTGAAGATACGCTTGGACTCGTCGAGTCCCCCCATGGACTCGGTGAGTCCCCTGTGCAGACAGCAAGAATTTCGACTTTTTCAACTATTTTGCATCAAGTATTAATCAAACAAGCCTAGGCTCTGATACCACTCTAGCGTTTTGAGCATTCTAACACTCCTAAGGTGTTTCTGCAACCCTAGAAAATTTGGATCTATGTTTGACTAAGATACATGCAAATTTGATGCCTCAAATGTCTCACACAACACCAAATTCACTTGGAATAAACTTTGAGAGAAATGAAGAACACTTAGAAATCGTCTAGTCCTCACTTGTCTTGCTTAAGTTCCGATTTTGGTAAACATAAGGATCCTTATGAAGTGTGTTACAATTAGGGTTACACCATGTAAACCCTAATTGTCATGACCTTTCATTTCCATGACCCATCGGTTCTATAACCACCATGGAGCATCCTATGGGTTTTAGCCCAATTTGATAATCCATGGAGCATTAGCCCACTATATAAGGATGGATGATTTACACAATCAACCCAAATATTTAATTAGTCACCTTTTGATCACTTAATTAATTCTAAATTAATTCTTGATCAATACTAATTAAATAATATTATTAATATATTAGAACTTGTAATATATTAATAAACCATAAGTGTTATTTCTCTCATTTTAGTCTATCCAAATGCATGATACCATGCAACCCAAATGGACCATGCCAAACCGGGTCAAGTACATACCAGAAATAGTTATGGACTTAGACACCTTATCCAAAAGTCTCCCACTTGGATAAGTCTAATAATTATAACTGCAAGTATGACTTCAGAAACCAATTAGCAATCGTAGCTCTTTCAAGGACTCTTGGAACTGAGATGATGATGATACGCCATTTAAGATAAGTGATCATATAATCCTCTGTTCTAAATATCAGCCAAACAAATACATGGAACAATGTCTTAATTATTATCCAGCAATTTGTTTCTCGATTTCCGATTTGTTTGACAAAGAACTTAATCGAACACATCAATTTAGTTCTGACCGGGCCCGGTACATATGTCAAAACAAAATCATCGAGGGGCCCAGATATTGCTTCTAATCCAAGAAGGAACATATAAAATTTGACTCATATGCTTGTTCTACTACTTGTTAAATCACACACAAAGGCACGTTTTATAAAATCAAGTTACCAATGCGTTTTCGTACAATCAATGTATAACCAACTCATAGGCAACAAGTCATATCTCTAGGTTTGAAGACTTGTATGATATTACCGTCTCACGATCACTTGAGATAAATTACATGAAGTGATACTAGTGAGCGCGGGTTGAATCCAATACTCAGAAGTTATGAGCACTCATGAGTGTTGTAACTATATCCAACATCTTAGACCTCTACAAGCCAACCCATGACAAAAGATAGCAACACTTTACTCATAAATAAACACAACTTTTATTCATCATCAAATGTCAATTACAATTTACAAATTTCAGATATATCTAACTACTAAAACTAATATCATCCTTCAGCCCTATGCGCTGCGCATGCTGGAGATGCTTAACCCTACCCAGTCCCTTAGTGAGGGGATCTGCTGGGTTCTCATCCGATAATACCCTATTCACCACGAGGAGTTCTTCTTCTATTCGATGTCTGATGAAAAAGTATTTTCTGTTGATGTGTCTGGATCTCCCATGATCCCTTGGTTCTTTCGCTAAGGCAATTAGACTTTTACTATCACATAAAATTTCCATAGGCTCCTTTATAGCTGGTACAACTCCAAGGTCTCCAATGAAGTTCCTCAACCATATTGCCTCCTTTGCTGCCTCGCTTGCTGCGATATACTCTGATTCGCAAGTTTAATTAGCCACTGTCTCTTGCTTGGAACTTTTCCATGTAGTTGCTCCTCCGTTTAAGGTAAAGACCCAGCCGTACTGAGAGCGAAAATTATCCCTATCAGTCTAGAAGCTAGCATCACTATACCCTTCAACTCTCAAGTGATCACTCCCACCGAGGGTAATGACCCAGTCTTTAGTCCTCCGAAGGTACTTGAGAATGTCCTTTACCGCAATCCAGTAAGCCTTGCCAGGATTCCCCTGATATCTGCTAACCATGCTTAAAGCAAAGGCTACATTAGGACGAGTACACATCATAGCATACATGATCGAGCCTACAGCAAAAGCATAAGGTACTCGACTCATTTCTGCTATCTCAGCCTCGATACTCGGGCTCTGAGTCTTACTTAATCTGGCGTTACTCTGGATGGGTAACTCTCCTTTCTTGGAATATTGCATGCTGAATCTCTTCAGCACCTTAACCAAGTAGGTACTCTGACTAAGTCCAATTAGTCTTTTACTCCGGTCCCTCAGAATCCTTATCCCTAGAATATAGGCAGCTTCTCCAAGTTCTTTCATAGCGAAACATTTCCCAAGCCAGGACTTACATTCCTGCAAGGTTGGGATGTCATTTCCTATGAGTAGTATGTCATCCACATACAGTACCAAAAAGCTAACTAGCTAACTATACTCCTACTAGCCTTGACATATACACAAGATTCATCTTCACTCCTCGAAAAGCCAAACTCTTTGACTTTCTCATCGAAACAAAGATTCCATCTGCGAGGTGCTTGTTTCAATCCGCAAATGGATTTCTCAAGCTTACACACTCTATTAGGGAATTATGTACTGACAAAACCCTCTGGCTGACATATGTAAACATCTTCAGCCAAACTTCCATTAAGGAAGGCGGTTTTGACATCCATTTTCCATATTTCATAATCATGAAATGCAACAATGGCTAACAGGACCCTAATGGACTTAATCTTTGCTACTGGTGAAAAGGTCTCATCATAATCAACTCCTGGAGTTTGAGAAAAGCACTTTGCAACCAGTCGTGCCTTATACGTGTGTACATTACCATCCATGTCGGTCTTCTTCTTGAAGATCCATTTGCACCCAACTGTCTTACAACCTGGTACATTGTTAACCAAATTCCAAAATTTAATGCCATACATGGATTGTATCTCGCTGTCCATTGTCTCTTTCCATTTAGCAAACTCGGGGCCTGCCATGGCTTCCGCATAGTTGTTAGTTTCATCCAGACTTACCAGTGTCTCATCACTGATAAGTGTCTCACCTTCCGCAGTAATGTGGAAACCATAGTAGTGCTCACGTGCATTCCTAACTCTTGTGGAATGCCTCAAAGGTACAGACTCGTCAATTGGATCAACAGGAGTTTCCTCCTCTGGCTAGGATTTGAAGTTCCTTCACCACTTAACTCTTGAATTTCTTCGAGGTCAATTTGCCTCCCACTGTTTCCTTGGCTTATGAACTCTCTCTCTTTCAAAAGACACCCCTCCTTGCTACAAAGACCACATTCTCACTGGGTCTGTAGAAGAGGTAACCAAAGGATTTCTATGGGTAGCCGATGAAAATACACCTCTCACTTCGAGGTTCGAGCTTATCGTGAGTCTCACGCCTCACGAAAGCCTCGCAACCCTAAATCTTGATGTGTTATAGATTAGGAACTTTTCCAGTCCACATCTCATGAAGAGTTTTGGCACGTTTCTTTGTTGGGACTAGATTAAGGATATGGGCGGCAGTCTCTAAGGCATACCCCCAAAATGAGATTGGTAGTGAAGCTTGACTCATCATGGAATGAACCATATCCAACAAGGTTCGATTACGCCTCTCAGCCACACCATTCAACTGTGGTATCCTGGGAGGTGTCAATTGTGAGACAATCCTACTTTCCTCAAGATAGTCGAGGAACTCTGTACTAAGATACTAACCACCACGATCAGATCGAAGGATCTTAATGTTTCTTCCCAATTAATTCTCGACTTCATGTTTGAACTCTTTAAACCTTTCAAAAGTCTCTGACTTATGCTTTATTAAGTAGACATCACCATATCTACTATAATCATCTGTAAAAGTCACATACTAACGATTAGCATCCCTTGTGGCAGTTTTGATGGGTCCACACACATCTGTATGCACTAGATCCAACAAACCTTCACCCCTTGCACAAGAACCAGTAAAGGGTGACTTTGTTATTTTTCCAAGTAAGCATGATTCACAGCTATCATCTGACTTTAGGTCAAATGACTCCAAGACTCCATCCTTTTGGAGTTGGCCTATGTGTTTCTTTCTTACATGTCCAAGACGACAATGCCATAATGATGCTTTATCCAAGTCATTATTATTAAAAGAATCAATACACAACACATTATTTCCTAGGTTATCTACAATAGACACAACTTCATACACACCATCACAAGGTAATGCTTTAAAATAAAGAACATATTAAAGAAAACATTTATTCCACCAACTTCAATATCAAAAGAAAAGGTAAACCCTTGTTTGTACAAAGCATGAAAGGAAATAATATTTCTTGCCATTTCACGCGAGTAACAACATTTAGTCAAATCTAATATAAACCCACTACTTAGAAACAAAGAATAAACTCCAATCTTGCTAACAGGTGAAGCTTTCCTATTCCCCATGATCAAGTTTATCTTTCCATGCTCCACATTCTCACTTCTTCTTAGTCCCTGCAAATCAGGACATATGTGAATTCCACATCCTGTATCAGGGACCCAAGAGTTAGAATAGGGTGAGTTATTAGACAATATTGTGTAAACACCTGGATGGATGGGTTTCACTTTTCCATTCTTTATGTCTTCTTGGTACTTTGGGAATTTCCGCTTCCAATGCGACTTATCATGGCAATAGAAGCATTCAGCCTCTTTTGGGTCAGAAGAAGGAGTGACGAAACCTTTCTTGGTTCCAATTAAAGAGGAGACGTCAAGGGTCTTACCCTTGGTACCCTTCGAAGGGTTCTTCCTTTTTTTCCCTCTACCTTTCCCGATTGACAGGACATGGGCGGAGTTTGGAGTAGGAGTAGGAGTGGTAACAACCGACTTACCTTTAAGATCTATTTAGCGGTCTTTAGGAGTCCTTGAAGCTTGCTGTGGGCAACTTCTTCCTTGTTTATGTGGTATGTCATTCGGAATTGATCATAACATGATGGTAAGGAGTGTAAAATGATATCTATTGCTAACTCCTCGGGGAAGTTCAAATTTAGCTTCAGCAGACGGTCCACATACCTTTGCATTTTCTGCATATGGCTCTTGATGGGTTCACCATCCTTCATTTGGGTTGTTAACATAGAGAAAATGATTTCATATCGCTCTTGACGAGCACTCTGATGGTAGGGGTCCATCAAATCATGGTGCATCTCAAAAGGATAGTAGTCCTCATAGGACTTTTGGAGCTCGGCTGTCATTGTGGCCAGCATGATGCATGCCACTTTTGTAGCATCTCTTTCATGTGCCTCATATTCAGCGACCTCCTCAGGAGAACCAGACGACTTGGGTACCTTAAGCTCCTTGTCGAGGACAAGGTGTGAAGTAACCATGCAAATTACTTGGTACCCTTAATGTTTTTCACTCAATCGATGTGCCGGTTAGCCAGACGCGCTCCACCGGCCTATGAAAAACCTTAAGTCACCCTTTGCTTACCTTGTTAAGTCCAAGTTAGTGTGTTGGTTAACCACACACGCTCCAATAACGACTCAATCAAAGTCCAAAGTGTAATTTCATGGTTTAGCACCTTATTCACATTTTCCTAAAGTAACTAAGATTGGGAATATATAAAAAAAAACATTTAGTTACTTTATAATTATCATTATACTTTTAATGAGAATTTTTAAGTCATTGTCCTACCCATTCGGCTAACGACCCTCCATCGATCAAGGAAGCAGTGGGTGAGAGTGGACACCCATTAAGCTACCATTTTATAGACAGCAACCTGATACTCCCCTTATAGACCGACTTCGTAAATGAGGCCTACTAAGGGTAAAACGACTTGATCTTATATATATATATATATATATATATATATATATATATATATATATATTATAGAGTATATGGTTTGAATTTTAACTTTTAAAATTCTAGGGGTTGGAACTAAAGTTTACTATATGACTTTACATGTTCATAAACTTGAGGCCAAATTTTGTAACTTTACAAAACTTTTCAATTCATAACTTATGAATTATTGTTTATTAAAAATGAAGACTCTTCATTTTTTGTAACTTATATGTTCTTTTAATGGATTTATTACAAAGTGAATTTTGGTTATCCATAACTTGAGGACAAGTTATGGACTCCATTAAAACGCATCATGATCATGAATTAACTACCAATCAATAGCACATAATTACTATGATCTTGCAAGAACTCATAAGAACATGAATATCCATATCAAAATTTCAAGAACATATGAACACATATAAGCATGAAATTTTGATATTAGTCGTTGTAAATGGATTAGAACAACCATTACCCCACCTAAAACAAGTTTGAAAACACCAAAACAATTTAGGTTAATATTTCTAGTCCATTTCCAACAACAAAAATCGAAAATCTGCAATCTGCCTGGCTAACTCGTCGAGTGCAGGAACTTACTCGCCGAGTTGGTTGAAGATACGGTTGGACTCGTTGAGTCCCCCCATGGACTCGGCGAGTCCCCCGAGCAGACAACAAGAATTTCGACTTTTTCAGCTATTTTGCATCAAGTATCAAACAAAAAAGCCTAGGCTCTAATACTACTATAGGGTTTTGAGCATTATAACACTCCTTAGGTGTTCCTGCAACCCTAGAATCCGTGGATCTATGTTTGACCAATATGTTGGGTTATGGGCATTCTAACACTCCTAAGTGTACATGCAACCCTAAATACCTTGGATCTATGTTTTCTCTATTATACATACAAATATGAATATCCAAGGTATTATCCTAACTAGCATACCAAAACATTGATACTAGGGTAATAAAATAGATAGAATACATACCTTGTTGTTGTTGCTTGACTCCATGAAGCTTGAGAGCCTAGTGCCCCAAGTGTAACACCTCAAATGGTTCACACAACATCATGAACACTTGGAATAACCATGACAATAAGACACTCCAAGCTCTAATTGACAAGCCCTCATATGTGTATTACTTGTATCAATTTCTTGAGCTAAAGGGGTCCTTCTATAGTGTACACATTAGGGTTACATCATGTAACCCATGACTTTACCCATTCCTTATGCTCCATGGGTTTTAACCCTCCATGGAGTATCCATGGACCACCACATGGGTTAAACCCAACATAATGAATCTTGGATCATAAGCCCATATATATAAGAATGAATGATTTACACAATCAATCCCCATATATTTAACTAGTCTCTTTTGATCAATAAATTAAGTCCAAATTTATTCTTGATCAATGCTAATTAAATAACATAATTTTATATTATTATATTAGAACTTATAATATATTAATATGTCACAAATGTCCTCTTCTCACAAACGGTCTATCCAAATGTACCGATGCCATGCAACCCAAATGGACCATGCCGAGTCAGGTCAAGTCTTACCAATTATAGTTATGGACTTATACACAAATCCAACATAATATACATGCAAAATTGATTTTCCAAGGTTCATAATCCTATCTAGCATACATGGGGAACTTTTAAACATAAAAGTAAGCAAGAAAACTGAGTTGACTATGGCCAATCCCTTTTAATTGGGAAGAGAATGTTTTTTCTGGATTTCCAGTGTCATCATTGTCAATGTCGATAAAGTTTTGGGAAGTCGATCTTCAAATCAAATTTGCTTTACTAGCCTTCCAAATCATTGCCGATTCAGCAATACCAAGCAAATAGATAAGATCATTAAGGGTCTTGTCATAGTCTGTTTCATAGGAGTCCCAAAGGAACTCACTATGTAACTTAGAAAGTGATTGAACCACTAACTTTCTCAAGACTTTGACACCCAACTCTCCCGGCTTGTCAATATGTTACTTCATTTCCTAGATGTGATCACACCTAGACCTTTCCTTGCCAATAGGGCTTGAGTGACCTTGAACTTGTGGGTTAGGGAGAATAATTGGAGGAGGTGGAGGAAGTGAAGTTCCAAGAGATTTGGGAGGATCATAGATGTTTGAACTAGACATCTTTTGGGAAATATTAAATATAGTTGATCTAGAGCCCCTAATATAACACCCAATATGAAATATTAAGGCTAGGACCCAACAAACTATTTTATAACTTGGAAGAGGGATGCCGTAATCCGAGCTATAAAATATTTGAAGGTAGGAGAATGACGATTCAGCAATTTCCACCAAGATAAACGAAATATAATAAAGTTTAATTAGATTTGAAACTCCTAGATCTTTTGAGATTCACTGAACTTTTCAATGACATGTTTCAATCTCAAGTGTGCCCTTCAGGTTTTGTGACTAGGATGCCGATGATCACAAAACAAGGTGTGAATAACCATGCAAATATACTTGGTACCCTTAATATTTACCCCTCAATCGATGTGCCGGTTAACCACACACGCTCCATCGATACTATGATAAATATTAAGTTACCCTTTGCCTACCTTGTTAAATATGAGTTAGTGTGCCGGTTAACCACACACGCTCCACTAACCGACTTAAACAAAGTGCAAAGTGTAATTTCGTGGATTATCACCTTATTCACATTTTCCTAAACTAACTAAGATTGGGAATTATAAAAAAATATTTAGTTACTTTATGTTTATCATTAATACTTTTAATGAAGGGAGAATTATAGTCCTTGTCTTACCCGTTCGGCTAACGACCCTCCACCATTCAAGGAAGCGGTGAGTGAGAGTGGACACCCATTAAACTGCCATTTTATAGACAGTAACCTTATACCACCTTTATAGACCGGCTTCGTGAATGAGGCCTACTAATGGTAAGACGACTTGCTCTTATACATACATACATATATATATATATATATATATATATATATATATATATATATATATATATATATATATATATATATTATTAACTTATAATATTATAAAGAATAAGGGTTGAATTTTCACTTTTAAAATTCTAAGGGCTTAACTTGGAATTAAAGTATTCATGGGATTTCTAGTGTCATGGATATACCCCAAATCCATACCCATGGGTTTTATGATCCATGGTTCATGTGGCCCAACTCTTTATGTATCCATACGTAAACTTGGTCCAACATGGATCCTAAGCCCAACACATATAAATATAACTAATTATCATAATTAGTCCACATAGATTTAATTAGTCTCTTTCGACCATAAATTAATTCCAAATTAATTCTTGATCAATACTAATTAAAACATATGATTTCATATTAATATATTATTACTTATAATATATTAATAAACCATAAATAACCTTCTCTCAAAAGTCCATCCTAACAAATTGTCCTGATGATATGCAACTCAAATGGACCATGCTACTCTCTGGTCGATACATACCAATAATAGTTATGGGCTTAGACACCTAATCCAACAGTCTCCCACTTGGGTAAGTCTAAAACTATTATTCAAGTATCACTCCAAGATCCCGACTAGCAATCGTAGCTCTTAAAGTCGCTGTCAAACTCTGAACAAATCAAATGACATTTCCATTAGATAAGGGATCATATATTCCTCCATTCTAGATATCATATGGACTGAGACATGGATTATAATCATTCTCTCTGTCCGTTTGTTGTTTCCCGATTTCCGATTTATGACGATTGACTAATTGAACAAATCAAATCAGTCCAGGCCTGGACGAGCACTTACGTTTGTCATCACCAAATCATCGAGGGGCCCACAGATATCGCTTTTTATCCTGAAGGTAAAAGGAATGGATAAACTTCGATTCATATGGCTTGTTCTACTACTTGTTGAATCATACACAAAGGCACGTTTTATAACATCGAGTTACCGAATGCGTTTTCGTGCAATCAATGTACAACCAACTCATAGTAACAACTCATATCTCTAGGTTTGAAGAATATAAGATATCATCGTCTCATGATCACTCGAGATAAAATCCATGAAGTGATTCCAATGAGCGCGGGTTGAATCCAATACTCAGAACTTATGAGCACTCGTGAGTGTTGTAGCACAACTTTGTCCACCAACTTGGACCTCTACAAGCCAACCCATGACAGTCTTGATTCATATCTACTTCCAACATATGACCGACTGTGGATGGTTTGAATAACTTAGTCATTCCGGAAGAATAACCTAGTTTATCTTGGAAGTCAAAACATTCAAAATGAAACACAAGAATAATTGAATATAATATGGTATCAAAACCTATGAACATAAATAAAACACCTTTTATCTATCACCATATGATTACACATTATTCGTTGCATACTGTTTCAGCTATCAACTTTATTGTTGAATTAAAACAATAGTTGTCCCATGCTCCGAGCATGTACACTATGTTTTTCTAAACAATAGCTTTGCCATACACCAAGTATGCACTCTATGTTTGTCTATGATCCTTACTTTGTGAAATAAACCAATTCACCAAACTTTCAATGATTCTAATTTCACACTCCCGAATTCTTATGGCAAATGCAGGAATTCCAAATTCATGCCATTTTTTCGAAATCTGTTAGATTCTAAACTTATATGCAATGATTCTCTTGTAATGATTATGCACAAAGTCACAAAGACTTGACAACATTGCAGAGCATTCCAAAGGAGATCAACTCCTTGGAAACATCCTTCTTGCATTAAGTTTTTTAATCTTACACATATTTATTGAACAACTTTCACCAATGGGATCATTTCCACATTCCCCTTTTGACTATCACTTCTGAACAAGAGTTGCCTCTTTTCAGAATATGTCAATATGATCCTTCCAATATTAACAGTATACTTCCAACTGTCCTTGAGCAACCAATCTTTAGTAAACCTTAGATTGTCCTCGATAATTGCTTAATCACTTTAGTCATATCCAATTCTAGACATTGTTCCCCCTTAATGCCCCAAGGCATTTGGAAAATTCAGAAAGGATAAATATTATAGCACATGTAATCGATCTTGTACCCAAAGTAAATGGGACACGATTCATGATGTTTTACATAAAGACATGGTTCTAGACTAGTCTTTTGCCATAATATTTTTTTGTTTTCCATATTCTCAAAATTTGACTTTGAAAAGGGATGTCGTAATCATAATCGTATTTTGAGAACGTAATATATAGAATTTTCTTAAGTTGAACCAATCCAACATGAAATTCATATATATATATATATATATATATATATATATATATATACATACATACATATATATATATATATACATATATATATATATATATATATATATATATATATATATATATATATATATATATATATATATATATATATATTTGACTAAATTTGATTAAAATCTCAATCTAAGCTTTTAGAATTGAAATGAAGTATAATTTCCTCTCCCTTAATTACAGCAAAACAACTTTTTCAACCCCTACAACCTCACGAATTGAAACTTTTGTTTTCTATAATTAACATTGCTAACTTGCAATACTTATCATAATTATCATGCTCCCACTAACATGATGATTACTAGCATAACACTTATGCTCCCACTAGCTTTGACATGTATCCAGAAAACAGCTGGACCTCTAGAAGTCAATACTTTATTGACATTCTTACTAAAGTTTAGATTTCTGATACTAGATTGCTTTGATAAGGCTTTATCAAAATTAAACACCTTATCTTAGATAACTCACAGGTGCGTCTAAACAATTTCAGAACTATGAAAAGGGATGCCATAATCATATTCTCAATTGTTTAGACCTTTTGCCATTTCTCATAAGTCAATGTTAGTGTGCCGGTTAACCACGCACGCTCCACTAACCAACTTAAACAAAGTGCAAAGTGTAATTTCATGGATTAGCACCTTATTCACATTTTCCTAAAGTAACTAAGATTTGGAATTATAAAAAACATTTAGTTACTTTATATTTCTCTTTAATACTTTTAATGAAGGGAGAATTATAGTCCTTGTCCTACCCATTCGGCTAACGACCC
Source organism: Lactuca serriola (assembly GCF_051521515.1). Lineage (NCBI taxonomy): Eukaryota > Viridiplantae > Streptophyta > Magnoliopsida > Asterales > Asteraceae > Lactuca > Lactuca serriola. The sequence continues at coordinate 87,636,197 of NC_136416.1, read as the reverse complement.
TCCACCGGTCAAGGAAGCAGTGGGTGAGAGTGGACACCCATTAAACTGTTATTTTATAGGCAATAACCTTATACCTCCTGTTGGGATTATTATGTTGCATCATGGGCTCGGTCCTTAGCCCAGTTTTGATTGCCGGTATTGGGCCTGTCCAACCGTGCATGTTTTTGTTCTAGGGTTTAGTATATAAGCTGCATGCATGCAGTCTTAGGGGTTAACGCTTTAATTATTTTCCTTATTGAGATTTGTAAACCCTAGCTCGCCTCTACAACGAAAGTTCTTTGTCGAGCTCTGCTGAGGCGTGACTTTGTTGAATCATAAGCACATATTTGATTCTATTCAGTGTTCATACTCTTACTGTGTTTGTTTGTTTTTCATATTCTTACCTGTGAAAGATCTAATCGATCTAGAGTTTTATTCTCATCAATTGGTATCAGAGCAGGAGACTGTGTAATTCATACACATCTCTTCTGTCGAAGAAGTTATTAGGGTTTTTAATTCCGCATTGATTGATATTAATTGAGCTGTCATTCCATATTGACGTATCTCATTAATCGTTGATCTAACCCTAACGATATATTACAAGTCTGATCTTTTACAGGTAATCGATCAAAAGTCATTACAATGTCCATGGATGATTCACAAACCAATCCAATCAATATCTCCAACAACATTGGTTCTACGACAAGGATACCAATCTTGTATACATAAGACTATGAAGTTTGGACGCATCACTTTGATGATTATGTGATTGGATCGGAGGATAATGGATACTTGATCTGGGAAGCGGTCACTGTTGGCTCATTCGCTCACTCAAGCACCTAAAAGATTGTCAAAACTCAAAAGGAGTACAATCAGCTTGTTAACGATGTCAAAGATATTCCTCAAGACGAGAAGGAAAAGTTTCAATGCAACATCAAGGCCTTGAGGATGACAAGGTTTTCTTTGCGGTCAGATATGTTTCGTTTGGTAAGTTCTTGTGCCACTGCTAAAGAGATTTGGGACATATTAAAAGAATTGTATTCCATTGACGAAGACTTGGAACATTCAGTTCAAACTCTCTTGCTCTCTGAATTTGGAGATTTCAAGCAGAAGCCCGAAGAGAAACTAGTTCAAGCCTTTGATCGCTTTAATCATCTTTTAAGCAAGATGATAAAGCATGGGATTGAAAGGAAAGTTATTGAACAAAAAGTTACTTTCATGAACGGTCTCAGATCCGATTGGATGGCTGTTGTATCTACAGTTAAAGCTCATGAACAGTTCAAGTCATATTCTCTAGCGAAACTAGTGGATATTTTGAAATCCCATGAAAGTGCACTGTCTAAGGAAACGAATGTGGTTTCCAGTTTGGGTTCTTTAGCTCTTGTCTCTAAAAGAAAAAGCTTGGTTGAAGAAGAAGAGGAATTGCATCTTGCCAGTTATGATCTAACCAGTGAAGAATATGCCATGATGGTATCCAATCCCAGAAAATTCATTAAGAATAAATTCCCAGCCAACAAGAACCGAAACTAGCTGGGAAGTTACAGCGCCGAAAAGATCAAGGAGGAACCGAAGATGGGGACGAAGTCTGAAGAGTCAAAGAAAGAAGGGAAAGTTGGTGGAGACTCAGGATTTGATTGCCATTAATGTGGAGGCAAGAACCATTTTGCAAAAGATTATATGCTAAAAAAGAAAGAAGAAAAGATAAATGATGAAGATGAGGAAGCGAGCCTCCTAAGAAGACTGGAGGAAATCAAGAAAAGAAAGTCTGCTGCTAACAATACTACTAAGAATGCTTTAATTGTGCAGGATACAGACAACTATGATGAATTTGGTAGTGTGGAAGTATGGTCCACAGATTCAGAGGATGAAGAAGTCAGGAAGCCCACTCATGGGAAGGCTATGCTGGCGAAAGAAGAACCTGTAACAGGAAGGTGCTTTGTGGTGACCGAAGGTGTGTCTAAAATGAGAGGATACAAAACCGACGGGGGAATAGAAGACGATAAGGAGCGAGAGGACAGGTGTTTTGCTGCTAAACCTGTCAGTGCACAGATCAACGAATGTACTAAGTTGATCAAGAAGGTACAAAATATTCTTGCTTCCCTAAATATACCTGTTACTAACTATGAAAAGTAATTAAATAACTTAAAATCGAAATTTTCAAGCATAAGTAGCAGTCTCACCCAAACCCGTGTCACAAATTCTAACCTAACTGATCAAATCAGCAGGATATCGTCGAAGAGTGAGGAAGGGAGGATGTGGATAGAGTAGAAAGAGAAAGAGTTGATTAGGTCTAAGGATGATTCGATATATTTGCAAAGAGACAATCTTAAACTTCTTAAACAATGAAATGTGTTTTGTTTGATTGCTAAAAGACTTTATTTTAACATCACTCAGTTGCATCTTGATTGTGAAATAGGAAAGAAGTTACATCGCATGATTTTACCCTTCCTTGAGTTAAAGGATGATGAAATCGATGTTGAAGCCTTCAACTGTGAAAGCGTTGCATCTGCTAATGAGGTCTCTCCTGCATATAAAATCGGTCTGGACAAAATTGAATCCTACATAAAGTGCAAAGACCACAAGGACATGCTTAAAAATCTATTAGACGAGAATGATAGATTAAAATTAAGAACCAAAACTGTACAGAAATTTGACTCTTTAAATGCCAAATTAAGTTTAGAAAATAAAATTGATGTTGAAAATGCAACTGAACTTAATGAGGATGATGATCTGAGTGAAATCTCTTTAGAAGATTTGGTGGACTGTTCAGAATTTGTCAAGAGCGAACCCGAAACACGTAAAAATTTGATTTCTGAAAATTCTATTGAGTTCGCTCGATCGTCAACAGACAAGACCAAAACTCTTAAGGCAAAAGTTGTTGTGTACCAAAAGGTACAAACCACTCCAAATCAAGTCTACACAGTCCCTGGTGTTACTCCACAACAAACTACAGAATTGATAGTTATGGTGGAAGAAGATAACGCTGTCGGATTCTGGTAAGCACCAACAGACAACGCTGATGAAACGAAGGGCCTATCTTAGAAGACTTCGTGGAGAGTGAAAGGTAGATATATACCCGAACCACTAAATGAGCCTACAAGATATGATGTGCCAAGCACAAGTGGAACCAAAACCTCATTGGGCGATCCTTTGCAAACCACTAGTGAAACATCATCAACAAAGAATGACAACTATGCTCCTACTTCAATGAGAAAGGCCAACATCCATAGAAATCCAAAACATGTGGCTGATCGAAAACACCAAAGAAATCTGAGATACAAGAAGAATCTCTCAGAAAGAAATCAGTTTTGGAGATCACAAAATCCTCACTTTATAAGGATCGAGAGGAATCACAAATCTCAAGAAGAATCAAGGAACCGAAAGGGTAGTTTCGATCCTCAAAACAACATCATCTGAAAGGGTAGTTTCGGTCCCTCAACTGAAAGGAACCGAAAGGATGGTTTCGGGCCCTCGACCGAAAGGGTAGTTTCGGTCCCTCAACTGAAAGGAACCGAAAGGATGGTTTCGGGCCCTCGACCGAAAGGAACCGAAAGGAGAGTTTCGGTCCCTCGATCGAAAGGAGAGTTTCGGTCCTCGAAGCAATATCAACCAAAAGAGCGGTCTTGGCTCTCCACTCAACAGCAACCGAAAGAGCTGTTTCGGTAGCCATCCTTACAAGTCCAATCAGAAACACAGAAGATCCAATGCCACTTTTGAATCCAACATTTCACATTCCAATTCTCGTCCTTCAATTGATTTCAAGGGAAAAGGAAAACTCTTTCCAGAAGATAACAGACTTCCAAAAGAGATCCAAAAGAATGCTGACGTCAACACCACAAGTCCCAATCCTACTAAATCAACCAAAGTTAAAGTTTTCACCATAAAAAGAAAGGATGAAACAACTTTAATTAAACGCACTTACTTGGTTGATATTTCTCTTACTATTCCCTGTCCTGTTAAAGGCTCACAAGGACCCAAGAAACTTTGTGTTCCTAAATCTGCTTAATATTTTGCAGGTTATACGTGACGAGCAGTTTGACGAAGAATGGTACATTGATAGTGGATGCTCACGTCACATGATAGGGAGGAAGGAAGAACTGAGGGAGTTTTGGTCTCTCAAGGATGGTGGTATTGTGAAGTACGACAACAACTCATTTGGTACTATCAAAGGCTATGGAATGATCACTAATGGAGATTTCTCTATAAGAAAAGTGGCGTATGTTGAAGGGCTCCAAAACAACCTTATTAGCGTTTCACAGCTGGTAGTTGGCACTGGATTGAAGGTATCATTTGATGATGAAGGATCAGAGATTGTCGAGAAGAAATCCAACAACATTCTGCTGAAGTTAAAGCGAAAAGGCGAAATGTATCCTTTGAACCTCAACCCAATTCGAGGTAAACCAGCAGTTTGCTTACTTACGAAGGCTCACTCAGACGAAAGTTGGTTATGGCATCGAAGACTTTCTCATCTAAATTTCGAGGATATCTACAAGTTGGTTTTAGGTGATCATGTTCGAGGTCTTCCAATTCTAAAATTTGACAAAGAACATTTCTGTGTCGCCTGTGAAATGGGAAAGCAAAGCAGGCAAAGCCATCCTTCTATTATGAATACAAAAGTGATAGAACCATTAGAACTGTTACTTATTAACTTGTGTGGACCCTCGTCCATTGAAAGCATTGGTGGAAACTAGTACATTCTAGTTATAGTGGACGATTTCTCTCGATTTACATGGGTATTCTTCTTGATGCAAAAGTCTGAAGCTACTCCAAAGCTTAAGCTCTTTATAAAACAGATAGAGATTCAACTAAGGAAAGTCGTTCGTAATGTGAGAAGTGACAATGGCTTGGAATTCAAGAACAAGGATTTTGAAGACTTTATTGCTGAAAAGGGAACGACTCACAATTTCTCAGCCCCATACACTCCACAGCAAAATGGTATCGTTGAAAGACGAAACCGATCTCTGTGTGAAGCAACTCGAACAATGCTATGCTTCACGTCCTTGCCTTTGTATTTCTGGGCTGATGCAATTGCTGCTGCTTGTTATACTCAGAACAGATCGTATTTGAACAAGCGATTCTCCATTACTCCTTACGAGATTTTAAACAATCGTAAACCAAATGTGAAATTCTTCCATGTGTTCGATTCAAGATGCTTCATCTTCACCTCCAGAGAGAATCGAAATAAGTTTGATGCTAAGGTTGATGAAGGAATATTCTTAGGTTACTCCCTGAATTCCAAAACGTATAGAGTTCTCAATAGGCGCTCAAAGAAGATTGAAGAAACATACTATGTCACCTTTGACGATAGTTATGTTAAGAAGATGAAATCAACAGAAAGTGCAACGCAATAAATCTTTCCAAAGAATAGTCAACTTACTACCTCTATTTTAAATCTTTTCAAGCAATATTTGCTTCTGTTTGATGAGCCTCAAAAAGCGATTGATTCTGAATCAACGGAAAAATACAACAAAGTTGATGATCTAAAACAAATCATCGATGCTGCTGCTCAAAAGATGGCTGATGATCAATCCAAAGAAACCGACAGGCCAGAGGCAAGTGAACCTTCGAATGACCGTCCTAATGTCCAGGGGGAGGGTCCATCTCTTCATCATGATCAAGGTTCATCGTTCCAGGGGAGAGCTTATCGTCTCATTCTTGAAGTTCTTCTGAGAATCCAATCGAATGAGGGAATACCAATCCAGGTACTGAACAGGCGTCGTCCTTCGAGGGGGAGAACACCATCGTCAATGATGATGACATACTGTCAGAATTGGAAGAAGAAGTTAATGCTGAATTGGATCCCAATTGTGATCCAAATTACCCACCGCTCATCAAATGGACCAAAGATCACCCTCAAAGTCAAATTATTGGGGAATCTTCAGAAAAGGTGTTAACTCGATCTCAAATCAAAGCAAAACAAGCTGCACTCTTTTCACAAGTAGAGTTTTGCATGTTCAACTCCTTTGTTTCCAAAGTTGAACTGAAGACCGTTAATTCTGCACTTGATCATTCAGACTGGGTTCAAGCGATGCAAAGGATGCCTCGGTTGTCGGTCTCAAATGGGTATTCAGAAACAAGATGGATAAGGAGGGAAATGTAATTCGCAACAAAGCTCGGTTGGTTGCCAAAGGCTACTGTCAGGAAGAAGGCATCGATTATGAAGAGACCTTCGTTCCTGCTGCAAGATAAGAGTATGTTCGTATCTTTCTTGCCTATGTTGCACACAAGAACTTTGAAGTCTATCATATGGACGTCAAATGTGCCTTTCTCAACGGAGAACTTGAAGAAACTGTGTATGTTGAGCAACCGCCAAGCTTCGTGAAGGAGAAGTATCCAGATCATTGTTATGTCCTTGACAAAGCGGTATATGGCCTAAAACAGGCTCCCAGAGCATGGTATGAAACTCTAACTCGATTCTTAAAATTGTCTAAATTCAAACAAGGTTCGGTTGACCCAACCTTCTTTCGCAAGAGAGAAGGTAACCACCTTATGATAGTCCAAATTTATGTTGATGACACCATCTTTGGCTCCACGAATCCTAGCTTAACAACTGAATTCAGGAAGTTGATGGAAACTAAATTTGAGATGAGCTCAATGGGTCTAATTAAATTTTTCCTTGGATTAAACATTAGACAGGGACCCAAAGGCATTTTTATTAATCAGGAGGCATACACCAAGACACTATTGGCCAAGTTTGGGATGACGGGAGACTCCAAAGTGAAAGTTCCTATGGCCTTTGGGACAAAGCTTACACCCTCATTGGAGAAACCAGCCGCTGATATGACACTCTATCGTCAAATGATTGGGTCTCTGATGTATCTCACAGCCAGTAGACCTGACATCATGTTTTTAGTCTGTTACTGTGCAAGATTTCAAGCTAACCCACGCGAACCTCATCTATAAGCCGTGAAAAACATCTTTCGCTATCTGAAGCAAATCTCCTCTCTCGTTCTGTGGTATCCAGCCAACTCAAGATTCTTTTTCAATATTTCTCAGATGCTGACTTAGGTGGCTGTGGATTAGATCGTAAAAGCACCACTGGAGGATGCCAATTTCTAGATGGCAAATTGGTTAGCTGGCAATCGAAGACACAAACTTGTGTCTCTCTCTCCACTGTAGAAGCTGAATACATTGCTACAACATCATGCACATCTCAATTCGTATGGATACAAAGTCAGCTTAGGGATTATGGGCTAAACATGAAGAAAATCCCACTATATTGCGACTCTGAAAGCGCAATTAGGATTTGTCACAACCCAGTGCAATAGTCAAAGACTAAACATATAGCACTGAGGTACCACTTTATCAAGGATCACGTCGAAGATGGTAACGTAGAGATTCACTCCGTTAGGACAACCGATCAACTGGCAGATATATTCACTAAGGCTTTACCTGAAGCAAGCTTCAATAAGATTCTACAAGGTCTAGGAATGATGGAAGCCGAATCCGTACTAAAATCGCCTTCGCTTCAATAAAGGTAACAAGAGAAATAGAGCGAACCGAAATGAACCAAACTTTCGGTCTATTTCAGGTTCGGTCTATTTCGGGTGAAGTTCGACCATGAACCGAAATGAACCGAACGTTCGGTCTATTTCGGGTTCGGTCCTTCTGAACTCGTTCGCTTCTTTTTCTTATCAACGCATTTTGATTGTATTCCTTTGTACACCTTTTTAAATACTTCTTTTATATTCATAAAATCTAAAATATTTTTCTCTTTCGTTCAATTGGTCAATTCTCACAAAATACAAAAATATATTTTTTTATTTTTTTATTTTTTTTATCTAATGTTTTCTTTTTTGTATAAGTGTGATTCTCGATGGCGAAGCTAAGGCAGGTAATTTTTTTTCATTAGTTAGGCGTCCCTAGAAGCATGCTGGAATATGTTGACTAAAGCCTCGAAAGATTTTGAGTGAAGCCTTAATAACATGATATATACAAATCATGTTTTCCCAATTCAGGCTGCAATATTCACTCTAATCATGAGCTACCTTACTCTCTTCACATTGAGTTTAGAGTTTTCTGCTTGGTCATTCTTTTTCTTTAGAGCAGAGATACATTCGCTTCTTTTATCATCTCCATCATTTTTCTCCATTATACTTCGTTTCACCAATATAACCCTTGAGACTCTCAGTATTAACCACTGAGGTTTATGGTTATACAAAATTTGCGTTCATGATCTTAGTTTCATGCCACTATGTACTAAGTGAAACCCACAATTCAACACCTCTAATGAATTGACGGTGAATTCTCATATTCAAGATCTTACTTGTTACCTAATGAAATCTCTTTTTACTTTTGAGTGATCTTTATAAATTTGTCTTACACCAAGGCTTTTCTTACCCTAAAGATCCAGTCTAATTTTTTTTTGAGATTTCTTTACTTCCTTTTGTCACTATAAAATTTATGCTACCTACTTGTTCAAAAGATCACAATGATCTCACAAGTACTTCATTCAGTTTCGGTCTTATGTCAAGTATCGAAATTATGAATTGAAGCGAAAGCCACCCTTTATAACCTTCAAAAAGATGCCTTTCAATACTTCTTAAGAAGTTATTGATCCTTATTTAATGGAAAACCAAGCAAACACTTTAATGTCTCTCTTGACTTTGAAGGAAGTAATTCATGCCCAAAATCCATTGTTTTATGCCTATTTAAGACATCACAAATTATCCCAAAAAGTTTGCTTTATTTCTTTATATTTTACACTCTATGCACGAAAATTTTAATTTTCCAAACTCTGGTTCTTTTAAGACTGTTCAATAAAGCATAACAGGAAATGACGATTCAAATGGACTTTGGGGTGACGATTGGGATAAAGTGAAAGCTGACTCGGCGGTTATCTAATCGGTTTCGAAATTTGAAAAAGCGAATTTTATGGAATGGCATGCAAAAAGGAAACGTCCTTTCTCTTTCCTGCATCATCATCGGTATGCCAATTGTTCATCCGTCAAGTCAGGCGCTATTTTTGAAATAATCCAAGATCTCATCCGGATTTTTCTCTCTCCTCCTTGTATGTATAAAAGGAATTGGAACGGTACTCTTTAACCTTTGATCACTTACCAAACTCTCTCAAAGAACAAAGGCGATTTCTCTTACTGCTCATCATCTTCTCCAAGCTTCTACAATGGCAGACTCTTCGTCCGTTCATGATACTTCTATTCGTTAACCACTTCTCACAATCAAACCTCAACAGAACCTGATCATCGATCCCACTCCATTTATCTATAAACCCTACATGCTATATGTCGTTGAGTGTCTCAAATACTCACCTCTCGTCGAAGTGCTGACCAAAGTCGAAGTCGTACCAATGTCCTGTCTTTCTCTTGTCTACTCCACTGCTTACTACGAAAAGGTTCATGAAAGGATTCACTTTGAAATCCACAATAAGAAGACCTCCATCTCCAAGCACCGCTTTTGTGCCCTAATTGGTCTGTCTCAAGAACAATCTCTGGTAAACCCTGAATCCATCACCACTTGTCAACTGTTTTCTATGTTTTATCAGATGGGGTATACTGAAACCCTCACCACAATAACCAAGTTCAAGAAGTCCTGCCTTCCGCCTCAATGGAATGGATTTTTCACTTTGCTGTTCAAAGGACTCTCTGAGCGAAGCGCCGGCTCAGATGGTGCGAGCAAGTCTTTTATGACTGTGCTATACGGACTGTACCATGTGATTGATTTGGATTTTGGAACTATTATCTGGAAGCAACTGGTACAAAGCTTGGTCTCTTCATCCAGGCACTTAGAGATTTCTTGTGGGCGATTTTGGTCAATAATCACCAACTGGGCAATGGATCACCTTCATGTTCCAATCATGGCGGATTGTCTTCTCTCCTCCATCGCTACTTTTCACACAACCAAAATCATAGTCACAGATCCCACCAAGTACTTCTTTATTGGATCTATTCCTGAAACCATGCTCGCTCGTGTCTCTGCAGCGAGTAATGTTCTACAACAATACAGGAAGATTCTATCTTCAGGTCCAAGGGAGCTTACGCCAGCCATGGTTCGATCCATTGAAGAGGCTGAGAAGCCAGCGAAAAGGGGCAAGAAAACTAAAACTCAGAAGGAGGCACCGGTTTCCAAATCAACCAAGGGGCAAACCCCTAAGAAGCGAAAGTCTAACAAGGCTGCTACATCACAGGCTCAACCGAAGAAACAAAAGAAGCCTGCTAGGAAGCTCACACTCTAATCTTCAAGTGATTCAGATTCAGAGTATGCTCCTCCCAAACATAGGTCTGCTCCTCCTTCAGAATCTGAGAACGAAATCTCTGATGATGAGGCTTCGGGTCGAGGTGATACGCCGCCTCGCTCCCCTACCCCAAAAATTCCAGTTCGCTCCCACCCTCCTTCACCTCCACCTGTAACCATCCCAGTATCCATCCCTCCAATATTTCCCATTCCAACCACTCAACCATTCACTACAATTCCCATCCCCACTCCCATATTCACAGACACTACTACCACAGGAGCTTATTCTACCGCTCTCACTCCACTCGTTACAACCACTCCACCTGTAACAACCGACCACCTGTCACAACCGAACCTCCAGCCACTACCAAACCCTTATCTCCTACTCCATCCACAGAAACCACCCCTGTTCTAGGCGGTGAGACTTGGAATTTGATTCCACGTATTTTAGTCCTTATCGTGTATAGAGTGACGATGATGATGATGAGCCTGTTGCAAAGCGTCATCTCAAGGCAATAAACGAAAAACTTGATCAACTGCTCTCATCCTCTTCCTCTGGAGCTTACTCTGAAGCTGCTTTAAAGGCCTTGTTCTCATCTGTTGTTCAAGAACACAGTGCCTCACTCTCTGCTGCAGCTAAAGCTATTGAAGCCTCCACTTCACAATGTGAACAAGCCTCTCTTGCTGTTGAGGCTTCTATCAAGGAGTGCAAGGATGCGACCGCAAAAGTCGATAAACTAGTTTCTGAAGCTCACCTGTTTCTAGATTCTTTGTAGGCGGCTGCTAAGAAGAATGCTCAAACCGTCAACGCTTCGATGGATAACCTTTAACGATCCCTTCAATCTGAAAGGTCCCATCTTGAAGCTGCACTCCAAGCGATCGAAGCTGCCAACGAGTCTCTACATGATAATGTTAATGATCGCCTGACTCAACTTGAGGCAGAATTAGCTGTAGAGAATCGCATCATGGATGAGCTTGACAGGAGAACCTCACAGATGAAAATGCAAAATTACAAGCTGCGTGCTGCTACTGCTGAGCTCAATGACCTAAAATCAGAGAGGGAGGTCATTCGGAGTTCTGCTGCTGATGTTCACTCCATCCTCCTTCATCTCCTTGAAGCGCATGATACAATCATCACTATTACAATCAGACGACACTTGGCTGACAAGCTCAGGCCAGCATTGGACATCCTTAGTCGAATTGAGGGTGTTCCAGTGACTGGTGTCCAGCCGAAACAAGGGGGAGAGAAGGCAACAACTCAACCTCCTCCTGGCCCGAAACCATCTACTGAACCGAAGGATAATGAAGCTTCGGTCACTAACAAGGAGAATAAGAAGAACAAGATTGGGGAGGATGACACAGACAATGAAGATGATGTCTATGCTGAGAATCCTGAAAAGCCTTTTCAGAAGGCAAAGCCCTCTGAGAGAGAGCTGGAAGAAAAGTACAAGAAACAACAGGCTGAGCTTGAGCAAAAGCGAAAGGAGACGGAGCTCCTAGAAAAGAAGAAGTCCATGTTTCCTGTCTGGACTATAGATTTGCTTCAAAGGTGTGTCGTTGATGAGCCTAGTATACTTTGGCTTGAGCCTGTAATGTTATTTGGGCTCGAGAACTCCAAGGACGCACAGTTTGACACGCCGATCACACGAAAGGCATTCATCTTTCACTGCTTTAATTCAAATGTTGCCATTCCTTCTCCAGACCCGAAGGTAGATAGGGATCTGCTGGAGTTCTACTTAGAGTTTGCTCAACCCCAGTATGCCCTTCAGGTTTTGTGACTGGGATGCCGAGGATCACAAAACAAGGTGTGAATAACCATGCAAATATACTTGGTACCCTTAATATTTATCCCTCAATCGATGTGCCGGTTATCTACACACGCTCCATCGATACTATGGCATAAATGTGACTTTTCATATAACTTGAGGACAAGTTACAAAAACACATTTTATGAACTACCTCTAGATTAATTAGGATTGAAAACAACTAAAACAAATTTTTTTTTCCATTAATCTAAACTAACTCATAAATCAAGGAAACATAATACTTTTGGTAATCCATAACTTATGGAGATAAATGCTTGTTTTATGATGAAACTTTTCATGTTCCATAACTTAAGAGTAAGTTATGGAATTCTTTTAAACATTAACACCAAATTTTGTAACTCCATAAAAAACTTTGAATCAATTTTTTTTAAAACCTTTTCATATCCATAACTTATGGAGGTTTAAAAAACACTCTTTAGATCAAACTTTTAAAAATAATAAAATAATCATATCATTTTGTCTTTTACTAAATTTGACCTTATTCAACTCATATAGCAAATGATTCAAATTTTAAAAATAATTAGTTTTTCACAAAAACAAGTAATTATCTTAAAATTTGACAAACCTCATGTTTTTTTTTCTTTTTTTTTTCAACTTTGAAAATAAGACATTTGCATCAATATAACAGAAAACAACCCATGGCTCTGATATTTTATAACTTGGAAGAGGGATGTCGTAAACCAAGCTATAAGATATTTGAAGGTAGGCGAATGACGATTCACCAATTTCCACCATGAAAAACGAAATAATTTATTAGGTTTTAATTGGATTTGAAACTTTTCAATGGCATGTTTCAATCTCGATTGTGCCCTCCCAAATTTTGTGACTGAGATGCCGAGGATCACAAAACAAGGTGTGAATAACCATGCAAATTCACTTGTTACCCTTAATATTATCACCTAATCGATGTGTCGGTTACCCACATGCGCTCCACCGATCTATGATAAACATTAAGTCACCCTTTTTTATCCTTACTAGTCTAAGTTAGTGTGCCGGTTACCCACACACGCTCCACCAACGACTTGGTAAGGCGCAAAGTGTGAATTTCATGGGTTAGCACCAAATTCACATTTTTCTATGTAACTAAGATTGGGTATTTATAAAAGGTTTAGTTACTTAGTATTTATCATTAATACTTTTAATGAAGGGAGAATTACAGTCCTGTCAAACCCGTTCAGCTAACGACCCTCCACCAGTCAAGGAAACGGTGGGTGAGAGTGGACACCCATTAAACTGTCATTTTATAGACAGTAACCTTATACCCCCCTTATAGACCGGATTCGTGAATGAGGCCTACTAACGGTAAGACTGACTTTGTTCTTATACATACATACATATATATATATAAGTATTAACTATTAATATTATAATAGTATAAGGGTGTATTTTAAAGATTTAAAATACTTGGTGGTTTAATCTATTAATTAAACTATACTCTTAATTTAATTAAACTTAAACCATGTCTTTATGGAATTATTAACTCTTTTAAATAAACACTTTAATTAATTTAATGAAATCCATAAAGTTTGAACTTTAACTTTTAAAATTCTTAGGTTTGGAATTAAAGTGTATATGGGGTTTGAGTTTACAAATTCCAAAACTTGAGGACATGTTTTGAACAATTCAAAAAACTTATGGTTTCCATAACTTATGAATTTTAAAGTGGTTTAATGGAAAAAACCCTTCAAGTTCCATAACTTGTAGACAAGTTATGGAAGACTTTAAAAGCATTAAAAAATATGACTCCTCATTTTTTTCATAACTTATGTAAGATTTTATGAGTTTTAAAATTCATAAGTGTGACTTTTCATGTAACTTGAGGACAAGTTACAAAAACACATATTATGAACAACTTCTAGATTAATTTGGATTGAAAACAACTATCTTATAATTTTTCCTATTAATCTAAACAAACTCATAACCATGAACATTCATAATCAACATTTTTCAAGCATCATATAAACATGTATAAAACTTGAAACTTTGATTATTATCCTTTATTTGGATGAGAATAAACATTATCATGGTATCACAAAACAAATCTTATGAAAAAAAACAGTTTTTGGTAACGATTCTAATCCAAAACCGGCCAAAAAAAACTCGAAGATATGCTGTTAGGGGTTCCAACTCGTCGAGTGCATGAACCAACTCGACGAGTTGGATGAATTTGTTCATGGACTCGTCGAGTCCACTGTCCCGACAGCAAAAAATTCGATTTTTTTTTCAGTTTTTTCCAGCAACATGCATCAAGTATAATTGAAAACAACCCATGGCTCTGATACCACTGTTAGGGTTTTTGGTATACTACAACATCCTATGGTGCACATACAACCCTAAATAGCTTGGATCTATGTTTTCACTAATTATAAATGCAAACAGTTTCCAAGGTATTAATCATACAACTAGCACACATTTAACATAAAAATATAATATACTAGTTAGCATGACATACCTTTTGATGGAGCTTGAATTCTTGGTGTATTTGGCCTTAAAGAGCTTATCCCCAATAGTGTGGAAGCCTCAAATAGAATCACAACACACCATGGACAAAGGATGAACTTAAGAGAGAATGCCATGCACACAAAAGACACCATGACCTATAAAAAGATACAAGTGGCGATTTTGGGCAATGAAATATCTATTTATATGTGGAATTTCTAGGGTCATGGATATAACCCAAATCCATACCCATGGGTTTTATGATCCATGGTCTATGTGGCCCAACTCTTTATGTATCCATACATAAACTTGGTCCAACATGGATCATAAGCCCAACACATATAAATATAACGAATTATCATAATTAGTCCCCATAGATTTAATTAGTCTCTTTCGACCACTAAATTAATTCCATATTAATTCTTGATCAATACTAATTAAAACATATGATTTCATATTAATATATTATTACATATAATATATTAATAAACCATAAATAACCTTCTCTCAAAAGTCCAGCCAAACAAATTTTCCTGATGATATGCAACCCAAATGGACTATGCTATTCTCGGGTCGAATACATACCAATAATAGTTATGGGCTTAGACACCTAGTCCAACAGTCTCCCACTTGGATAAGTCTAAAACTATTATTGCGTATGACTCCAAGATCCCGACTAGCAATCGAAGCTCTTAAAGCCGCTGTCAAACTATGAACAAATCAAATGACATGTCCATTAGATAAGGGATCATATATTCCTCCATTCTAGATATCATATGGACTGAGACATGGATTGTAATCATTCTCTCTGTGCATTTGTTGTTTCCCGATTTCGATTTATGATGACTGACTAATTGAACAAATCAAATCAGTCCAGGCCCGGCCGATCACTAATGTTTGTCATCACCAAATCATCGAGGGGCCCACAGATATCACTTTTATCCCGAAGGTAAAAGGAATGGATAAACTTCGACTCATATTGCTTGTTCTACTACTTGTTGAATCATACACAAAGGTACGTTTTATAACATCGAGTTACTGAATGCGTTTTCGTGCAATCAATGTACAACCAACTCATAGTAACAAATCATATCTCTAGGTTTGAAGAATATAAGATATTATCGTCACATGATCACTCGTGATAAAATCCATGAAGTGATTCAAATGAGCGTGGGTTGAATCCAATAATTGAATCCCTATTCCAGGAGTACTCATGAATGTTGTAGTAACTCTTACTATGTACACTACCTTGGACATCTACAAACCCGATTCATGACAGTTTGCCTTAATACCTACTTCCAACGTATTATCGACTGTGGATGCTCTGAATAACTTAGTCATTCGGAAAGAATAACCTAGTTATTCTGAAAGTCAAAACATGCAAAGTGAAACACAAGAATAATACTAATCCTCTATGGTCCCAAGCACCTTTGAGAGTAAATAAAACACCTTTTATTTAAACACCATATTGATTACTCATTATTCATTGTATAATGTTTCAAATAATCAACTTTATACTTGAATTAAAATAATAGTTGTCCCATGTTCCAAGCATGTAAACTATGTTTTGTAAACACTAGTCATGCCATACATCAAGTATGCACACTATGTTTATCTATGATCTTTATTTTGTGAAATATATCAATTGAACATGATTCCAATGATGCTCATTTCACAATCCCAAATCTTTATTGTAAATGTAAGAATTCCAAATCCCTACCATTTAACGAAATCTGTTAGATTCTAAACTTATATGCATTGATCCTCTCGTAATGACTATGCACAAAGTCACAAAGACTTGTCAACAATCATTACAGAGTATCCCAATGGAGAGCATTCCATGGAACCAAAGTCGCAAATTCAAAGTACATTGCTTTGAACAACCTTCTTACATTAAGTTTCCTAATCTTACACATATTGAATGACTCTTTTCCGAATATGTCAATTATGGTCCTTTCCAAAAATTAACACAACTATCCCTGAGCAACCAATCTTTGGTAAACCTTAGATTGTCCTCGACAATTGTTTAATCATTTTAGTCATATCCAATTCTAGATCTTAATGCCTTAGGGATTCAGAAAAAATAGAAAGGATAAATATTATATCACATGCAATCAATCCTATATCCAAAGCATATGGGACACGATTCATGATGTCTCACATAAAGACATGATACTAGACCAATCTTTTTCTACAATATTTTTTATTTGCCATGTTCTTAAAATTTGACTATGAAGAAGGATGTCGTAATCATAATCGAATTTTGAAAACGCAATATATATAGAATTTCCTTATGTTGAACCATTCCAACACAAAATTCATATATATATATATATATATATATATATATATATATATATATATATATATATATATCCCTGACTAAAGATGATCAAAATCTCAATGTAAGCTTTTAGAATTGAAATGAAGTATAATTTCCTCTCCCTTAATTATAGCAAAACAACTTTTCCCAATTGAAACCCTTTTGTTTTCTATAATTAACACTTAACATAATAGTCATGCTCCCACTAACATGATGATTGTTAGCATAACACTTATGCTCCCACTAGCTTTGACATGTACTTAGAAAACAGTTGGACTTCTAGAAATCAATACTTTATTGACTTTCTTACCAAAGTTCAGATTTCTGATACAAGATGCTTCGATAAAACTTTATCAAAATCATACACATTTCCTTAGATAGCTCACATGTGTGTCTAAACAATTTTATAGAACTATGAAAAGGGATACCGTAATCATAGTCTCAATTGTTTAGACCTTTGCCATTTCTCACAAGTCTATGTTAGGGTGCCGATTACCCACACACGCTCCACTAACAACTTTGAGAATGCAAATGTCACAATTTCTATCTACTAAAAATCTACTTAGTGAAAGCGTTTCCTCGCCATCATTTTCATGAATCGGAGAGAAACCTTATGACACTTAGATTTTATGGTGTATGAGTTCCTATCCATATGAATTTTGTCAAAACGATAATCACAAGACAAGGTTAGTGACACTTCCAAATTCATATGGATTGAACTTGTCCAGTCTTAACTTCTTGCCAGCTGGCAGCCCAAGGGCCTGCCATTGCTTCCAAGTAGTTATGGGCATAGAAAAGTCAACACGATAGGTTATAAACCTCAAGTCGTGTGCTAGTGAAGAACTATAGGTTTTATCCTTGATTAGTTCTTGGAACTTTCAAGACCTTTAAGACTCCCACTGTCCTCTTGACATATAAGACTCTCTTGTCAAGAACCATTCCTTGACAAAACAAATATTCAAGGGGTAGTGCGGATTCTTATCAAGACTAACACTTCACGCAATTGGCCTAAGTTGGTCTCCATTTTATCCAAAACATCACAACTTACTAATTTCAAATGTACAAGAGTAGAAAACATTTTACTCTTACATTTGACTAGTCTTAATAAACCTTTTTTAAGATGTGTCACTCAAGTTACAATCTTGGAGTATGACTCTAAGACTTTGCTTTTGGAACGAAGTATGACTCATCTTCTTGATTTAACCATTCCAACAATTCATGACTCCTCTTCTTAGCCATAATAAATCATTAAGATGTCCTTAGAGGATCATTTGTGATATGGTATCTTAATCATTAAGATGATTATAAAACATGATACTAAAGTACTCTCCCATCTTTTCAGATTTGAGAAACTTTTATCTTTCTGCCTAATTTGATTCTTCTCATTTGTTCTGCCATACATTGAATATTTTCCAATGTTTCAGAATTATACTTAAACTTGTAACTATAACCATATTTACAAAACTTTAGTAAATCATGATGAATAGTCTTATCGATCTTTGTGGTGGACTTGACCAGTGCACACGAATGTCTACTCAATCCCTTAGTCCTTTCACTTGACTTAATTTTCTAATGATGAAAATTCTCATTCATCATACAACTTGTATGATTCCAAGTTTCGGTCCAATTGAAACTTGGGTGATGAGAATCTTTCCTTATTTGGTAAATTATGACACTACCACATCCGAAATAATCAAATCCATTTTCCAATATTGTTGTCAATGGAATCATATAAACAACCATTTTTCACAAATACCACTGTAACGATATTTAAAATAAATAAAATAAAACCTTATCTTTTATTTAAAACTTGCGGAAAAACTTATCCTTACAATGCAAATGCATATGAAAAAATTTTGTTATCTATTCCTAAGCAATATATCAAAACTCTTAAGTAACAACTCACAATTCTTATCAATGAACCATGCGATCGAAATCCATCTTCACGATCAGAATCAGCATATACTTCCTTTAAGCTTCCTCTCTTCGATTCTACAAAACATTAAAATGTGATCTGGTCACACCATGTATAAGAATCTCAAATAGGAACTTAATAGAGTTAGATAGTGCACTTTACCCGAAGTAGAGTAAAACTCTTTGACTTTACCAACCTTATGATTGTTCAGGTAAATTAGGCAGCTTCGTAACCAATGCCCTATCCTTTGGTAATAGAAGGTTTGGGAAGTTGATCTTCTAATCAAATTCGCTTTACTAGTCTTCAAATCATTTCTGATTCAATAGCACCAAGCAAATAGGTAAGATCATTAAGGGTCAAGTCATGGTCTGTCACATAGTAGTCCCAAAAGAACTCACTATTTGACTTAGAAAGTGATTGAACATCCAACTTTCTCAAGACTTTGACACCCAACTCTCCAGACTTGTCAATATGTGACTTCATCTCCAAGATGTGATCACACATAGATCTTGCTATCCAATAGGGCTTGAGTAACCTTGAACTTGTGGGTTAGGGAGAATAATTGGAGGGGTGGAGGAAGTGAAATTGCAAGAGATTTGGGTAGATCATAGATGTCTAAACTAGACATCTGAAATGGGAGATATTCAAGTTAGTTGATTTTTAAGTCCTTAATATAACACCCAATATGAAATATTAAGGCTAGGACCCAACATAATATTTTATAACTTGGAAGAGGGATGTCGTAATCCAAGCTATAAGATATTTAAAGGTAGGCGAATGACGATTCACCAATTTCCACCATGAAAAACGAAATAATGTATTAGGTTTTAATTGGATTTGAAACTCCTAGAGCTTTTGAGATTCATTGAACTTTTCAATGGCATGTTTCAATCTCGATTGTGCCCTCTCAAATTTTGTGACTGGGATGCCGAGGATCACAAAACAAGGTGTGAATAACCATGCAAATTCACTTGGTACCCTTAATATTATCACCTAATCGATGTGTCGGTTACCCACATGCGCTCCACTGATCTATGATAAACATTAAGTCACCCTTTGTTATCCTTACTAGTCCAAGTTAGTGTGCCGGTTACCCACACACGCTCCACCAACGACTTGGTAAGGTACAAAGTGTGAATTTCATGGGTTAGCACCAAATTCACATTTTCCTATGTAACTAAGATTGGGTATTTATAAAAGGTTTAGTTACTTAGTATTTATCATTAATACTTTTAATGAAGGGAGAATTACAGTCATCTCAAACCCGTTCGGCTAACGACCCTCCACCAGTCAAGGAAGCGGTGGGTGAGAGTGGACACCCATTAAACTGCCATTTTATAGACAGTAACCTTATACCCGCCCTTATAGACCGGCTTCGTGAATGAGGCCTACTAACGGTAAGACTGACTTTGTTCTTATACATACATATATATATATATATATATATATATATATATATATATATATATATATATATATATATATATATATATAAGTGTTAACTATTAATATTATAATAGTATAACGGTGTATTTTAAACATTTAAAATACTTGGTCGTTTAATCTATTAATTAAACTATACTGTTAATTTAATTAAACTTAAACCCTATCTTTATGGAACTATTAACTCTTTTAATTAGACAATTTAATTAATTTAATGAAGTCCATAAAGTTTGAACTTTAACTTTTAAAATTCTTGGGTTTGGAATTAAAGTGTATATGGGGTTTGAGTTTACAAATTCCAAAACTTGAGGACAAGTTTTGAACAATTCAAAAAACTTATGGTATCCATAACTTATGAATTTTAAAGTGGTTTAATGGAAAAAACCCTTCAAGTTCCATAACTTGTAGACAAGTTATGGAAGACTTTAAAAGCATTAAAAAATATGACTCCTCATTTTTTCATAACTTATGTAAAATTTTATGAGTTTTAAAATTCATAAGTGTGACTTTTCATGTAACTTGAGGACAAGTTACAAAAACACATAGTATGAACAACTTCTAGATTAATTTGGATTGAAAACAACTATCTCATAATTTTTCCTATTAATCTAAACAAACTCATAAACATGAACATTCATAATCAACATTTTTCAAACATCATATAAACATGTATAAAACTTGAAACTTTGATTATTATCCTTTATTTGGATGAAAATAAACATTATCATAGTATCAAAAAACAAATTTTATGAACAAAAACACTTTGTGGTAACGATTCTAATCCAAAATCGGCTAAAAAAAATCGAAGATATGCTGTTAGGGGTTCCAACTCGTCGAGTACATGAACCAACTCGACGAGTTGGATGAATATGTTCATGGACTCGTCGAGTCCACTGTCCCGACAGCAAAGAATTCGATTTTTTTCAGTTTTTTCCAGCAACTTGCATCAAGTATAATTGGAAACAACCCATGACTCTGATACCACTGTTGGGGTTTTGGTATACTACAACATACTATGGTGCACATACAACCCTAAATAGCTTGGATCTATGTTTTCACTAATTATACATGCAAACGGTTTCCAAGGTATTAATCTTACAACTAGCATGCATTTAACATAAAAATATAATATACTAGTTAGCATGACATGCCTTTTGATGGAAATTGAATTCTTGGTGTATTTAGCCTTAAAGAGCTTAGCCCCAATAGTGTGGAAGCCTCAAATGGAATCACAACACACCATGGACAAAGGATGAACTTTAGAGAGAATTCCATGCACACAAAAGACACCATGAACTATAAAAAGATACAAGTGGCGATTTTGGGCAATGAAATATCTATTTATATGTGGAATTTCTAGGGTCATGGATATAACCCAAATCCATACCCATGGGTTTTATGATCCATGGTTCATGTGGCCCAACTCTTTATGTATCCATACATAAACTTGGTCCAACATGGATCATAAGCCCAAAACATATAAATATAACTAATTATCATAATTAGTCGCCATAGATTTAATTAGTCTCTTTCGACCACTAAATTAATTCCAAATTAATTGTTGATCAATACTAATTAAAACATATGATTTCATATTAATATATTATTACTTATAATATATTAATAAACCATAAATAACCTTCTCTCAAAAGTCCATCCTAACAAATTGTCCTGATGATATGCAACCCAAATGGACCATGCTACTCTTGGGTCGAATACATACCAATAATTGTTATGGTATGTATAATAGAGAAAATATAGATCCAAGGTATTTAGGGTTGTATGTACACCATAGGATGTTGTAGTATACTAAAACCCAACAGTGGTATCAGAGCCATGGGTTGTTTTCTGTTATATTCATGCAAATGTTTGATTTTCAAAGTTGGAAAAAAAACAAAAAACAAACAAACATGAAGTTTGTCTTTTAAGATAATTACTTGTTTTGTGAAAAACTAATTATTTGTAAAGTTTGAATCATTTGCTATATGAGTTGAATTATGTCAAATTTAGTAAAAGATAAAATGATATGATTATTTTATTAGTTTTAAAAGTTTGATCTAAATGTTTTAAGGAGTTACAAATTTTGTCATAAAATTTTGGAGCTCAAAAGTTTTTTTTTAAAGTTGTGATCTTAAGTCTTTTGAAACCTCCATAAGTTATGGATATGAAAAGGTTTAAAAAAATTGATTCAAATTTTTTATGATGTTACAAAATTTGTTGTTAATGTTTTAAAGAATTCCATAACTTATTCTTAAGTTATGGAACATGAAAAGTTTCATAATAAAACAAGAATTTAACTCCATAAGTTATGGATTACCAAATCATGGCTTGCACTCCAGCCATTGTTATTGGTTCTGGTGTTGCTGCTACAACAGGTGCTTACTCAATCACTGGCGGTTGATTCCTGTTTTCATCCGCGTTTCTAACGCCACTCCTTGTTCTCACCATTTTTGATCTACACACCGAATAAGGTGAAATTAGATCCTCATTCACGATAGATATTCAAATCATCCTTATTACTCCGAAACGTTTACATGCTAGTTCTAATAACGTAGACAAACGCTTAGAATCCTACACACATAAGGTTTCCAGATCCGGTCGGCAACAAACCGTAGATCCGAACAATTAATATCATATATGGCAACATATAACATTTAACACATAAAAGAATTTTAGGCAACTTTCCTAAAATAAACTAGTGCTTGTGTCTAAAATCCAACAGACACTTAACTCAAATTTCCACTTAGCATTCTAAGTTTAAGTCTACAAATCCTACAACTTCCTAGTTCGCTTAAACTAATGCTCTGATACCAACTGTGACATCCCCAAAATCACGACCAGAAAATACCGGTTTCATTTATACTTTTTAAAATAATTTCAGAGTAAATCCTTTTGATTTAAAAGAGTTGCGGAATTTCTTCCTAAAACAATATATGATAAAACAATAATTAT
This sequence comes from Lactuca serriola, assembly GCF_051521515.1. Lineage (NCBI taxonomy): Eukaryota > Viridiplantae > Streptophyta > Magnoliopsida > Asterales > Asteraceae > Lactuca > Lactuca serriola. The sequence continues at coordinate 87,613,129 of NC_136416.1, read as the reverse complement.
CAAAGCATTTCATCAAGAGATGCATTTTCATTATATAATCAAAACTCGGGATGTCATGTTCCGATACAGACCATAAAGCATAAACGATAACATTACAAGTCATTCAACAAATATATACATATACAGGCTTGTAAACAAAAAAAATCGATGATTCATCCATCTTATGCCCTTGCGCAACTTCCTGTAATACAAATAAAACTGAGTGGGTCAGGCTTGGGAGCCTGGTGAGCATATAGGGTTTTCAACCCACAATAAGTAATTATATTTAATTTCACCAACCAACAACAACCCGATTACCCATTCCCGTTATCCTCATTTTACGTCCCTAAAACAACATCTATCTCAAGGGACCTAATCTAGGATTTTCATCGGGACAGACATTACTGCTAAGGGGTTTCCTCAACAATAGATGTCCTAAAGGCAACCATGAGGGGGATAGAGTACACCGGTGAACACATCGTTCACAACACCTACAGGTTATGAACCTGCTAGCGTTCCACTGGACTGTCTAGAAAGAGTCTGTGGTCGTTATCCATACTCCGCTGAATAATTAGATCAACAACAACATCGAGGCCTCTCATCTGTTTATTACACACCAACTATCTACCCATGTTCTACCTAACATATTAGTATATAAAAATATATATTTTTATACATAGTTTAAAACCTGTATAACATTTTCATTCAATACATATTCCACATAACAGATGAGGCACACCCACATAACACGTATTTCATAGAAAGTAAATCAGATCAATGAGATAGAAGAGAGTGAATATACATTCACACACATAACAACAAAATTATACACATAACACGTATTTCGTATAAAATACTTCATAATTATGCGTTAGAAGAAAGTAACTATACACTCACTTGATCAGAAGATGATCGGACAACACTACTACTTGTAGAAGTAGTATTCTTTGGTAGATCTGGAAGATCTTCACAAAAACCGGGCTCCTCGCGGGCAGAGCTTCGGCTCGGGAATAACGCTCTTCGGGATCCTCGGGGCTTCGGCTCTTGCTTCGGGGCTCGGGAATATTACCGGGGCTTCGGGGTATAAACGGCACGCTAAACGAGGCAAAAGATTAGAGAGAAAGGAAGAAGTTGTAAAAGGGAAGAAGCTGCCTTCGCATCCCCTTTTATAGGGTCTGATCCTCGGAAGCACGTTGGGCATAACTTCGGGGTATGCAGGGCGTAATGCCTCGGTTGCCGTCATCGCTTGCGTCATCGGCTCCTCTACGTCATCACATACGAACTCAGAACACTCGAGTGGTACGATGGGCGTACTTCGGATGAGTCCGGTGACTCCTTCGGATATACATCCGATTTAAGATTAAATAAATAAATATTAATTATTTAATAAACTTCAAAAATTCATATCTTCTTCATACGAACTCCGTTTTCGACGTTCTTTATATCCACGCGTAGGTGAGACTACGCTCTACAGTTTTTGTTTAGACTCCGTAGGCTATTTTTGATTTTATTTTTATTATTTATTTTTAGTAGGCCGGGACAGGAAAACTTCGTTATAAAATCATAACTTCTTCGTCCGACGTCCGTTCTCGCCTATCTTTTCATCGTTTCGCTACTAACAACGAGATCTTCGATTCTCGTTTAGATTTTTTCGGCTAAAAACCGCTCGATCTGAAATTGAGTATTCAGGCTGTATATTGCTAAGTCGAAACTTCAGAAAATCATAACTTCCTCATACGAAGTCAGATTTGGGCGTTCTATATATATATATATATATATATATATATATATATATATATATATATATTTGAAAACCTCGTTTCAACTACTACAACATTATCCAAAGATATCAAGTTTATTTTACACTAAAATTTTGACGCTCATTTTATTCTTAATTAATCAAATCACATAATTAAGCAATTAAGCACAAAACACATAATATTCAAATAATACACTTCTATTATTTCAAAACGGGTTACAAAGGTTAACCTAGACTATTATATCAACATTAATGACAAGCCCAGAAACACAGGCGTTACACTTACAGACAAGTGCCAGGAGCCACCTGCTGGTCTTCCATGCAAGCATCACAAAGACAACTAGCATACAATCTACAACAACTTACCTAATAAACTGCCAGAGTTCAGACTCTGGTCTTGGATACAAATTGTCAGGAGCCACCTCCCGGTCTTCCTATAAAACGTAAACCACATGGGTCGGCATTGGTGCCTTCGACCTATACTACAGTGAGGAGGCTAACCTTAGACGACAGATAAATCCCACAACTATTGCAGTTGTTATGAACTGACTTCCACGAACTGAACCAAACAACCAAACCATTCTTTAATAATTAACCATAGAAAAACCCCCAAGCACTAATCATATAAATAGTCCAACTAACCAGACCCACTAATAGTCCAAGCCCATTAGGACCACTAAGGCCCAAAACATTGGGCCCGCTAAGGCCCAATACAAAATCCTAGGCCCAATAAAGCAAGCCCAAACAAGAGTCCAAGAATCTAAGATTCCTCTGTCTAATAAGCCTAACACACAAAGCCCAAACCCAAGTCCACAACTGAACGTACGCAGGGCGTACCCCTTAGGTACGCTCAGCGTACTCGATGATTTTGGACAGGGTCTCAAACCAGTACGCGGGGCGTAAATGTAACTCTTCCAAAACTTAAACTATGACTTAATCTTTTAAGTCATTTGCATCCAAACCTCATAAAACCTTCAATATAAGTTCTTTACTGATAAAGTTGGCAACTTTATCAATTTCCATATCTTAATGGGACCTAACTTCCAAATGTAACCATTAAGACCCATATTAAGCAGCTTAACACATGCATGGTCCATTCTTAAACATCAAGCAAGCATTTTTATGAACTAACAACATTGGAAAGGGCAAGATCTATCACTCCAAGCTCCTGGAGTGGCTCAAACTCACAAAGAGAACTTAATACACAATAAAAGCCCTTAATCTTGCCTTAAACTCAAACTAGCATAAGAATAAGTCAAGATAAGAACTTTTTACCTTTTGAGGCTTCCCAGGAGTGTGAAGGTTCTGGATCTACAACCCCAAGGCCACAACAAGCTTGATCACCAAGATCTACTTCCTTGAAATAATACCAAGAACCATTCAAAATCACCTTCAAGCTCAAGAATACACCACCAAGGGAATTAGGATTCGAAATGAGGCTCTAAGATTAGTGGAGACTGAGAAATGAGAGAGTCTTGAGCTTATAAGGGTGTTTAAATATTGAACAAGCCCTAGAAATTAGGATTTGGCACGCTGCCAACTATGTGTTGGAATAGTGTCTAAGGCTGCAACTATATTAGGCAAGTATTTGACCCGATTGTGCATGGTCCTTTTGGGTTGCCTTCACCATAGCAACTTGACAGGATGATTTATTATGAGAGAATAAATATTATTAATATATTATGAGAATAATATAAAGAATAATAATATTGTTATTTAATTAATATAAGTCATAAATTAATTGGTATTAATTTGGTGACTTAAAGAGATTAATTAAATAAGAGGGTATAAACTATCAATTGTTTGATAGTTAAACTTTAGACTGTAAATCCTTATTGGATAGAGGATGGACGAATTCTAGAAGCTAGGGATAGCTTAAAATCGTCCAAGGTTATCTAAGGAATGGATTTGGATTGCTTTAAGAGAAGATTATCCAACTAGGGTTTAAGTTGTAACCCTTAGGGAGTTTACAAGTATAAATAGACCCTATGGCAAAGGGAAATCGGCATCTCATCTCAAGTAGAGAATCCCTGGCCGAATTTCCTACCCTCTCCTCTCTCTCAAATCATCCTCCTTTCTATTTGGTGTTTGTAAGCCATTTGAGGAGTGACAATTGTGACTCTAGAGCTCCAAGACAACAAGATCAAACAAGAGATCCAAAGGTATGTTTCTAGATCTGATTTTATATTGTTCTTATACCTAATTAGTCATTAGAAATCGTGGATTCAAAGCATGTTTAATTAGAAAGCCTAGATCCAAGCATTAGGGTTTTGCATGCGCACATAGGAAAGTTCTTATGGCTAAAACCCATCAGTGGTATCAGAGCCTAGCTTGGTTTCTATTAAATTATTGCTTGTTTGTTTGAAACTTAACTGCAAAATTCAATTTTTGTGTTTCTGAGTCATGGACTCGGCGAGTTCCATAGTGGACTCGGCGAGTTGGCCTGACTTGGCGAGTCCCTTGGTGCACTCGGCGAGTCCAAGCGTCAGGAAAGGCCAGATTCGGGATTTCTTCATGATTATCTTATGGAAACTTACCTTAATCATATTAGACCAAGCCAAATCCGATTTTTTGACATATATGACTATAATCTTGATCTAATTAAAGATATTTATCAACTAATAAAATATTTAATTTCCTTATGTGATAATTAATTAATTATTTTGATTAAGTTGGTAATTATCTTGCAAGAAATCTTGAATAAATCAAATATAGATAATTAGGAAATTAATTGTTAATTGGAATTATTTGTTATTTGATCCTCCATGTTTTAAATGTTTAAAACTTGTCCTCAAGTTTTGAAATTTATGTTTTGTGATTAAAAGTTTTAATTTAAATTTCAAACCCTAGATTTTTAAAAGTTTAAAATACAACCCTATACTAATATAATATTACAAGATTAATATATATGTATAACTAAAATGCTAGTCTTACCGTTAATAGGCCTCATTCACGAAGCCGATCTATAAGGTGGGTATAAGGTTGCGGCCTATAAAATGGCGCTTAATGGGTGTACATTCACGCCCACCGCTTGCTTGATCGGTGGAGGGTCGTTAGCCGAACGGGTATGATAGGGCAACCTCATCCTCTCATTAAAAGTATAATATGAAATACAAAGTAACTACATATCTTTTAAATTTCCCAATCTTAGTTACTTTAGGAAAAGTGAATTGATGCAATCCCATGAAATTACACTTTGCACCCTTGCTAAGAAGTTAGTGGAGCGTGTGTGGTTTACCGGCACACTAATTGGTTCTAAGCAAAGGTGGCAAAGGGTGATTCATTGTTTATCATAGTTCGATGGAGCGTGTGTGGCCTACCGGCACATCGAATAGGTGATCGTTACAATGAAGGCACCATGTGAATTTGCATGGTAATTCACACCCGCTTTGTGATCCTCGGTATCCCAGTCACAAACAAGAGGGGCATATCGAGATTTGAACATGTCATTGAAAAGTTTCAACGAATCTCATCTAAACCTAGGAATTCTCAATACATTTAGAACTTAAAGTTATGTTTTGTGGTGGAGAATTAGTGAATCGTCATTCACTTACCTTAAAATGCTTGCAAGTTAGATTACGGCATCCCTTTTCAAGAATCGATAGATGAAGGGATTCAAGAATCGATAGATGAAGGAACCTCTACCGCTGGCACTCAACCCGGGGAGGAAACTTCGGGTGAACCGATTGACGAATCCTTACCTCTTAGACGTTCCGAAAGAGTTAGAGTTCAACCCCAGTTTTATGGTTTTCATATTACTACCGAAGGGGACACGTATATTAGTGATGGTACACTAATAAACCTTGATGAACCTAATAGCTATAAAGAAGCCATGGCAGGCCCGAAGTCTGCAAAATGGAAAGAGGCAATGGATAGCGAGATCCAATCCATGTATGATAACCAAGTTTGGAATTTGGTTGATAATGTGCTCGGACGTAAGACCATTGGGTGCAAATGGATCTTCAAGAAGAAGACGACGTGGATGGAAACTTACACACATATAAAGCGCAATTGGTCGCGAAGGGCTTTACTCAAACTCCCGGAGTTGACTATGATGAGACCTTCTCACCAGTTGCGAAGATCAAGTCTATTAGAGTGATGCTAGCTATTTTCGCATTTCATGATTATGAGATTTGGCAAATCGATGTCAAGACTGCTTTCCTTAATGGGAAGTTGGTTGAGGATGTTTACATGGCTCAGCCAGAGGGGTTTGTGGATCCGAAGCATCCGAATAGAGTGTGTAAGCTTGAGAAGTCCATTTATGGACTTAAGCAAGAATCTCGCAGATGGAATCTTTGCTTCGATGAGAAAGTCAAAGAGTTTGGATTTGTATGAAGCGAAGATGAATCGTGTGTATATGTCAAAGCCAGTGGGAGTATAGTAAGCTTCCTCGTTTTATATGTCGATGACATATTACTCATAGGAAACGACGTCCCGACTCTGCAGGAGGTTAAGTCCTGGCTCGGGAAGTGCTTCGCTATGAAGGACCTCGGAGAGGCTTCTTATATTTTGGGAATAAGGATAGTAAGAGAAAGAAGTAAGAGACTAATAGGACTTAGTCAGAACACTTACTTAGAGAAGGTACTAAAATGTTTTAGTATGGAAAACTCGAAGAAGGGAGAATTACCGATACAAAGTAATGCCAAGTTGAGTAAGACTCAAAGTCAGAGTACCGAAGTTGAAATAGCAGAAATGAGCCGAGTACCATACGCTTCTACAGTTGGCTCAATCATGTATGCTATGACTTGTACTCGCCCTGATGTAGCCTTTGCTTTGAGCATGGTTAGCAGATATCAAGGGAATCCTGGCAGAGCCCATTGGATTGCGGTTAAGAATGTCCTTAAGTACCTTCGGAGGACGAAGGAATGGTTCTTAGTCCTCGGAGGGAGTGATGACTTGAAGGTGCGAGGATATAGTGACGCCAGCTTTCAGACCGACAGGGACAACTACCGTTCACAGTCGGGCTGGGTCTTTACCCTAAATGGAGGAGCAGTAACTTGGAAAAGTTCCAAGCAGGAAACCGTAGCTGATTCAACGTGCGAATCAGAGTACATTGAAGCGAGCGAAGCGTCGAAGGAGGCGATATGGTTGAAGAACTTCATCGGTGATCTTGGAGTTGTACCTGCCATAAAGGAGCCCATGGAAATTTTCTATAATAATGAAGGAGCGGTTTCCTTGACCAAGGAACCGAGGGATCATGGTAGATCTTGACATATCGACATAAAATATCACTTTATTAGACATCGTGTAGAAGAAGGACAACTCGTAGTAAAGGAGTATTATTTATGAGTAATGTTACTGTCTTGTGTTAATTGTTTAACTATTGTTTCATTTTGCATGTTTTGACTTCCAGAATAATTGAGTTTATTGAGAATAATCGAATTATTCAAATTGTCCACAATCGTTCATATGTTGGAAGTAGATATGAATGAAGATTGTCATGAATCGGTGTGTAGATTGTCTAAATGGTATTAGACATAGCAAAGGATTGCTGCAACGTTCATGAGTGCTTATGAACTGGTTTTGAACATTGGAACAAACCCTCACTTGCTGGAATCACCTTATGGAATATGAAATAAAAGGGTGATCGCAAGACGATAATATCATATAGTCTTAAAACCTAGATATATGGTTTTTATTTGTTAATTGGTTGTACATTGATAATGCGAAAACGCATCAGTAACTCGGTGTTATAAAACGCATTGTTGTGTATAGTTAATTAATGAATAAGTAAATGCATATAAATCAAAGTTTAACTGTTACTTTTATCCCAAGAGGGTAAAAACGATATCTCGGCCGCTCGATGATTTGATTTGACTTATGTGCCGGGCCCGGTCAGAACTGAATTGATGTGTTCGATTAAGTTCTATGTCAAATGAATCGGAGATCGAGAAACCAAAATGCTAGACTAATTATTCCATAGAATTGTCAGCATAATATCTAACAGAGGACTGTACAATCCCTTATCTAAAGGACAAGATTGATTAGATCAGAGTTTGACAGAATCTTTGAGAGCTACGATTGCAAATCGAATTGTACTTGTGCATATAGTTACTAGACTTATCCAAGTGGGAGACTGTTGGAATAGTGTCTAAGGCTGCAACTATATTAGGCAAGTATTTGACCCGATTGTGCATGGTCCTTTTGGGTTGCCTTCACCATAGCAACTTGACAGGATGATTTATTATGAGAGAATAAATATTATTAATATATTATGAGAATAATATAAGGAATAATGATATTGTTATTTGATTAATATAAGTCATAAATTAATTAGAATTAATTTGGTGACTTAAAGAGATTAATTAAATAAGAGGGTATAAACTGTCAATTGTTTGATAGTTACACTTTGGGCTGTAAATCCTTCTTGGATAGGGTTGGACGATTTCTAGGGCTTAGGATAAGCCACAAATCGTCCAAGGACTTATCTTGGAAAGGATTTGGATTGCTTTGAGTAAAGATTATCCAACTAGGGTTTAAGGGTGAAACCCTAGGAGCCTTACAAGTATAAATAGACCCTTGGGGCAAGGGAAATCAGCACCTCTGCTAAAGCAAAGAAACCCTGGCCGATTTCTATTCCCTCTCCTCTCTCTCAAATCATCCTCTTGCTAGTTGGTGTTTGTAAGCCATTAGAGGAGTGACATTTGTGACTCTAAAGCTCCAAGAACTAGAAGATCAAACAAGTGTTTCAAGTTATGCTTCTAATTCTGATTTTGTATTGTTCTTATACTCCATTAGTCATTAGAAGTCTTGGATCCAACGCATGTTTAATTAAAGAAACCTAGATCCAAGCATTAGGGTTTGTATGTGCACATAGGAATGTTCATATGACCAAAACCCATCAGATACATGTGAGTGCTTGGCCAAGCCAGGACTAATTTGATTTGTTCAATCAGTCAGTCATCATAAATCAGAAATCGGGAAACAACAAATAGACAAAGAGAATGATTTATAATCCATGTCTCAGTCCATATGATATCTGGAATGGAGGAATATATGATCCCTTATCTAATGGACAAGTCATTGACAAAGGTTAGAGTTCATCGGCAAGGTCAGATTTCAACAGAAGCTTTTGAGAGCTACGATTGCTAGTCGGGGTTTGAAGTCATACTCAATAATAGTTTTAGACTTATCCAAATGGGAGACTGTTGGATTAATGTCTAAGTCCATAACTATAATTGGTAAGACTTGACCCGACCCGACATGGTCCATTTGGGTTGCATGGCATCGGGACAATTGGATAGACAAGATGAGGAAAAAGGATACTAGTGATTTATATTAATATATTATAAGTTCTTATATATTAATATATAAACATATTATTTAATTAGTATTGATCAAGAATTAATTTATAATTAATTAAGTGATCAAAAGGAACTAATTAAATATGGACTCTAAGATATATTTGTGTGATAGGCCAAGTTCATTCAGGTTGGGCTAAGCTTTCATGGATAGTCCATGGTGTGTTTAACCCATGGGTTTTTTCCACACTTTTAAAGAAGTGACTCTTAAACATCCATAACTTGAGGACAAGTTATGGAGTCATAATACTATTTAATGGAAAAAAAACTCTTCATTTTTTATGTAACCTATGGCACTTTTTTGAGTTTTAAGATTCATAAATGAGACCTTTTATGTAACTTGAGGACAAGTTACAAAAACACATTTTATGAACTACCTCTAGATTAATTAGGATTGAAAACAACTAAAACACAAATTTTATTTTTTCATTAATCTAAACTAACTCATAAATCAAGGAAACATAAAAATTTTGGTAATCCATAACTTATGGAGTTAAATGCTTGTTTTATGATGAAAATTTTCATGTTCCATAACTTAAGAATAAGTTATTGAATTCTTTAAAACATTAACACCAAATTTTGTAACTCCATAAAAACTTTGAATCACTTTATTTTTTTTTCAATTTTGAAAATCAAACATTTGCATGAATATAACAGAAAACAACTCATGGCTCTGATACCACTGTTGGGTTATGGACATTCTAACACTCCTAAGTGTACATGAAACCCTAAATACCTTGGATCTATGTTTTCTGTATTATACATACAAATATGAATATCCAAGGTATTATCCTAACTATCTTACCAAGACATTGATACTAGGGTAATAAAATAGATAAAATACATACCTTGTTGTTGTTGCTTGACTCCATGAAGCTTGAGAGCGTAGTGCCCCAAGTGTGACACCTCAAATGGTTCACACAACATCATGAACACTTGGAATAACCATGAGAGGAAGACACTCCAAGCTCTTATTGACTAGCCCTCATATGTGTATTACTTGTATCAATTTTTTGAGCTAAAGGGGTCCTTATATAGTGTGCACATTAGGGTTACATCATGTAACCCATGACTTTACCCATTCCTTATGCTCCATGGGTTTTAACCTCCATGGAGTATCCATGGACCACCACATGGGTTAAACCCAACATAAGGAATCTTGGATCATAAGCCCATATATATATATATATATATATATATATATATATATATATATATAATATTAGAACATATAATATATTAATATGTCACAAATGTCCTCTTCTCACAAACGGTCTATCCAAATGTCCCGATGCCATGCAACCCAAATGGACCATGCCGAGTCAGGTCAAGTCTTACCAATTATAGTTATGGACTTAGACACTATTCCAAAATAATATACATGCAAAATTGATTTTCCAAGGTTCATAATCCTATCTAGCATACATGGGGAACTTTTAAACATAAAAGTAAGCTAGAAAACATACCTTGTAGTAGTTTGGATTCCTTGAAAACCTTGTGAGCCTAGCACCCCAAGTGTGATGCCTCAAATGTCTCACACAACACCAAATGCACTTTGAATAAACTTTGAGATAAATGAAGAACACTTAGAAATCGGCTATCCCTCACTTGTCTTTCTTAAGTTCCGATTTTGGTGAGCGTAAGGATCCTTATATAGTTTGTTACAATTAGGGTTACACCATGTAAACCCTAATTGTCATGACCTTTCATTTCCATGACCCATGGGTTCTATTGTTGGGTTTTGAGCCTTCTAACACTTCCTAAGTGTACATGCAACCCTAATAAACCTTGGATCTATGTTTGTCTAAGGTACATGCAAAATATTAATTTCCAAGGTTTATAACCTATCTAGCATGGCATGGGGTACTTTTAAACATAAAAGGACTAGATGAATTACATACCTTTTGTTGATTGCTGATTCCTTGGAGTTTGAGAGCCAAGCACCAATAATGTTAATGCCTCAAATGGAAATCACAAATCCCCACAAACTTGGAAAATGTATGAGAGAGTATACTATCACTTAGAAACCGGCCACCACTATTACACACACACTAAGGGTGTTTTTCATGCAACGTAAGCTTGCTTATATAGTGTGCATGGTTATGAAACCCTAATAACCCATGTCTTTTCCTCTTCCAAGGATCCATGGGTTAAAAGCTCCATGGATCATCCATGGACTTCCATATAAGCTTAGCCCATTAACAAATGAGCATTAGCCCACACCATATAAATATAATAGCCCATGATTTAATTAGTCTTCCTTTTAATCACTAAATCAATTCATAATTAATTCAAGATTAAAACTAATTAAATAACATGAATTTATATTAATATATTATAACTTATAATATATTAATAAATCGTAAGCATACAATTCTCATAAAATTATCCACAAATCGTTTGGGTGAAGTGCAACCCAAATGGACCATGCCGGGTCGGGTCAAGTATATACCAAATAAGTTATGGACTTAGACACCTTATCCAACATCTATAACCACCATGGAGCATCCTATGAGTTATAGCCCAACTTGATAATCCATGGAGCATTAGCCCACTATACAAGTATGGATAATTTACACAATCAACCCATATATTTAATTAGTCACCTTTTGATAACTTAATTAATTCTTGATCAATACTAATTAAATAATATTATTAATACATTAGAACTTATAATATATTAATAAACCGTAAGTGTTATTTCTCTCATTTTAGTCTATCAAAATGCATGATTCCATGCAACTCAAATGGACCATGCCAAACCGGGTCAAGTACGTACCAGAAATAGTTATGGACTTAGACACCTTATCCAACAGTCTCCCACTTGGATTAGTCTAATAACTATAACTGCAAGTATGACTTCAGGAACCGATTAGCAATCGTAGCTCTTTCAAGGTCTCTCGGAACTGGGATAATGATGATACACCATTTATGATAAGTGATCATATAATCCTCTGTTCTAGATATCAGTCGGGTAAATACATAGAACAATGTCTTACTTATTATCCAGCAGTTTGTTTCTCGATTTCCGATTTGTTTGTCAAAGAACTTAATCGAACACATCAATTTAGTTCTGACCGGGCCTGATACATAGGTCAAAACAAAATCATTGAGGGGCCCAGATATCGCTTCTAATCCAAGAAGGAACAGATAAACTTCGACTCATATGCTTGTTCTACTACTTGTTGAATCACACACAAAGGCACGTTTTATAACATCGAGTTACCAATGTGTTTTCGTACAATCAATGTATAACCAACTCATAGGCAACAAGTCATATCTCTAGGTTTGAAGACTTATATGATATTACCGTCGCACGATCACTCGAGATAAATTCCATGAAGTGATACCAGTGAGCATGGGTTGAATCCAATACTCATAAGTTATGAGCACTCATGAGTGTTGTAGCTATGTCCAACATCTAAGACCTCTACAAACCAACCCATGACAGTCTTAATTCATACTTATTTCCAACATATGACCGACTATGGAGAATTAGCATAATATGTAATACATAACATAAATATTCTGGAAGTCAAAACATGCAAGAGAAATAATAGTAAACGATTGATAAAAGATAGCAACACTTTACTCATAAATAAACACAACTTTTATTCATCATTACGACATGTTGTCGCTGATCGGCACACCCCCTCATGCAACTTCCCACACTTACCAAAAGTGTGGCTTATCTGTTCTCCGGATCGTTAATCAGTGGGCCTAAACTGCTTTGTTGTTGGTTGCGTCTGAACCAAGGTATGCCTATTCTCTCGCATCTAGGTCTCAATCTCAGTATCTCTCCTCCGAGTGAAAGACTGCATCTCGGATAGAGAACTATACCTTTGGGTTGATATAGAATCACGGATCTCTATCTTGATCATGATCACGTACTGGGACATTTGAACCTGCTCCGAAGGAGCATACTCGGGGCAGAAAAGGGCTCTCTAAGTAAACATCTTGGTGATCCTCGCCACTGACTCTGTCATCTGCTTCAGTCATAGATACTCCTAGGCTAACCTCTCTCTTTCAACCAATAGAATATACTCAGTATGGAACATCTCTGTGAACTTCTCCCATGTTACTGCTGCCTTCTATGCAAGAGAATAAGCACCAGTCACCAATTTCCACCAGTCCTTCTCTCCCTAACGAAGAAAGTTAAATGCGAAGTTGACCTTTTGGTCCACTGGAAAAAAGCAAGTGAAGATACTATTTGATTAGGTGTCTAAGAAAATAACTGAATTATTATATACTTGAATTATTAGCAAAGTCTTTTTGGGTTGCCCTCAAACCTAGTAATTGAGTAGGATGACTTTTAGAGAGAGAGAGAGAGATACTAATTTATTGATTTATTATAGGATTAATAAATAGAAATAAATGAATTTATTAATTTATTATGAAAATAATATATTAATTGGAAAGAGTAATATTTAATTAAGAGTTAATTAGAATTAGTTTTAGGATTAATTAGATTAATTAAAAGTGTAGGGGGCTAATTGTAATTCTTCGCTAGTTGAGCAAAAGGTTCTAGAACCTTCCTCGGAAGGGGTGGATGGTTTCCAAGGGTATTTTAGGGCATCTGGGATATTACTTCTAGATAAATAGGAAGCTGGATAATGACCAATTTGACTTAATATTATTTCATTCGAATTAGAGTTATCAAGGGTTTCCTAATTCAGGTATAAATAGACCATACGAGCTACAATTTTTGGCTACTCCAATTTTAAGATCCAAGGAAAAAAATTATCTCCTCTCTTCTCTCTCTTCGACTCTTCTAGTTGCTAGGGTTAGGTGTGAACCATAAGAGGCACGAAATTTTTGGTGCTCGCTTCCAAAAGCTTTGAAGAAGGATTTTAGATTTGTTTACTATAACAAATCAAGAAGTATGTAAACTTCCTTTATGAATTCTGACTTCATTAGGGTTTTTTGTAGTTGGACAGTTCATAGTATGTTGCCTTTAGATGAAAGACATAGATCCTCTTAGGTTGCATGTGTCCTAATCATTTAATTGTTAATTGTTTTCCCGCTTAGTGCATTGTTGTTGTAACCTACTTTTTCCATTAGTGTTATCAGATCTAATTATACATTAGTCATTTGAACAAACAAATTTTTTTTGGATTTTGCGTCGCACGACGTGAGAGTTAATGCTCACAACGTGAGATCTAAAAAAATCGATGTTTTCGAGTTTATTTGCCTAATCTGTTTTGCATGCTTATTATTTGGTAAATATCTGTTTTATATCTGCCGAATCTGAAGTTGCACTTTCTCTCTCTCTCTCTCTATCTCTCTCTCTCTCTTTCTCTCTCTCTCTCTCTCTATATATATATATATATATATATATATGTGTGTGTGTGTGTGTGTGTATGTGTGTGTGTGTGATAATTAAATAAAAGCCTAAAAATTAGGAGATAAATCTTTGACTTGATTAATTATTTATTTGATTAATACAACTAATTTTTTAGAAGTGTAAATGATTAATTTAGATATTAACTAATTTTAATAATTAATGTCAAATATCCAGTGTTTTAAAATGTTTAAATTCACCTTATACTATAAATATGATTAATCATTATATATATATATATATATATATATATATATATATATATATATATGTATGTATGTATGTATGTATGTATGTATGTATAAGAATAATTGCTAGTATGCCTCATTCATGAAGCTATACTATAAGGGGAGTTTAAGGAAGCGTCTTCTAAAATGACCGCCATTGGGTATCCATTCTTACCCATCGCTCTCTTGTAGGGTGGAGGGTCATTAGCCGAACGGATTTGATTAGACATAATCTCATTAATAAGTATAATGTAAAAGTAACTAAACCTTTTATAAAATCTCACTCTTAGTTACTTTAGGAAAAATGTGAAAAGTATGTTAATCCAAAAAATATCACATTATACTTTATAGTAGTTAGTGGAGTGTGTGTGGTTAACCGACACACTAATAGTCACTATAAAGAGTGATAATGGGCATCTCGAAAATTATCATTGGTAATGGAGCACTTGTGGTTACCCGGCTCATTAAAATGAGATAATAAATCGCATCAAGAGAGTCAACATATTTATATGGTTATTCATATCTTGTTGTTGATCCTCGGTATCCCAGTCACAAATAGAAAAGCCTAATATGAGATTAAACATGCCATTGATATATTCAATGAATCTCAAAAGATCTACCAATGTCAAAGTTCGAAAAATGGTATATTGCTTTTACCTACCTTCATAAATTCGTAATAAGATCACGGTGTGACAACCCGATATTTCAACTCTATGTAATGACCTAAAAAAAAGTCAATTATTTTAACCACTTTTGTGATAATGAAATTAACTTCGAAAATAAAATGTCCAAAAAGTTTCTATTTAATTACCTACTGTGATAGATGTCTTTAAACCGTGATCGTACGTAAAAAGAACGCCCAAATCCAACTTCGTATATTGAAGTTATGATTTTTCCAAGTTCGGCTTAGCAGCAGGCAGCTAAAAACTCGAATCGGAGATCCAGCGACTTTTGGCCGGAATGGCCTAAACGAGAATCGAAGGTCTCGACAATGGTAATTCAACGGTAAAAAGTCTGGCAAAAACCGACGTCAGATAAAGAAGTTATGAATTTCTAAAGAAATTCCTTAAACACAACCTTTTAAAAATAAATAATAAAAATAATTTCAAAATTTGCCGACGGAATATAAACGAAAGTTGTAGAGCATAGTCTCACCTACGCGTGGATATAAAGACCATCAAAAACGGAATTCGTATGAAGAAGATATGAATTTTAGAAGTTTATTAATTAAATTAGATATAAATTTAATTATAATTGTTTGGTATTATCCGAAGGGAGTCAGCAGATAGGGCCGAACTACGCCCTGCGTACCCTCGTACGCCCCGTGTACTCAAGGCCTAGGCCTCGGATCGTCCACGTCCCGACCTATGCGAAGCTACCCCTTGTCCCATCCGAAATCCGAGGCAGTCGAGGACTCGGTCATGCATGACGTACTCGTACGCCCCGCGTACCGAGGCGGTTCCAGCCCCTATAAAAGGGATGCGAGGGTTCCGAAGAAAGGGCTCCATTTCTCTCCTCTCTTGTGCGTTCTTGCCTCGTTTTCCGTGCCCGTTCTAACCCGAAGCCCCGGTCATTTTGCTCAAGTCCCGAAGGTCGTTTTTACTCCCGAGATTCCCGAGAATCCCGAGGAAATCCGTTTCCCGAGACGAAATTCTGCCCGGTTTCCATCTCGCTTTCTTCAAACCTTCAGGTGAGTTCATACCCTTACAACCACACTTTAAATGCTTTTTAAATGCGTTTTAAACACTTTTAACGGGGGGGGGGGGGGGGGGATACAAGTAAACACACGACTAAACTCGTGTGAAACATCAATCTTTTGCTATACTTTTCATACTGTTGTTTTAACTATCTTATGAAGTCATCATCATGCAAAACACCTCACAACACAGCTTTACCCTCTTGGGATACAATATGTTTTATAAATAGAAATAATGTTTTATTTATACATTTACATACAAATACATCATATCAAGGGTAACATTCTTTACTAAATCATTTTATGCATTCAAAGAACTTATGATTTATGCTTTGTCAAACATTGTGAAAAAAGGATAAACTTTGCATACAAAACTACTACTTTAATACAGACTTAGTTGAGAATCCGTGAGACGTGTACATCTTCAAATAATACCTTTTTACTAAAAGGTACCGCTACAAGTCCTGTCTATAACCAGAGTCTCCCGTTCGGAGAACATGTCAAATGTGTATAGATCTATACAGGAAGTCATGATCCCGCGCCCTGACTGTTAGCTACAGTCCGTCCTTTGGGGTGACAGTTTGTCATAACGCTACGACGCCTGAAGAACGTCGCTACAGGCGTATTATGTTTAGTATGGTTATAAAACTCATCGGATATTCAATTATTATAGTACTTCTGATTGATGAATGAGTAGCTATTAAAACTATTCTTCATCTAACAAACTGCAATCTTCTAATAGGTTTTATTATATAAATCTATGCTTCAACCTTCTAAAGCATGTCATTTGCTTTCGGTTTTTAGTCTGGGACATTAGGCTAACTATTACTTTAGGAAAATATGGGATTTTCCTGTATACAAAACAAACAACTAATAGGAAAATAAGGGATTTTCTTGATTCAACTATCTACATTATTCAATACAAATATTCTCATGCATTTCACACTTTTATAAGAAAATAAGGGATTTTCTTGGAAAACATACACTCAATTTGGAATGGCATACAAATTTTCTAAACCACTTATGAACTCACCAACTTAATTGTTGACACTTTCTCTTTGAAATAACTTGTATTCTCAGGGAACCGCTAAGCAGGTTTGGAAATCAACTTTTGGGGATTAACGCGCTGGCGTTAATTACTTCTTTTGAAAGATGTTTAGGTATTTATCTTTTGAACATGTAATGAATACAATTATGTAAACATTTTTAAAACCTTTATATATGTATGGTGGTGTGTACTTTCCTTTCTATGAACTGTTATGAAACTGAATATGACGTCCTCCGCCCCCGAACGTTTCCGCCGTTCTGGTTTGGGGGTGTGACAGATTGGTATCAGAGCATCGTTTATAGTGAATTAAGTATATCAAAACCATTTTTGGTATACAACTATAAACTCAACTGGGCAAAAACACTCTGAGAAGAGTCATACTTTTGAAATTAAATTTATTTAGTTTTTGTAAAGTAAGCATGCACTCATTTCATACTAATAACAGTTTCATATCGGATCATTATAGAAGTATTATAAATAAGTTGTGCAGTTCAGGTACGCCTTGGGACATGTAATCGGAACTGGGAAGAATATAGCTTGATCAACTATATTTATCTGAGAGTCGACTAACGTATGCCAAGGAGTGTCTGCAGTGGACAACAAATTTGAAGCTTATCAAAAGCATATCGTTAAATAATCCTAAGGGAGTATTTGAGTATCAACAACCATTAAACTTAAGGGTAAATTTCATGTGCTCTAGCTTATAGTAAATTCTTAACCCTATTCTCGTACATACTCAATGGCTGGATTCCATCACCCCAATGACCCCTACTACCCCAACCAAGGTAATGGAGGATGGATCGAAGAAGATCCCGAAGAAGACGAAGAACCTATAGAGTTGGATGAAGGAGATGACTCTGGTACAGATTCAAAGCCAGAGGTTATCAATCCACCAGCCCCACAACCTCCCGGCTATGTGAGGAACTTCCAAGGACCCACTCCTGTATGGGGGAGTCACCTCCACCATTGGAGCCAACAACAAAACCTACGCCCTCCCTACGGCATGTGCCGAGACTTCTACGATGTCCGTGGCGGAGGTTCAGCTGATCGGGCACTACCAGTAATGGTGGGCAAGCTAGCCAATCAGTCCTACCAATCCGGAGTTCAAGCTAGCCGGATTCGGGATGTCAACGTAGAAGTACAGGTTCACACTTCTGACATCCGTAGGCTGGATAGAATTCAGGACAATGCCCAACTCCAAACCGAGGCATTCCAAGCACAAATGATTGCAGCCCTAATCAAATTAAGGGAACAACAAGCCGCTTTTGATAGGCATCTAATGGAATCGAAGCAATCGGATGCGGAGTCAAGCTCCAAGCGCAACCTACGTCGCAAGTAGTGCTTGCCAAAATTCCGAATTTTGTTATAAATTAGGACTTCGGATAAGAGTATTATTCCCTTTAAACTCTTTGTAATCGGAAACCTTTAGAAAGGTCAAAAAATTTTGTCTAAACTCGGATGTAACACAACTATATGTTCAATATATATATATATATATATATATATATATATACATATATATATATATATATATATAGGAAATATCTCTTTCGTATGTTAATTATGTGCAGTTCATTCAATTCATAAGTATATCTATTCAAACTCCATTTGTAAATCAAGCTCAAGACCCTGTGTTGGTCAAACCAAATTCTTGAACTATTAAAGAAAGTTAACTCAATATCATTCAACTCTCAACCACCAAAACTTATAATCTCTCATTTTCTTTTGGCAGCGCGATGCCTCCTCGTCCAAACCTAAGGCCCAGACCGGGCACGGCGCCACCACCACCTCCACCACCAACATGGTCCAGGCTGCTATCACAGCAGCAGTAACAGCAGCTCTCTCGCAAAAAACTCCAATGGAAATGGAGGTACAAGAAGCAACACGAATCATTCCAATCGTGGCACTGGTCATGGTCAAGTAAGAGAATGTACTTACAAGGAGTTCTCCAACTCAAAGCCAAAAACTTTTAATGGCATTGGGGGAGTCATTACACTAATGCAATGGTTCGAAAGGACCGAAACAGTCTTCGAGATCTGCTCATGCCAAGAAACAAGCAAGGTTAAGTTCGCTGCTTGCACCTTCATAGATCGAGCCCTCACTTGGTGGAAAAGCCATATGAATTCTGTGACTCTCACTATCGCCAACGCCATGAGTTGGGAGGATCTGAAGGTTCTACTACTGGAAGAATACTGCCCAAGGGGCGAAGTGAAAAAACTTGAGCAAGAGCTCTGGAATCTGAAGATGACTGGGTCTGATCTAGTCGCCTACACAGCCAGGTTCAACGACCTCGCTGCATTGTGCCCTACCATGGTTAACCTAGAATCAAAGAAAGTTGAAAGGTACGTTTGGGGGTTTCACCCCAGATTCAAGGGCATGTCCTAGCTTCCAACCCTATTACCTACAACAGCGCTAAACGCCTGGCTCAGCGACTCATCGACCACGGGGTAAAACAGGGTACCATTGCAGCTACCACCAATCCATCTAAGGAGGCACAGGGCAAGAGTAGGCCTTGGAACAAGAGAAGGGGACAAACCCTACAGGAGAACCCCAAGAAACAACAAGTAGTAGCAATCCATGCTATTACTGTACCTACCAACACTGCCCCCACAAGCTCATACAATGGGAAACTTCCGAAATGCAACCAATGCAACTTCCACCACCACGGTCTCTGCCGTGACCTCCAATGCACTAGGTGCAATAAAAAGGGGCATACAGCACGCTACTGCAAATAGCCGACACAACAATCCGCCCCCGCTGCTAATATCGAAGTAAGTCGCGCCTGCTTTGAGTGCGGAGACACGGGGCACTACCGCAGGGACTGCCCGAAGGCAAACAACATGAATACTGGCGGAAGGGGCCGAGTATTCGCAATGGGACAAGATGAAGCCATTGCGGACCCCACTGTTGTTACGGGTAAGTTTCTTCTCGATAACTCGTATGCATGCATTTTGTTTGATAGTGGAGCGGAGAGAAGTTTTGTGAGTCGCAATTTTAAAGGCCTGCTAAAGCCATTACCACAATCATTAAGTGAACCGTTTATAGTAGAAATGGCCAACGGTAAAACCGAAGGCACTAAGGAGATATACTTAAACTGTACCCTAACTCTAAACGATAATCCCTTTCCAATCAACCTCATTCCAGTCTCGATTAAGAGTTTCGATGTCATCATTGGCATGGATTGGCTGAGTTCTCATCATGCTGACATTTTATGTTACGATAAGGCCGTTCGCCTTAATCAGCCAACCGGCGAAACTTTCTTTGTTTTGGGCGACAAACCTAGTACCACTCTTCGTATCATCTCAAACATCTAAGCTCAGAAGTGCCTACGCAAGGAGTATCACACGTTTCTGGCACATGTCGTGGATGTGAAACGCGAAGTCCAGGACGTCAAGAATGTGCTTGACGTATGCGATTTTCCCGACATCTTTCCCGAGGACTCAACAAACTTACCATCAAGAACCGTTATCCCTTACCCCTAATCGACGACTTATTTGACCAACCCCAAGGAGCCAACTACTTCTCCAAGATCGATCTGAGATCATGATATCACCAGCTGCAAGTCCTAGAGAGTGATGTTCCCAAGACGACCTTCCGAACGAGATACGGACATTACGAGTTCGTAGTGATGCCGTTCGGACTAACCAATGCCCCGGCCGTATTCATGGACCTAATGAATCGGGTATGTCGTCCATTCTTGGATAAATTTGTGATAGTATTCATAGACGACATTTATTTATTCAAAGAATAAAGAAGAGCATAGTCAACATCTGAGACAAGTCTTAGAGACGTTACGAACTGAGAGACTCTATGCAAAGTTCTCAAAATGCAAGTTTTGGATTAGAAGGGTGGACTTCCTCGGTCACGTAGTCAGCAAGGAAGGAATCCACGTGGACCCATCAAAAATCAAGGCTATCAAAAATTGGTCTGCACCAACTACACCAACAGAGATTCGCCAATTTCAAGGTCTTGCTGGTTATTATCGAAGGTTCATTCAGAAATTCTCCAGCATCGCAAAGCCTCTCACCGCCTTAACTCAGAAAGGGGTGACCTACAACTGGGGAGAAAAACAAGATGCTGCATTTCAAACCCTGAAACAGGCCCTTTGCAGTGCGCCCATTCTTTCTCTTCCAGAGGGGACCAAAGATTTTGTGGTGTATTGCGATGCTTCGAAGCAAGGGCTGGGCTGTGTACTAATGCAGAGAGGAAAGGTTATTGCATATGCCTTGCGACAACTGAAAACGCATGAAGTCAACTACACCACTCATGACCTAGAACATGGAGCAGTGGTCTTCACTCTGAAAATCTGGAGGCACTACCTATACGGGACCAAGTGCACCATCTTTACAGACCACAAGAGCCTTCAACACATCTTCGACCAGAAGGAGTTAAACATGAGACAGCGACGTTGGGTTGAATTGCTCAATGACTACGAATGTGAGATTCACTATCATCCCGGAAAGGCAAACGTCGTGGCCGATGCCCTTAGTCGTAAGGAGTACTCTGGTCGAAGAGTGAAGTCATTAACCATGTCGATCCATTCGCACCTATCAGCACAAGTCAAGGAGGCTCAAATAGAGGCCTTGAAACCCGAAAACGTGACAGGTGAGACCCTTAGGGGGATGGACAAGAACCTAGAAATCAATAGTGACGGAGTACGCTACCTCATGAACCGAATCTGGACACCCAAGTTTGGTGGGTTCAGAGAGGTAGTTATGGGCGAAGCACACAAGACTCCATACTCCGTGCACCCGAAACTGCCCAAAACTCAGGGTGGCGAAGATACTATTTGGGTGATCGTCAACAGACTAACCAAGTCCGCTCATTTCTTACCGATCAAGGAAACTGATAAGATGGAAAAACTATCGAGAACCTACATCCAAGAGATCGTACGACTTCATGGGGTGCCGATGTCTATCATCTCAGATAGAGACAGCAGATTCACTTCTAGATTCTGGCAATCATTGCAAAAATCCATGGGAACAAGGTTGGATATGAGTACAGCATACCACCCACAAACTGATGGATAGAGTGAGAGAACGATCCAAACCTTGAAAGACATGTTGCGAGCATGTGTAATCGACTTTGGTAAAGCGTGGGATGTTCACTTACCTTTAGTCGAGTTCTCTTATAACAATAGTTATCATACTAGTATCAAGACTGCTCCATTTGAAGCCCTTTACGGCCGTAAGTGCAGGTCACCTATGTGCTGGACGGAAGTAGGCGACACGCAGTTGGCAAAAGGTCTAGTCCCTGATAGCACCCTCACTGGTCCGGAGATCATCAGAGAAACGACTGAAAAGATCGTTCAAATACGAGAACGACTGAAACCCTCAAGGGATAGGCAAAAGAGTTATGCCGACAAAAGACGAAAACCCTTGGAATTTCAGATTGGAGACCGTGTACTGCTAAAGGTCTCACCCTGGAAGGGCATGATACGCTTTGGAAAGCGTGGGAAACTAAATCCTCGGTACATTGGACCCTTCGAAATCATTTCAAGAATTGGTCCAGTGGCTTACAAACTCCAACTTCCAATCGAGCTTAACAAAGTACATCCAGTATTCCACGTATCGAACCTGAAAAAGTGTTTGTCCGACGAAACACTAGTAATTCCACTCGATGAAATCGAACTTAACGAAAATCTTAACTTTGTGGAAGAACCCGTCGAGATCATGGATAGGTAAATTAAACAAACTAAGCAAAGTCGAATACCAATAGTAAAGGTTCGCTGGAACGATAAGCGAGGACCTTAATTCACATGGGAACGAGAAGATCAGATGCAACAGAAGTATCCGCATCTTTTCCTCAGACCCTAAAACTTTTCTTTTGTATTTAATTTCGGGACGACATTCCCTCTAACGGGGGGATGATGTGACAACCCGATATTTCAACTCTATGTAATGACCTAAAAAAAATGTCAATTATTTTAACCACTTTTGTGATAATGAAATTAACTTCGAAAATAAAATGTCCAAAAAGTTTTTATTTAATTACCTACTGTGATAGATGTCTTTAAACCGTGATCGTACGTAAAAAGAACGCCCAAATCTGACTTCGTATATTGAAGTTATGATTTTTCCAAGTTCGGCTTAGCACCAGGAAGCTAAAAACTCGAATCGGAGATCGAGCGACTTTTGGCCGGAATGGCCTAAACGAGAATCGAAGGTCTCGACAATGGTAATTCAACGGTAAAAAGTCTGGCAAAAACCGACGTCAGATAAAGAAGTTATGAATTTCTAAAGAAATTCCTTAAACACGACCTTTTAAAAATAAATAATAAAAATAATTTCAAAATTTTCCGATGGAATCTAAACGAAAGTTGTAGAGCGTAGTCTCACCTACGCGTGGGTATAAAGACCATCAAAAACGGAATTCGTATGAAGAAGATATGAATTTTAGAAGTTTATTAATTAAATTAGATATAAATTTAATTATAATTGTTTGGTATTATCCGAAGGGAGTCAGCAGATAGGGCCGAAGTACGCCCTGCGTACCCTCGTACGCCCCGCGTACTCAAGGCCTAGGCCTCGGATCGTCCACGTCCCGACCTATGCGAAGCTACCCCCTGTCCCATCCGAAATCCGAGGCAGTCGAGGACTCGGTCATGCATGACGTACGCATACGCCCGGCGTACCGAGGCGGTTCCAGCCCCTATAAAAGGGATGCGAGGGTTCCGAAGAAAGGGCTCCATTTCTCTCCTCTCTTGTGCGTTCTTGCCTCGTTTTCCGTGCCCGTTCTAACCCGAAGCCCCGGTCATTTTGCTCAAGTCCCGAAGGTCGTTTTTACTCCCGAGATTCCCGAGAATCCCGAGGAAATCCGTTTCCCGAGACGAAATTCTGCCCGGTTTCCATCTCGCTTTCTTCAAACCTTCAGGTGAGTTCATACCCCTACAACCACACTTTAAATGCTTTTTAAATGCGTTTTAAACACTTTTAACGGGGGGGGGGGGGGGGGATACAAGTAAACACACGACTAAACTCGTGTGAAACATCAATCTTTTGCTATACTTTTCATACTGTTGTTTTAACTATCTTATGAAGTCATCATCATGCAAAACACCTCACAACACAGCTTTACCCTCTTGGGATACAATATGTTTTATAAATAGAAATAATGTTTTATTTATACGTTTACATACAAATACATCATATCAAGGGTAACATTCTTTACTAAATCATTTTATGCATTCAAAGAACTTATGATTTATGCTTTGTCAAACATTGTGAAAAAAGGATAAACTTTGCATACAAAAAAACTACTTTAATACAGACTTAGTTGAGAATCCGTGAGACGTGTACATCTTCAAATAATACCTTTTTACTAAAAGGTACCGCTACAAGTCCTGTCTATAACCAGAGTCTCCCGTTCGGAGAACATGTCAAATGTGTATAGATCTATACAGGAAGTCATGATTCCGCGCCCTGACTGTTAGCTACAGTCCGTCCTTTGGGGTGACAGTTTGTCATAACGCTACGACGCCTGAAGAACGTCGCTACAGGCGTATTATGTTTAGTATGGTTATAAAACTCATCGGATATACAATTATTATAGTACTTCTGATTGATGAATGAGTAGCTATTAAAACTATTCTTCATCTAACAAACTGCAATCTTCTAATAGGTTTTATTATATAAATCTATGCTTCAACCTTCTAAAGCATGTCATTTGCTTTCGGTTTTTATTCTGGGACATTAGGCTAACTATTACTTTAGGAAAATATGGGATTTTCCTGTATACAAAACAAACAACTAATAGGAAAATAAGGGATTTTCTTGATTCAACTATCTACATTATTCAATACAAATATTCTCATGCATTTCACACTTTTATAAGAAAATAAGGGATTTTCTTGGAAAACATACACTCAATTTGGAATGGCATACAAATTTTCTAAACCACTTATGAACTCACCAACTTAATTGTTGACACTTTCTCTTTGAAATAACTTGTATTCTTAGGGAACCGCTAAGCAGGTTTGGAAATCAACTTTTGGGGATTAACGCGTTGGCGTTAATTACTTCTTTAGAAAGATGTTTAGGTATTTATCTTTTGAACATGTAATGAATACAATTATGTAAATATTTTTAAAACCTTTATATATATATGGTGGTGTGTACTTTCCTTTCTATGAACTGTTATGATACTGAATATGACGTCCTCCGCCCCCGAACGTTTCCGCCGTTCTGGTTTGGGGGTGTGACATACGGCATCCATCTTCTTAGTTGTGAATTGTTATTTTTGGATACTAGACTTAATTGTTTATTATGGGTAAAAATATTAAGGATTATTGTCGTCTAACTAAAACTATTCTTTTTCTCTATAGATGCTTACTCCTAGTGATGATTCTGCCCCATCGTCGTCTACCCACAACTCGGGTTTCTCCTTACTCTCCATGGTGTCCAATGTGCCCTTTAATGGAAAAAACTACAATGATTGGATGTGCAACATCAAGATGGCTGTTCAATTTGAGGGCAAAGAGTATGTCCTTGAAAAAAAAAATATTGAGATCGATGAAGCCACTACTACTCTTGAACAATTAGCCTCCTACAATAAACACTACGGCGATGCAATAAAAGTCTCTTGTATCATGATCGCCACAATGATCCCCGAATTGCAGAGGTTCTATGAGGACTATTGGACCTATGAGATGAACAATGACCTTGTGGAAAAGTACCACAAGAGAGCTCATCAAGAGAAAGATGAGGTGGTCAAAGCTCTCATGGCATGCAAAATGAAAAATGAAGAGTCTATATGCAACCACATGCAGAGAATGCAAGGTATGTGGAACGCCTTGTTAGTCTCAATGTGCATTTCGATGAGGAGTTGGCCATTGACATGGTCTTGAACTCCTTGCCAAGTTGTTATGATCAGTTCATATTGGCCTATAATTTGAACAACACGGAAACCACATTGGCCCAACTCCATAACTTGCTACATACTGCTAAATCGAGAATGAAGGGAAAGAATCAAGCCCTTACGACTATTGCTAGTGCTCCCGTTGTCGCCATTGGGAAAAGCAAAGGGAAAAAGAGGAAGGCTGCTCCCAAAGCTAACTAGAAGAACAATGCAATGGCCTAAAGGCAAGGCCTAATTCAGACATTCCAGTTGTTAGTAATCCCAAAGAGGTCACTTGTTGCTATTGCAATGACAAGGGCCATTGGAAGAGTAGCTGCCCTAAGTACTTGCAATACATCAAGGATGGCAAGGTGAAGCCATCGTTAGTAGGTATATACACTATTCAAAATAATAACTCACAATCTACTCGTTCTTAGGTGCTTGATATAGGATATGGTTTTCACATTTGTTCTGATTTGCAGGGGCTAAAAGAAAGTAAGGAGGTGGAGCATGGGTGGATGAATCAGATCATGAGAAATAGGCGATCTTCTCATGTTACCAATATTAGGACTTATCATCTAGTGCTTAGTAGTGATGTTAGTTTAGATTTGATAGATTGATGCTATTCATTAGAAATGACACGAAATATTATTTCATTTCAAGCATTGTTTAGACAAGGTTTTCGTTATCTATTTAATGATTTAAATGGTTCAATTCAATTTATAAAACTGGTGTTTTTATATTTGAAGCTTTACCTTGTAATAATGTGTATGAAATAGTGACCTGTGTTGATAGCTTAGGCAATAGTGTATTTCACATTGATTCGTTTAATGGTTTGGATAAGTCATGCTTCCAGCAAATGAAATTGATGTGTTTAACTTGAAGTCTTATGCCGTCATCACAAATCAGAAATCGGGAAACAAAACTTGGACAATGAAATTGATTCTAATCCATGTCCATGTCCGTACAATATCTAGAAGAACAAAGGAATATTTGATCACTTATCTTAAGACCAATGTTTGTTTAGTTTAGTGTTCGGCAGTTGCTATGGAATCACTTTTTGTTGTTTAATTTACTATAACAAATCAATAGGTATGTAAACGTCCTTTATGAAATTTGACATCATTAGGGTTTTTGTAGTTTGATAGTTCATAGTATGTTGCATTTATGCAAAATGCATAGATCCTCTTGGGTTGCATGTGCCCTAATCATTTATCTGGTAAATGTTTTTCCGCTTACTACATTGGTGTTGTAACCTACGTTTTCCATCATAAACAACCCTCCATATCAGATAGCAATCACATGGAAACGATTGGGTCCTTGAACCCATTGAAATCTGGGGGCTTCGTGTTGATGAAGTCTTGATACTGAACCATCCCTATCCCCTAGATTTCCGCAGCAGCAACAGCTATGGTGGCTACAACAGTAGTAGCTTTCAGTCATAACGGCATATCGCTCATCAAAAAGCTCAATCCTTGTGGTCTTGACAGACCCAAAAATCTTTGGGATAGCCTCCTTAACAGCCATGGTCACCTGAGTGGTGACCATCTCGCAAATCTAGTCATCAGACAATCATGACCTCTCTAGGGCGTTAGCTCCTAATCCCGAACCTCTAGTGATCTCCATACTGAAAACAAACTGGAATACATCAGAAAAAAAATCCCACAATTTATACTAACACATACCTACAAGATCACTAAATCCTCAAGGTTCATGACTCCCTTGATATGCGTACGGGTCCTATGCTTCTAGTAGTACGAGCCCATACTACCTTCCACACCTACCCGAATTTGTCTCAAAAGGGTCATTATGAACCTCTCGACCACGAAACCCAAACAACTAGAATACGCATACATCTTATACTCACTCTCTCAAGAGTGGCTAATCGATCCTTATGTCGGGTTCCTAACAATGATACCAGATCATGAAACTTCTATTAACCATGCAACCCCTTGTGTATGCTAATCATACACAACATTGGATTCAGTAGAAAGTTAAATAGTTGATTCTACCCTAAGCCCACCACCAAACCAGGAACATGAAATAAGGCTAAATTAAACATTCTCAGGCAATAAAATCTTAATTATGTACAATTATGATGCACACACTAAGCAACAACAATAATAATGTCAGTTCCACATAGCATGTCAAGAGATTCTTCCTAGGCTATCAGGCATCATAACTCAGGCAATTCTATCATGCAATTCCTGAAGATCCATAGCCTACAGACTATTATGAAATTTTACATATCATCAGTACACAAAATATATGTGGGTATCTTGGGGAATACTTTCCTTGGCTTCGACTGATTGTACACATCGCATCTTCTCCGTGGATCATTTTAAAGTTAATTTTGAAAATTATTTTGCAGATCCTTAGTTTGAGTTTGGAATCATACAAATATTCATCCAATTCTCTCAAACTCAGGCTCAGATACCAACTTGTAACATCCCAAAAATCATGATAATTTTTTTTTTGTTTTTATAAACTATTTACACAAACTAAAATATGATAAACTTTTGTTTGCAAATAAATACATAAAAATCAGAGTATCAAATATATCTCAAACATATATTAGTGGGAGAATGTGTACAATCACTCATTCACCTTGCCCCGATCATCTGATATACCTGAAACCATGAAACCAACACTTGTAATCCAAATCTTAGCGAGTTCCCCCAAAATACCCCACATAACAATAAATATACAATGCATATATACTAGGACCACAACATCAGACTAGATTACTCCCGAGCTCACAACATAAGCCTAGATTCCCTCACAACCCTCAACTTATGTTTGGATTGCTCCCGGGTTTGTTGGCTCACATCATATAGTAGTACCACCTCAATTGAACTACACTATGCC
The DNA here is from genome assembly GCF_051521515.1 of Lactuca serriola. Lineage (NCBI taxonomy): Eukaryota > Viridiplantae > Streptophyta > Magnoliopsida > Asterales > Asteraceae > Lactuca > Lactuca serriola. The sequence continues at coordinate 87,584,075 of NC_136416.1, read as the reverse complement.
GACAAATGCAACAGATAACAATAACCAGAAAATACATGTAATCATATAGATTTACCAATCTAACAGATCATTATACCATAAAAACATCCTACACACAAGGATACATAACACAATCTAGTGGGTTAGCATTAGTGCCTTCGACCCACGAGTATAGTTAGGAAAACTCACCTCGAAGTCTAGAAGATAGATGAACTGATCAATGATCCATATACGGCTCTAGAAGTCACTTATACAACAAACAGGGACCAAGCCTCAACCTAAATCTTAAAATACTCCATTTTACCTAAAGTCAAATTTGGTGAAAGTCAACGGTTAACGGTAAAAAGTCAACTTCCAGCCTCTCTACGCCCAACGTAACAGTTCTACGCCCTACGTAAAGCTTAAGGTGGTAAATACGACGAAAATTAGGGCTATGCCCAGTGTAGAAGGATTTACGCCCTGCGTAGATACCTGATGCCCCAACTTAGTTATTAAGTCCTTAAATCGACCATCAGCTTATCAAATAATCAGACCTATACTATATGAATGTCTTAATGGGTAAAGTCTCTGACTTTATCCATTTTCATGGCCACAAAGAGTACAAATCTAAATCCTAGGTCCTTAAAGTCATCTTTTACTCAAGAATGCATGCATGGATGGATAAGAGTGACCAAGCTCTCATTGTTATGAATTATCAACCCTAAAAACGTCTAAAAATACACACAGATGGCTTGAAGTAGCTCATACTCAGAAAAACCAAGGTTATGGGGAAAAAATCATGGAATTATTAAACATAAACTAGATCTATCATAATGGAAGGCCTCAAGGGAGTTAGAGCCTTTAAATATGTCTCAAATCCCCCCCCCCCAAGATTAGGGTTTTGGTCCTGGCAGCTACACATTGTGTAGCTTGATCTATGCCATGCATAGATCATTAAACCCTCGCATCAAGTTCCCTCCTATGTGATGTGTAGGATGTTACCCTACGCCCCGTATTAAATTATTTAAATTTTATGTCTTTTAATTCTATTGACTAAGAAATGTAAGTCAGTAATTAAATTATCTTTTGTCTAATAGTTAATCTTATAATTAAATCAAACCGACTTTTATCTTTTTAGTATAAAGGCTGGTTTGTATGTGTCTTAAAATCGAAAAGGAATGAAGCAACCGAAAACAAGGAAGAAATTTATAACTCTGGAACTCAGGTTCCATGACCTGAGGAATGAGCAACCATGTTGTGGGACACAGAAAATGAGACAATTATTAAATATTAATTTATATTTTTAGCAGCACACCACGATGTGGCGATGAGGCAGTCGCAATCCAAATTTAGCACCAGCAGGAACTACAATGTGGTGGAGGACCAACCACTACGTGGCAACCTGAAAGTCATTTTATCAAGCATAAACATATTCGATTTTAACACGGAAATTTCTAGACTATTTAAAACGATTGAAACACAAAAATCCTACATATACAAACCCTAGCATATAATCAAAGACTATGTCTAAGTGCAATAGACTAGAGTTAACCAGATGCTCTGATACCATAGATGTGTTTAGAGACTAGTTAAAGACCATATAGGGACAATGGGAGTAACAACATTTCTGATTTATAGACTCGAAACATACAGATCCAACTCAAATGAATCTATGAAACTTTAAAGTATATAAAACAAGTAATCATGCCTTAGTTTTATTTTTGGATTTATTTGATCTAGCCAGTAAATCGAACTTGAGAACCCAACGTAGAGTTCCTCTCTTGTGATCGCACCCAAGACGCAAAAACTTCATAGATTTGAAACCTCCTCGAACTTCAGAAGCTACAAGACTTGATTAAACGAATCTACTATAGACCAAGACATGGAAAATGATCGACCACGATATGGGAACTAGGATCCTACGATTCTAAGGTTCTTCTTTAGGGCTCCGAAGTTTTGGGGTAGAATGATATTATCTAATGAGCTCAAAACCAAATTTTAACCTTTCTTTATATATAGGGAGCTGATTTGAATCCCTAAAGATAACTACCAAATATATATATATATATATATATATATATATATATATATATATATATATGTAAATATCTTTACTTTTCAAATCTTTCTATAATATTCCAAATTCATTTATTTTCTAATTAATTAATTAAACTATTAACTAATTAACAAAATAAGTTCCTAATATAAGTATCTTTTCAGTTCTTCTTTATTTTGCTCTTGCGTGTAACCTAAAAGGACACTGCTATTTATAGTAATATTACCAGTTTGTTATGGCTATGGGCACTAAAATCCATCAAATATATGCATAAAGATATAAAACTTTAACATTAATCTTTATCTATCTTTATAAATTTTACATTCCAAGTATGTATCTTGTCTTTCCTAATTCTTTCATCCTGGAAACACTTTCCGAGTCAAAGCGAAAGGGCCTTTGCATAGTCAGAATATGGTTTCTCATTATTGAGTATGTCTCGTTCATACATGATTAGGAATATAATTATGCTACCAATATTTCTTAGTAAACACACATGTTATCTTTATTTGATATAAAAGCACACATTGTGTCTTTATAATAAAATTATGATTCGAACCTTGATATGGTTGCTTCATATCCATAAACGGATCTTAAGGTTTACACATTATGTTTGGATAATTTGGATTAATATAACCTCCGAGTTAAACTATATAGACATCTTCTAGTAGGGGTCTATTAATAAAAGCGTTTTTTTTAATCTAATTTTCATATCTCATATTAGAATTTGTATTTATGATAAACAATATCCTTGTTGATCTAATCATATCTACTTGAGAAAAGGTTCGATCATAGTCAACTCACATGAGTACGATTGAATCTTTTAACAACAAGTCTTGCTAAATGTGTATAGGTCTACATGTATGTATTCTTTCTAAAAGAATCAATTACTCCTTCTAGACTTGCTATAGAGAGGAAGATTAATCAAGTACATACTTGATTTTTATACGTGGATTTCATCTCAGTGTTCTTGAATCTAAGTTATTTATCATATTCAAGATCTGATATAGCAGTTTGGTAGTTGATAGATTTTCTAGAAACCATCAAGAAAACTCATCAATGAGAGACTTCATATCCCTTATGTTGTAGATGATTCCTACCATATATGCAATTTGTATTTATGAATAGCTATTCTTCATGTTCAACAATTCCTTGTTGAAACGAGTAACAACTTTTACAACATTAGGCTATGGTTCTTCCGCTACTTCAAGTTCCATGTGTCTCCCACTTATTTTATCATTAGAAGCTTGCTTTCTAATAATTAACCTTTCAATGGAATAAGAGAAATTATTCTTGGTAGGTTTTTATATAGTTATCTACAAACCATTTAGAATATTTTACAAACATGTATTTAGTATATTTTCGATCTAGAAGCTTTAGTCTAACATAGGCTTTAAATCGATAAAACATTAAGTAGGATAAGGATGAAGCAGTTCCATATTAAATCTTATAAAGTGTTTTATCTACTCGTTAGTTAGTGTTTGTATTCAAAGTACAAGTGATACTGATTAAGATATAATCCCAAAGAAATAAAGGAGGATATTTCTACTGATTAGAAGGTAAACCATATCTTGTAAAGTTTAGATCATCCTTTATTATCACTGAGGCTTTAAATGGTTCTACTGATTTGTTTCTCAAATTTATATTTGAAAACTTCACCAAAGGTTTCACAATTATGTTTTAAGATGTAAAATATAATTACAACAACTATAATTGCTTAATAAAATTATTTAGGCATCTTGTATAAAAAACTAGACATTCATTAGAAAGGAAATCATGCAACAGTGTATATAGTTCTTTAATACTTATTTTCTATACATTTTAGTAAAAATATCATTACGAACCTTTTATATATAAAGAATATTCATACATGTCACATAAACTATATTATTTTCTTTCAAATATCCCTTTCTTAAAGTTCGAATGTGTGTATTTTATTTATATAATAAATATAACAATGTCATAGATAAATTTGATTCAAAACAAGTTTACGTCATAAGTGTTTGCATATAGAACTTGTTATTTACAAAAAAAATATATTTACTTTATAATCCTGTTAAGAAATCTAGATCTCTATAACATAATTCTAATTATTAAAGTATATGAAAGTGGTCGTTATGAAAATGATTTAAATAAATAATCAAACATTTAATAAATTAACGGAGATACACACACACACACACACACACACACATATATATATATATATATATATATATATATATACACGCCCAACGTAGACACCTGATGCTCCAACTTAATTATTAAGTCCTTAAATCGACCATCAGCTCATCAAATCATCAGATCTATACTATATGAATGTCTTAATGGGTAAAGTCTCTGACTTTATCCATTTGCATGGACAGAAAGAGTACAAATCCAAAACCTAGGTTCTTAAAGTCATCTTTTACTCAAGAACACATGCATGCATGGAAGGATAATAATGACCAAGCTCTCATTGTTATGAGTTATCAACCCTAAAAACGTCTAAAAATACACACAAATGGCCCGAGTAGCTCATACTCAAAAGAACCAAGGTTATGGTGATAAAAGCATGGGATTCTTAAACATAAACTAGATGTATCATAAGCAACATAAAGGTGGGAACTTTATACCTTATAGGGGATGATTATGAGATATAAATTCCAAATCCACAAAGGTTGGAGCTTCCAAGTTATTCCCAATGAAGTACTTCTTTCACAAAAGCACACCAAACACTCAGAGGTTGCAAAAAGTCACACAAAAAGATTATGGTTTCAAGGTGGATGCTTAAAAAGGGTAGAAGCTGGTAATGGAAGGCCTCAAGGGAGTTATAGCCTTTAAATAGGGCTCAACCCCCCCCCCCCCCCCTAAGATTAGGGTTTTGGTCCTAGGCAGCTACGAGTTGTGTAGCTTGATATATATATATATATATATATATATATATATATATATATATATATATATGACATGCTAAATGAAAACATACATTAATCCAAAACAAATGTTGTATTACATTACAAGCACTTTATGTTCTAAGCATAAATAATAAACTAAACTCCGAAAGTGCAGTTCCAACTTGCTTGTGCTCAGCCGGTTACTCTTCTAGCAATATCTGCAAACATTTACAGATATTATATTAACATTAAGTACCAAGTACTTGACTGTTATATAAAAAGTATAAGTTCTATCTAGTAGATACCTGAAGTACTAGTCTCTCCATACTTTCTTCTCATATAAGAGGGACAAGTCCTCTTACAGTGTCATGTTTCTTTGTAGAAGAAACATGATCTATCTGTATAGGCCTTCTTGGATTTCTTGGGCCTGAAGGTGTCCTTTCCTTGAACTAATTTCCTCTTAGAGAACACATAGCGACTCTCTTCATCCTTGCATTCTTCTTGTGTTTAATCTAGTTCAAACAAATAGCATTGTATCTCATGAATATTTGATTCACCTGATCAAACATGTAAAATGCTTCCAAGCCTTCTAGTTCCTCCTAAAGGTCTTGAATAACTGAACCTAATTTTTTTTAAAACATTTTCAGAATCACAACAATGCTTCCACCAAGTATTGTGTGCAGCTTTACTGGTAGTTTCAGATTGTTTAGGAATAGGGCCTTTAATGATGTGCAATTTATGATCTCTTTCCAGATTCTCTTTAAGGTTCGAAGCCATTCAAAGTAATTGTATCCATATAATGTTATATACTCTTGTAGATTTTCACGATTAAGATGATGCATGGTAACGAGATTGAATTTTGTTCTCATCCACAAAATTTTAACAAAATTCATTTAGTATTTTCAATATTTGAATATTTAATAATTAATACCATTAAGTTTCCAAAAACATTAATTATCAAAGTGTAGGATCCAAGTTGCAAAACAAATAAATGGTTAGATGACCTTTATCCCATTCATTGAATCCAATGACATATATAATGATTATCAATTATATTCTAATATATAATTCCAAGCGTTATAGGATTGATAATAATAAAGTTTAATAGACATGCATGATCCCATTTGTGTCCCGGATCTCTATTTCTAAGCTGACCTTTATCACAATAGATTTCCGATCAAATCATCCAGTTTAAAGAACTTGTGTAATCAACCTATAACTTGGTTATAGAAATCGTGAATACACATTGGCCATCAAAAGATAACACTAAGCGGTTATGTGACCTTTTTCCCACTAATCAAGTGACGTGCGTGTGCTTTCAAAATGGATTGCATATATTTGAGTTTCAATATGCGGTCTTTGATGTTTTATAATTCTAGTTTTACAAAACATATTATATCATAGTTATTGCATGCATACAATAAACCATGGTATACCTTTTATTTAAAATCACATTTTAGCATTTCTTTTAGAATCACATTATAATAATATTCTTTTATAAAATCCAAATTTTATATTTGACGTGATCAAATTTTAAATTTAATAACATTCATAAATCTTTTAATAAAACTTCCTTTTATAAAATAAAGTTTGGAGTTTGATAAGCTTCTAAAATCTCAATTTTAAATTTATATAATTTTAATTGACGAAATTTTCCATTTGCTACCATTAGCTAGTTTTAAATAATAAAGCTTGTTTTATTTTTAACACTTTTTAGCATCTTATGGTAAATGATAAATTTCATTAAAATTAAACTTCTTGTGATATTATTTATGTTCAAAATATTATTTAGTATAAGAAAACTAATTTATCAACCACAACATAATATTGAAATAAAATTAAACAACACAAGCATGTATATTGGTGCAAAACAAGACATGATCTACAAACATTTTTGTGAGTCAACACAAAAGTTTCAAGTCCTTTCCTAAGGTACAAATGGACCATAAAATCTTCATATTGTTCCTTGTGCTCCCGCTTGCATCGACAATCTTTTTTGTAGCAACTTTTACAAAACTTTTATAAAGCTTCAACTGTGGGCATCTTCATGGTCTTCAAAAATGGTCATATTTTTCATCTTGTTACATTTTATATAAAATAAACTAGTCTAACACTATTATATTACTTACAAAAATCTCAAAGATGAAAACTAGTTATTTATTATACATACCATATGAATAAAAGAATATTACAATAATTTTTAACAAATCATCACATAAAACAACACAAAGGGTCCATGGCTTGTTAATACACTCTAAAATACATATAAACGTAAAATAACCTTTGTTTTTCCAAGACAACTTTAAAAGACAAAACATGCATGTAAACTTTTTCCACATAAAATAACAATTATAAAGTTGTCATAGAAAATATGTATGAACTCAATTTAACAAAAAAGAGTTATCCATATTTTCTAAAAACCAATATTATCCAAATAATCAAAATTTCTAACCAAGCTTGCAAGGTGGCTCAGATACCAATTATTGGGTTTTTATTTCAAAATTAGTTTTAAAAACACAAGATTTAGCAATGGAAGACTTCATAATTTTAGAATAACATAAACTAGTTTAAACCCACCAATGATATTCTTGCAAAGTTTTGAAAGAAAAACATCAACCAAAGAAAAATAAGAAGATGACAATCTTTGTAGTCCTTTGAGTCCTCAAGGGAAGGCTTGATTGTTGATGTAGAATGTGGAGTGGAACTCTACCTTAGATGGAAACACCAACAAGAACTCAACTTGATGAAGATTCTAATCAAATGTAATGTCCCAAAAACCATAGTAAAATTTTTTATTTTTAAAAGACATTTCCAACAAAATCATAAGGTATTCAATTCATTTTTCTAAAACATAATCATAAAATTAGAGTATCAAATAACATATCTCAAAAATAATTCAACAGGATGATGCGTACGATCACACCTTTACCTTCCCCAATCATCTGAAGCACATAAAACATTTAAATCCATAACTATAAGTCAAAGCTTAGCGAGTTCCCCAAAAATACCCCACATAATAATACACATGCAATGCACACACACATGAGAATACAGTCTGACTAGACCGTCTCGCAAGACCTATAGTACACCTGGACTGTTCTCCTTGGGCCTATAGTCTGACTACACCACCGCTCAAGGCCTATAATACACCTGGACCGCCCGAGTATCTTGGCCTACAATCAAAAGTAAGATCGCTGCAACCCAACCACAATATGTCGATATATGCAAAAAAAAATAATAACTAGAAACACAAGTAATCACAACAGATCTACCAAACTAATAGATAACTACACCATAACAACATCATACACACATGGATACATACTTCAGTACAAAGTATAATGAGAAAACTCACCTCGCAGGCTAGCATATACCAATACATCTCTCACGGAACAAAGATTGGTGCTACGAGTTACCTATACAAAAATCATAGGTGCATCCTCAATCTATGGTCTAAAAACCCTCAAGTTGACCAAAAGTCACTTAGTTAAAAGTCAACGGTCAACGGTCAACGGTCAAAGTCTACAGCCAAAAGTCACCTTAGATGGCCACCACATCGTGGCCAAGCATTAGCCTCGTCATGGTAGCCTCGTGACAAAATAGTCGTGATACCGCCTATCGCCATGTCATAGTAGGAAAACCACCACGTCTTGGGACCTATTCTGGCCAACTTAATGTATTAAGCTTTTAATCCTTCAAGCTACACATTCATACATTCCATTAGGCTTTCTTACACCCAAAGGTTTATAAAAATTGTTTCTTTATAGACATACATATCCAATGCATATCTCTCCTAAGCTAGGTCAAAACAATGGTGGAAATGGGGTCAAAATCTCATTCATGCATGAAGCCAAAACCCAACTAATCCTTAGATATGGAACATGTTACATCCCTATTTTCACGGCCAGAAAAGACCGATTTGTTTATGCTTTGTTTGAAAATCAGAGTATATTTTTGAAGAAATAATTACGGAATTTGTTCCCAAAAATATGATAAAGAATTTATCAAATCATTTCTAAAGAAATGTATTTTCATTATATTAAAAACCTCGGGATGTCATTTTCAATACATATCAAAAGCATAAACAGAAACAACATAGGCTTTACAACATTCTATTTACTTCTACTGGCCTATAATCCATAATCTCTCATCAGATCGTCGCATCTATGTTCTTGTGACACTACCTATAATACAAGAAACTGAGTGGGTCAGACTTGGGAGCTTGGTGAGCACATAGGGCTTTTAACCCACAATAATTAAGTTTATTGATTCCGTCAATCAATCAACCCGATTACATGTTGGATCTATATGCCCAAGAATCATTATGGAATGATATTGCTAATAATATATGATCCTATAGGGTCACACCTTTATCAAGTTGGCATATTTTGTATATTTATTATTAATATGATTAATAATAAATAATATCGATTCTTGTATTTTAATTAGGGAATAGTTATTGTTTTGTGAAAATAATAATTATAAGAGAGTATTACTAGTTATTATATTATATGGTATGATTTAATATGTCATGTACAAAGTTTTGGACACCTTGGTTAACCATGATTAAGTTAAAGACTTACTCTACCATGGTTAATAAAGTTGGAGACAATTTTTGTCTCTTTCCAAGACATATGGCCGAAAATGATAACAAGCATGGGAGGTTGCTTGTCAACTTTTCTTCCATGCTCCCCATGCCCTAAAAGCTAGTGAATACTTTATATTATTATACTGTGTTGCTTTTCTTTTTTCATGGCTATTTAAAGAGGTGTCTTGGATGAGTTTAAATGAGTCTTTTATGAATTCTCTTCTTTTTCTCTCCATGGCCGAATCCTCTCTACTCTTCCTCTTCTTGTTGTCTTTTGAAGATTGTTGCACGATTATAAGACCTCTTGAGTTGTTCCCTTTAGTTCTTAATTGAGTTAAGCATTTAAAGGCTTTAGAAACTCAAGAATACAAAAAGGAACTAGCATTCCAAGTGCCTTATTCTTAATGGTGGATACTTGTAGAGAAATCATGTACTTTGATTTTTTTTATCTTCATCAACACCCCAAAACCAAGTGGGTTCAAAGGCTTCAAAGGTTATCTCTAAAACATCCTATGGTTGGTTTTATTTCATTCTAACCTTTATAAATGGATCCATGATGGTGTGGTTTTGTTATGAACTAAAAATAAACTTGTTATTTTTAAAAGTCTTCCGTTGCCGGTTTTTATGAAAAATAAACTTTTATTTCGTATCAAAACCCAACATTATCCGTTCCCGTTATCCTCACTTTCTATCCCTAAAGCATCTAATTCAAGGGACCCAACCTAAGGATTTTCATCGGGATGACAACATTGCTTAGGGGATTCCTCAGCAATATATTTCAAATAAGGCAACCATGAGGGGGATGGAGTACACCTGGTGAATACGTAATTCAGATAAACACCTATAGGTTGCGAGCCTGCTAGCGTTCCACTAGATTGTCTAAATTACTGGATCATTGTAAACATCGAGGCCTCTCATCTTTTTATTTCATCACACATCAACTATTTCATCTACCCATTTTTACCCAACATATTTGTAGATATAAAATACATATAAAGTTTAAATCAATTAAAAACATGTATAAGTCGTTCATCCAGCATAGATATCAAGAACACATATAATATGCACATATAGCACATATTTTATATTAAATAATTCATATCTATGTGTAAGATGAAAGTAACTATGCAGTCACTTATTAAAGTGATGACTCCAAACTCGGGCAACACTTCGCTTCTAATAATCTTATTTTCCTTCAACAAAACCTAGTGTTGTTATCACTAGATCTTAGTCTAATATTCATTGCGACTAATCATTAGTCTAAGTAATATTGTTTTTCTTGTATTATATAAGTGTTAAACAATACCTATCAACCACTATGTACAGACAGGGGCCAGACATGAAACACCGGAGGGCAGGACCATTTTGAAATTTAAGCTGTTCTGAAATCCAACAACCCTATGCGACCCTTCAAACCAGATTCCCCATACCGCGAGCAGTTAAAAGGTATTATAATAACACTTTATATTTTATAATACTTAGCACGTATATTGTTTATAGTTTCATAATAACGATAATGAACTTAAACATAAGCTATACTTAAAGTAGGGTAAGCATAACTTACTTATAAGGGGGTTTAGCTAGGAGTCGGACTCTCCGAAATCTCTTCTTCTCAGAGCCTTCTGGTGTTCTGGGACTCCCCTCTAACACTTGGGAAGTGCTAGGGAATGGGGGGGAGAGTTTAGGAGTATTGACAGATAAAGAAGGGCAAATATGTGAAGAAATTGGATGACTTGCGCCTCTATTTATAGGTTGAAATGGCTCAACACGGAATGTTTATGAGCCCTACATGACGTGTTGGTGTTCTAAGTGTCACCATCTGGTGACAAGGCATGGGGAAGAAGTAGTGGTCAAGATTGTGCCACATGTCACTCGCAGATTACTCCAAAAACTTATTATCTTCTAAAATCCATAACTTTCGCATACGAGCTCCATTTTTGACTTTCTTTATATCCACACGTAGATATCGATGGGATCTACAACTTTTGTTTAGACTCTAGCGGCTAATTTTGATTTATTTTTAAAGTTATATTTTAACAGGCTTAGATAGGTAAAGTCTATTAAAAACTCATAACTTTGTTATTTGACGTTCGTTTTCGTCTGTCTTTATATTGTTGAGTTCCTATTAATGAGATCTTTAATTCTCATTTAGGTTTTGTCGGCTAAAAATCGATCGATTAAAATTCGAATTTCAGGTTGTGCATTGCTATGCTAAATTTTAGAAAAATCATAACTTCCTCATACGAAGTCAGCTTTGGACGTTCTTTTTATGCACTTTCTCGGTTTAACATATACTACGACTTTCGTTTAGATCCATAAGGCTAAAAATTTGTTTATCAAAAATTCACTTTTTACGTTACGCCATGTCGTGCCGGTTTTGTCGTAAAATTTCATCGGGCCATAACTTCTTCGTTATAAGTCGGATTTGAACGTTCCTTATATCCCCAAAATCCTTGTTACGAATACTTCAACTTTCTTCATAGATTTTGGGGTCTATCTATTATTTTATTTTTTACGCATATTTTTATTATTATTTGATTATATCATTATAAGCACATATAGTGCACATAAATCACATAAATCACATAATACTCAAATAATTCCTCTTTATTACTTCAAAATAAGTTACAATTGTTGAACCTAACTGTTACATCATACTATTATTTCTTAGCCTAGAAACACGGGCGTTATAGAACACTAAACCTCAAAAGGACCTCAAGGATCCATAAAGTCGTCAACTATATGGAATCTATCCACTCAAACTCTCCCAAACATGGAGAAAAATGTATAAAATTCTAGATCTAGAAGCATAACACATAAAGATCGGAACTTGAGGACTTACAATGGTCCAGAATATGTGATACAAGGTAGTGAGGGAACTTGCTTGTTGGATCTTTTCTCAAGGGACACCTTCTTCTCCTTTAAGATCACCAAAACCCTAGCCATCACATCCCTTTAATAGGGGCACTGTTAGGTGCATTTCATGCACCCATTTTGTAGCTTTATTTCATAAAAGTGCATTGCATATAGGTTTAAACTCATGCATTTTGCATGTTTTTTGGGATTTTTCATGAGGCCATTTCATTCACACACTTTTGTAATATTTCAGGGACTTTTGGAGGTAGGATCTTGTTAGAGGAGGTATATAAGAGATGTGGACAAAATTTCAGGACTTGCAGAGCACTGGGGATGAAGATATTAAAGAATTGGTGATTTTGGCAATGTAGGAGATTACACGGCCGTGGAAACTATAGCCTTGAGTTTACATGGGCCGTGTAAACAAAGATTCTTCAGCAACGCACTTTGAAATCCCAGCCAAACTTAGCAGACTACTTTTTCGATTACACGGGTCGTGTAAACAGCAATGTTAATTTACACGGGCCGTGTAAACATGGTTGTGGGTTAAAAAACCGTTTTTCTTTTCTCGTAAAAGGTGTAACCCATTTCATCTTTTGTCCCGTCGATTTTGGGAGCTTTAGAGGTGATTTTTTAGAAGAGTTTAGAGTCAATTAACACTTGGAAACATTTGGATTTCATTTTGTAAGACTTAAACTTCATTTTCTAGATTTGTATTTTTGTTCTAGTCATGTGTGGCTAGAACCGTAGATTCTCCAACTTTATGTCTTGACTATTGAATGTAATTTCAATCATGTGAATTGGTGTTTGTTCCTAAATTCTATCTAATGAATTTGATTTCGTTTCAATTGAATGTTTGATTTTAATTCTAGTTCTTATTAGCCATTTGAGTTAGGGTAAAATCATCCAAGTTATCTATTGTGCAAAATCCGTAATTGTTTTGTAAAATGGAACAAGTAACAAGCACTAAATTGAATTCTTTGGATTAAATCTAATGTAAGTCATATTCTTACGCTCCTGAGCTAATGAGGAGTATTGGATTTTGTTCGGAATATTCACACAAAGCTTAATGCAGTCTTTCAACCTAACTCTAAGAGCTTGTTTAGATTAGATTGGTAAGGTTAAGATTAATCAATGAGCTTATTTTGGTTAATTATTGTGATGAATGGGAAGTGCTAGAGCTTGTTATACCAACTTATATAGAATTGAGCAAATATCATTTCATCCATGGAATCACATTGCTAATTTGTGTTGCATAGAGTTGGAGCACTTACAAATCTTAAATTTATTTAAACTAATCAATCATTTACTTACTACTTTAGTCTTTTGTTTAAATCGGTGCATATAAACCCCCACTTTTGTAACCACATTTGTACCTTATGTAAAAAGGTGTAATCATTTGTCCCGTGTCTCTGTGGATCGATGCTGCTTATCTTGTATTACATTTTTAGTGCAAAGTAACAGTGTTCTTGGAGTCATTTTCTACCCCTTTATTTGTTGGGTTTGACACGCATAACAAATTGGCGTCGTTGTCGGGGACACAGTGTTACTAATTGTTTATGCCTAGATATTTTCGTATAGGTACACCACTGCCTATTGACTCGGAGATAGAGAAGGTTGCAAAGAGGTTACGGAAGCAAGCCAAGCTTCGTAAGAGGCAACTGGTTTCCAGGACTTCTTCATTATTAACCCCTTCGGTCATTAACATTTATGAGGATATACCCCTCTCAAGTGTGTCCGCATCCGAAACAGAAAGTCCATCACCCTCACCTCAACCATCGTCACCCAGAAGTACCACTCCTCCCTCTTTACATACTCCTAATATCCCTAACTCCACACCCACAAAAACTTCAACCACTACTCACACAATGGGAGATAACCTTGGAGGGAATCAAGATCCTCTAAATCCACCACCCGAGCAAACCCTTCGCCAATGGTCGAGGCAAGAGGTTACTCAACAACCTCTTTGCATCACATATCCGGCAGCCACAAACCTAGAACTAAAATACGAGCTCATCCACTTACTCCCAACCTTTAGAGGCTTGGAAAATGAAGATTCTCACAAGTTTCTAACTGAATTTCATGTTGTGTGTGTGGGCATGAAACCACACAATGTCATGGATGATCAAATCAAGCTTAGGGCATTCCCCTTCGCGGTGCAAGATGCAGCAAAAGACTGACTCTATGACCTCTCACTAGGGATGGTTACTACTTGGGTAGATCTTGCACGCCTCTTTTTGGACAAATACTTCCCAAAGATGAAAGCTTCAGCCCTACAGAGGGAAATCATTGGAATGAAGTAGCATAAAAGAGAAGCCTTTCACACATATTGGGAGAGATTTTTGAAATCCAATTTTAACCCCTATTTTGGCCCCTTAAAGTTGGATAAATTCGATACTTATCAAAGTAAAATTGTTTCAAATAGAGGGCTTATCTCGGGAGTATTCTTGTGGCTGATACATTATCCAACAGGGACATCAACATCAATTCCCAACTCTGTAATAACTACAATAGTGATATCAAAACAATTGATCATATTTTAATTGGGTGCAACATTGCTTATGGTGCTAGGCATTCGATCTTTAAATGGAAGGGCATTCTTGATCAATAATTTTCCGACACAACAACTTCTCAACTATGCAACCAAATGAGGTAAGTGTCCTAAAAAAATCACCATTTCCATCTTCTACTACCTGTTATGGTACATTTAGACGCGCTGAATAACACTTTTAACCGCATGGTTTCTTTCCCACTAAAGTTGCAGATGATGTTACCTTGTTATTATATATTTGTTATAAATTCAACGGTAAGATAGGTGATGTAAGATGTAAGATGAACAACACGGTGATGGTCTCCTTTTTCTCTTTAAAACTATAACATGTATCTTGTTCTTTTTCTCCACGTTTTAGTTACTTGCTACTCGTATCGCTTTTTATTTAATATATTCATATAGAACTCTCACCCTATATTACCTTTAAAGAGGTGCCATGTATCTATAACAAGTCAAGACTTTCTTTTGATAATTTCTTCAAAATGTACACGCCCACAACCAACTAATTTATACCAAAACAAGATTTCAAAACCACTCAATATGAACCACACCACCACTACTAATCCAATTACAAACATGAAACAAAAATTATATACATGATTTTTTTTTTATGGGAGACTGATCAAACCCGATACTAGTACCCCCTATTCCTTCTATAATAAAAAAAAATTCCCAATAACCTCACAATCTTTACATACATTCCGAAAATCATTCTCAAATATCTCTCATCAAGCTACATTCCTCCTTAGGAGTATCTGCAAAAACAAAAATAAATTAAATTACAAAAATACAAAAAACCGCAGATGCCTAAAAAGTCGAGCCCAACTGAAAAACGGGTCTACACGTTGTGCACAAGTCAAGGGGAAAACCAACACATGGTCATGACTGAAATTAGTTCAATAAAAAGACACACAAATGACCAAATAAAGATTCTCTTTAGATCTTTTAGCAGACATGTACAACTGTTTTCAGCATCAATACTTGTAACGTACAACTCAATCATGCCTGTCGCCTGTGGGGTTTTTATCAAAATTGGTTATAGTACAAGTCCTTAAAGCACCAGGATATAATGCTACAAGGCACACCAAATGGGTGTAAACTTTAAAAAGTTCTGTTAATAGGTACAAGTTGATGATGCATACCTGTAACTTGTATCTGCAAAACTGGCGTAAACCATAGTACAAGTTGATGATGCATATGGTACAAGTTGATGCGTAGCAGTCTTGTTGTGGTTTTCGTTTTAGTTTTGAAGTTTGACTTTGACTCTTGCATCGTGAAGAATCTTGGAGTACCTTTGAAACCCATTTTTGAATGTGAATGTTGATACCTAAAATAAGATTTAAAAATTTTAATTTTAAGAATCAATTTTCAAATTCAAATTAAAACAAATTAATAATAAATTAAAACAGATCAATAATAAGAAAATTAATTATGAATCATGCCAGTATCTAGTCGTGCTAGCAACACTATTATAATTTTTTTTTTGCTTTTTTGTTTTTTCCTATTTTTATATTTAATTTGTAGCATAAAAGAGCTACTATGTTCACATTTTATATTACTATTAACTATTATGCTTTGACTTTATCAAATAAAATTATCTTTTTGTATATAGGCATGTCCGATTTATTGGGAGAATCAATAACTATATTGAAAATGACTAGAAATACTATGAACAAAAATAAATAACAATTACGCTTTTCTAGAAAATGCAACTTTGGGAATTAAAGTCAACAAGATTGAAATAAAAACTTGTACGAATTGTTTTGATTACTAGACTTTTTTGAATAATTATCAAGAATAATAATTAAAATAATTAAAATAAAACCAAATCCCTCCACATGGAATTAAAATAAGATCTCTTATGTTATACCAATATATCACATATACTTAGCTTTCAAAATGATATCATTTATTTAATACTCATATAATATTAATACTTTACATGTTATAAATACATAAAGTCAGAATTGAACGTTTTCATTGATGCCATATAAATTTTATGAATACGAAAGAATAATTTGTAAATCATTTGGATTTATACCAAATAATTCTTTATAAAAATTCATGAGATAATCAAAGAAGGTAAACAAAACAAAAAAAAAAAAACCGTTTATAAGCCGACTTGGGAGGATCCACCTAAACGCAAGTTGCATTTTTTCTTTTTTACTTGTATTTTCTCATCGTATTTAATTCTTAAAGTCATTTAAATACAATAAATTTGAATTTAAATTCGTTGTAATCTTGCTAAATCCGACATTTTTATGCTTGATAGATTGTACATTATGGATGAATAGTTGTATAATTTTGGTATTTTTAAATTTAGAAAATAAATAGAAAAGAAAAAAAAAAAAAAAAAAAAAAAACTTACAGCTTCGATATCAATTTTGTAAACAAGAAGCTTCCGTCGCTCTCTACAACTAGTCCGATATGCCACCACGATGTGACCAATCGCCAACGCCGGCGAACAAACAAACAACGCCACCTCCGTCGCTCCACAACCACCACTTCCGCCGCCGAACACGTACGACGCCTTTAATGACACAAAAAACAACGACGCTACTGAACAAACCGTCGTTATTCCCAAGTATGGACCCGTGGTCGTGGATAGTCCATGTCCGTCGCACAATCCGTATACACCTGAGAAAATTCACAAACATCCGTTCAGATCATAGTCAATGATGACTCGAATGTCAATTGTACTGGAATTCATTAATCGATTGGTGAACATACATAAAATGATTCCGGATCTGATTATCGAGATGAGAGGGATATCGATAAGCGAGTAACGAAAATCGTAATTGCTCAAATGAGATGATAGCGTTTGGAGGAAGGAAGGATCGTCTGACGGAGATGAAAGTGAAGCTGAGAACAGAGCAGTTGGGAGGAGAACGTCGGCGACGGCAACAAGTATCGGCGCAGAGAAGATGAGGAAAGATATAATCATGGTTATCAAGAAGAACACCGTTCTGATTCCTCTCAATACTCTTTTACTCTTCTCATCTTTCAAAAACCCCATCATTTTGTTGCCGATTGTTCGCCAATCGTGGGATTTCAGGTAGGTAAAGGAGAAGGGTTTCAGGTTTGGATGATTTTGGGTGGGAGTTGAAAGCTAAGCAATGAGTTGGAAACTTAAAAAGGGGTACGAGTCAAATAGAGGAACCTCTTTCTCTCTCTACAAGAATTGTGCTGTGTTGTGTGCATTGAAAGAATCAAAATGAAATTAAAATACAATTAAAACGGTTTTATCACCCAATCATGTTCTTAAACGACATTTATTAGTTGTCTAAACAGGAAAAAGATGCAACTTTATAGAATTTTCAGAAGGAATAAAAAAGGATAATCGAATTTGGCATCTTTTTACTACATATACAACATGACCAAAGGGTTTAAAGAAGTTTCTCTCAAAAATGGTTGTTCTTGTAAACCAGTTTGTCTAGTTGGAATTTGGAAACAACAATTTCAATGATTTGTATGGCTTTGTTTGTCCTTTTGGCTTCTAAGGTTTATTCCTTTCTTAAGGGTGTCATAAAAAGTTGGACAAAGCCCATGCGTTGAGACCATTCCTCATGGTTCAACTTCAATTAATTGTTACAAAACAATGACCTTTCATCCTTGTTCGTTTTTGTTTTTATATACCAACGGTTACCATGTTGTTTGGAACTATCGCATAATGAAGTTTTTAATAAAAATAACTAAATTTGATCTATTTTACAAATATAACCATTTTGTGCTAAATAACTTATTTCGTATTTGTTATTGGCATTTCGGACTAACTAAAAACATTTAAGGTTATTTTTTCTTCTCATTTCCAGTTTTTTTTTTCAAAATGTTCCGTCCATTAATATTCAAAATGTCTAATATCGCGGTTTTTTTTTTATTAGGGATAATGATTATTTGATGCATCCAATAACTTCAAACATTCCCAAATTACACCAACATTGAATGGACAATCGATCTTCTTTCTTGTTCTTGATATAATAGGAAGCAATGAGATTGAACCTGTGAAATTATTGTCACTAAAATCATGGATCATGGTTGGGGTAAATCGGGAAAACGGAAGTTGGATTTCTAATCGAAGGTGGGAGATGAAGATGGACACATGAACACAAATGAATACAAAATCATTTGCAGTTGTGTTCCTGAAATCGACTTCCTCCTTCATATTTCGATTTTGATTCCAGATCACGCTTCTAATTCGATTTCATCTTTCAGATTTCCATTTCCTCCTAAGCTGAACATGAAAGCACAAAAACCCTAGCTTCAAAACTCGACTTTTATGATAAAGGATGGCATATCAGAATTTCGATTTCCTCCTAAGTTGAACATGAAAACACAAAAACCCTAGCTTCAAAACTCGATTTTTATGGTAAATGATGGCAAATCTGAAATCAGATTTCATAAGAACATGCTCAAACAACTCCATTTTAGAAATCCAATAACTCAAAAACACGATTCCACATCTAATATGGTTGGAGAAGATTACTGGAGAAGTTGTGTAACACCCGTTTTCCAGTGTGGATCATCTAAAAACTTAATGGGATTAAAGATAGGGTTTGGGGGAAAAATCCTATGCTACGACGTGGTGCGTGGATGACCACGACCACAGTCTTCTGATCCGTAGTCTATACATTTACTTAGTTGTATTTTTGTCTTTTCTGTAATACACTCTAATATCCAATATGCCTTGCATGGCTACTCATAGAGTTGTAATTTTCTCTATAAATAGAGATCTTTTCTAGTGTATTCAGTATGAATGTATGTGTGAATCTTTACAAACTTCTAATACACATCTTTAGATTCTCATTCTATCTTTCGTATCTAATCTTCTTACACTCATCATCTCTATTCTAGAGCAAGTCACTTGTGACTTAATCACTAAGCTAGATCTCACTTACTAACTTGGTTTGAATGCATTCCTTGTTATGAATCTGCGTTTGTGTATATTTGATATAACAATTGTTGTCATTTACATTTCTTTACTTTCCGCATCTAACTCACTAACTTCTAACTTTTAATATTATTGTTGAGCTAACAGATCCTTGAGATTAACTATTCTGCTATATACTTGTTCTAACTTTTGTTCAAGTGCGTCTCAAAGTTTTTCTCTCAACAATTGGTATCAGGGCCATAGTGGTTGCTTTTTGAAAATCAGAACTCTGATTTTTCGAAGAGCTTTCTATACCACTGAAGCTCATTTCTAAACAAAAAATCTTCAAAATGGCACAATCGTTATCACTGAATGTCTCCAACAGTGTTGGTGGTTCCAATCGAGCCCCGATACTGGTTGTAAATGAGTATCACCACTGGTCTCAGAGGATGGAAAGATATCTCAAACGACTTGGCAGAGATGTCTGGAGATCCATAGAAGAAGGACCCCATGTTCTAGTCCTTACACCAGTCCAAACAGATGGAGCCACAGCAAAGCCAGGAGGAGGTCAACCAGCTTTGAACCGTCCCCCCAAAGATGATCTAGACAAGATGGAAAATGATGCTATTGCCTTTTATGAAATTTTTTGTGGAGTTGCTCCTGACAACTTCGACATCATCATAAACTGCAAATCAGCAAAGGAGATTTGGGACGTTCTCAAAAACTTGTATGAAGGTTCAGAGCAGGCTCAAGACAAGTGATGGGTTTGAGCCATAAGAACATTCCTATGTGCACATACAAACCCTAATGCTAGGATCTAGGTTTCTCTAATTGAACATGCATTGTATCCAAGACTTCTAATGGTAGTTCTAGCATAATAACAATAAGAAATCAAAATTAGAAGATTACCTTGAATCACTTGCTTGAATCTTCTTGTCCTTGGAGCTTTAGAGTCACAAGTGTCACTTCTCTAATGGCTTACAAACACCAACTAGCAAGAGGATGAATATAGAGAGAGGATAGGGGATCAAGAATCAGCCAGGGTTTCTTCTAGAGCATAGGTGCCGATTTTCCTTGACCCTTAGGGTCTATTTATACTAGTGAGGCTCCTAGGGTTTCACCCTTAAACCCTAATTGGATAACTTAGGCCCTAAGCAATCCAATACCCTAATGATAAGCCTTGGACGAATTCTAGGCCTATCCTAAGCCTCAAAACCATTCAACCCTTATCCATAAGGGTTTATAGCCCAAAGTACAACTATCATACAATTGACAGTTTATGCCCCTTTATTCAATTAATCTCTTTAAGTCACCAAATTAATTCCCAATTAATTTATGACTTATATTAATCAAATAACAATATTATTATTCCTTATATTATTCTCATAATATATTAATAATATTTTTTCTCTCATTATAAATCATCATGTCAAGTTGCTATAGTGAAGGCAACCCAAAAGGACCATGCACAACCGGGTCAAATACTTGCCTAATATAGTTGTAGCCTTAGACACTATTCCAACAGTCTCCCACTTGGATAAGTCTAGTAACTATATATATAAGTATAATCCGATTAGCAATCGTAGCTCTCAAAGACGCTGTCAAACTCTGATCTTATCAATCTTGTCCTTTAGATAAGGGATCGTACAGTCCTCTGTTTAGATATCATGCATACATTTATATGGAACCAATTGTCTAGCATTTGGTTTCTCGATTTCAGATTTATTTGACATAGAACTTAATCGAACACATCAATTCAGTTCTGACCGGGCCTGACACATAAGTCAAATCAAATCATCGAGCGGCTGAGATATCGCTTTTAGCCTCTTAGGATAAAAGTAACAGATAAACTTCGACTTATATGCATTTACTTATTCATTAATCAATCATACACAACAATGCGTTTTATAACATCCATTTACTGATGCAGTTTCGCATTATCAATGTACAACCAATTAACAAATAATAAACCATATATCTAGGTTTTAAGACCATATGATATTATCGTCTTGCGATCAGCCTTTTTGACAGATTCCATAAGGTGATTCCAACAAGCGCGGGTTTGTTCCAATGCTCAAAACTAGTTCATAAGCACTCATGAACGTGCAGCAAACTTTTGCTATGTTTAATACCAATTAGACAATCTACATACGAATTCATGACAATCTTCATTCATACCTACTTCCAAAATATGAACGATTGTGGATTGTTTGAATAATTCGATTATTCTAAATAAACTCAATTATTCTGGAAGTCAAAACATGCAAAGTGAAAACAATAGTTAAATATTTAACATAAGAGAGTAACTTTACTTATAAATAATACTCCTTTATTTATTCATCAAATGTTAAATTACATTTATCTATTACAAGTTTCTAAAATCATCTAATCTAATCTAATATCATCTCTCAGCCCAATACTCCTAGCATGTTGTAAATGATTAACCCTACTCAGTCCCTTCGTAAGCGGATCTGCTGGGTTATCTTCTGATGATATCCTCTTCACCACGAGGTGTCCTTCTTCTACTCGATGTCTAATGAAATGATATTTTCTGTCGATATGACGAGATCTACCATGATCCCTTGGTTCCTTGGTCAAGGCAACCGCTCCTTCATTATCACAGAAAATCTCCATAGGCTCCTTGATGGTAGGCACAACTCCAAGATCACCAATGAAGTTCTTTAACCATATTGCCTCCTTCGACGCTTCGCTCGCTGTAATATACTCTGATTCGCACATTGAATCAGCTAGGGTTTCCTGCTTGGAACTCTTCCAATTCACTGCTCCTCCATTAAGAGTAAAGACCCAACCTGACTGCGAACGGTAGTTGTCCCTGTCAGTTTGGAAGCTGGCGTCACTGTACCCTCGCACCTTCAATTCATCACTCCCCCCGAGGACTAGAAACCATTCCTTGGTCCTTCGAAGGTACTTAAGGATATTCTTGACCGCAATCCAATGAGCTCTGCCAGGGTTCCCTTGATATTTACTAACCATGCTCAAAGCAAAGGCTACATCAGGGCGAGTACAAGTCATAGCATACATGATTGAGCCAACTGCGGAAGCGTATGGTACTCGGCTCATTTCTGCTATTTCAGCTTCGGTACTCGGACTTTGAGTCTTACTCAACTTGGCATTACTTTGTATCGGTAATTCTCCCTTCTTCGAATTTTCCATACTAAAACGTTTTAGTACTTTATCTAAGTAAGTGTTCTGACTAAGTCCTATTAGTCTCTTACTTCGTTCTCTCACTATCCTTATTCCCAAGATATAGGAAGCTTCTCCGAGATCCTTCATAGCGAAGCACTTCCCGAGCCTGGGCTTAACTTCCTGCAGAGTCAGGATGTCATTTCCTATGAGTAGTATGTCATCAACATACAAAACGAGAAAGCTAACTATGCTCCCACTGGCTTTGACATATACACATGATTCATCTTCGCTTCGTACAAATCCAAACTCTTTGACTTTCTCATCGAAGAAAAGATTCCATCTGCGAGACGCTTGCTTAAGTCCATAAATGGACTTCTCAAGCTTACACACTCTATTTGGATGCTTCGGATCAACAAAACCCTCTGGCTGAGCCATGTAGACATCCTCAGCCAATTTCCCGTTAAGGAAAGCGGTCTTGACATCCATTTGCCAAATCTCATAATCATGAAATTCGGTAATAGCTAGCATCACTCAAATATATTTTATCTTCGCAACTGGTGAGAAGGTCTCATCATAGTCAACTCCGAGAGTTTGAGTAAAGCCCTTCGCAACCAATCGCGCCTTATATGTGTGTACATTTCCATCCACGTCGGTCTTCTTCTTGAAGATCCATTTGCACCCAACGGTCTTACGTCCGAGCACATTATCAACCAAATTCCAAACTTGGTTGTCATACATGGATTGGATCTCGCTGTCCATTGCCTCTTTCCATTTCACAGACTCCGGGCCTACCATGGCTTCCTTAAAGCTATTAGGTTCATCTAGATTTATTAGTGTACCATCACTAATATACGTGTCCCCTTCGGTAGTAATATGAAAACCATAAATATGGGGTTGAACTCTAACTCTTTCGAAAAGTATAAGAGGTAAGGACTGGTCAATAGGTTCAACCGGAGTTTCCTCCTCGGGTTGAATGCCAGCGGTAGAGGTTCCTTCATCTAACGAATCTTGAATCTCTTCAAGCTCGATTTGCCTCCCACTGTCTCCTTGGCTTATGAGTTCTCGCTCTCGGAAAACTCCTCTCCTCGCAACGAAGACTACATTTTCCTTCGGTCTATAGAAGAGATATCCAAAGGATTTATGCGGGTAACCGATGAAAATACATCACTCACTACGAGGTTCGAGCTTGTCATGAGTATCTCGTCTTACGAAAGCCTCGCAACCCTAAACCTTGATATGTGCTAACGAGGGAGCTTTCCCTGTCCACATCTCGTGAGGTGTTTTGGCAACCTTCTTAGTAGGGACTCGGTTAAGGATATGGGCGGCAATCTCTAAGGCATACCCCCAGAATGAGATAGATAGTGAAGCACGACTCATCATAGAGCGGACCATGTCTAACAAGGTTCGATTATGCCTTTCTGCCACACCATTCAACTGTGGTGTCCTAGGTGGCATCAATTGTGAAACTATTCCACACTCTTTTAGATAGTCGTGGAATTCAAGACTTAGGTACTCTCCTCCTCGATCGGATCGAAGCATCTTGATTTTCCTGCCCAATTGATTCTCCACTTCATTCTTGAACTCTTTGAACTTTTCAAACGTTTCTGACTTTTGCTTGATTAAGTAGATATATCTATATCTACTATAGTCATCGGTAAAAGTCACATAGAAGCGGTTCCCATCCTTTGTGGTTGATCTAAAGGGTCCACATACATCGGAATGTATTAGGTCCAATAAACCCTCACCCCTTTCACATGAGCTAGTGAAGGGTGACTTGGTCATCTTTCCAAGTAAACAAGATTCGTATGTGTCATCTTCCCTAAGGTCGAATGACTCCAACACTCCATCCTTTTGGAGTTGGGCTATGCGCTTCTTGTTGACATGTCCAAGACGACAATGCCACAAGGATGCTCTATCCATACTATTGGAAGAATCCATGCATAAAACATCATTTCCTAGGTTATCTACAATCATAACAGTTTCATAAATTCCATTACATGGTATTGCTTCAAAATATAAGACACCATTTAGATAAGCAAAAATAGAACCATTCTCATTATTAAAAGAAAATCTAAATCCTTGTCTAAACAAACCATGAAATGAAATGATGTTTCTTGCCATTTCTGGCGAATAGCAACAATTGTTCAAATCTAAACATAAACCATTCCTAAGCACTAGAATACACTCCAATCTTGGTCACAGGCGACGATCTTCTGTTCCCCATGATTAGATTTATTCTTCCATGCTCCACATCCCTATTTCTTCTTAGTCCCTGCAATTCAGAACAAATGTGGTAACCACAACCGGTATCAAGGAGCCAAGAAATAGCATGAGATGAATCGTTAGATTTAATTGTATAAATACCTACGAAAGACAGCTTGATCTTTCCTTCCCTTATAGCTTGCAGGTACTCTGGGCAGCTTCTCTTCCAATGCCCTATTTTGTGGCAATGGTGACACTCTGCCTCCTTTGGGTTTGGGTTGGGCTTAGCAGGATCAACTTTGGTCCCACTAGAAGAGGAAGCATCTCGGGACTTTCCTTTGCGGTGGCTCTTAGACGGAGCCTTCCTCTTCTTACCCCTTCCCTGCCCAATAGCCAAAACAGGAGCAGCGGGTGGATTGGGAGTTGGTGCAACAAACTTGTCCTTGAGGTTGCTCTCAGCAACCCTAAGGAGACCTTGGAGCTTACTTAGGGTGACCTCTTCCTTGTTCATGTGGTAGGTCATCCTAAATTGGTTGTAACACGGAGGAAAGGAGTGAAGGACCATGTCGATAGCCAAGTCTTCCCCAAAGTTAACATTCAACTTGCGAAGACGATCGACATACCTTTGCATCTTTTGCAAGTGTACGGTTAGAGATTCTCCATGTCCCATTTTAGCGGAGATCATGTTAGTGAAAATCTCGTAACGCTCCTGCCTCGCGTTTTGATGGTATCTCTCCAACAAGTCTTGATGCATTTTGTACGGATACATGTCCTCATAGGACTTTTGGAATTCGACGTTCATCGTGGCTATCATAATGCAATATACCTTCGTCGCATCACGCTCATGAGTTTCAAAAGCAGCCATTTCAGCTGGAGTAGCGATTTCTGGATTGATCTTCTCGAGCTTTTCATCGAGGACATACTCCTTGTCCTCGTAGCGAGCAATCGTGAAAATGTATCTTATCCATTCGCTAAAGTTCGTTCCATCGAAAGTCACCTTTTGGCAAAGGCTCATCAATGTGAATGAACTAGCAGCAGCGTTGTTCGCGTTCGACATCTACAAATAGAAAGGACAAAGATTGATTAGAATATGAATCCCTAATAATCACCCAATAAGAAAAATTAGGGCTAGGATCCAACAACATTATTTACATATTAGAAAAGGGATGTCGTAATCCAATATGCAAACAATTTGAGGGTAAGTGAATGACGATTCACTAATTCTCCACCATGAAAACCTAACTTTAAGTTCTAAATGTATTGAGAATTCCTAGGTTTTGATGAGATTCGTTGAACTTTTCAATGGCATGTTTAAATCTCGATATGCCCCTCTCGTTTGTGACTAGGATACCGAGGATCACAAAGTGGGCGTGAATAACCATGCAAATCTACACGGTGCCTTCATTGTAACAATCACCTATTCGATGTGCCGGTAAACCATACACGCTCCATCGAACTATGATAAACAATGAATCACCCTTTGCCACCTTTGCTTAGAACCAATTAGTGTGCCGATAAACCACACACGCTCCACTAACTTCTTAGCAAGGGTGCAAAGTGTAATTTCATGGGATTGCATCAATTCACTTTTCCTAAAGTAACTAGGATTGGGAATTTGAAAAACATGTAGTTACTTTATAGGTTCATTATACTTATTAATGAGGAGAGAGAGTTGCCCTATCCTACCCGTTCGGCTAATGACCCTCCACCGATCAAGCAAGCGGTGGGTGAGAGTGTACACCCATTAAGCGCCATGTTATAGGCAGCAACCTTATACCCACCTTATAGACCGGCTTCGTGAATGAGGCCTACTAACGATAAGACTAGCATTTTAATTATATATATATATATATATATATATATATATATTAATCTTGTAATATTATATTAGTATAGGGTTGAATTTTAAACTTGTAAAATTCTAGGGTTTGAAATTTAAATTGTCTAAATTAAACTCTTAATCACAAAACACAAATTTCAAAACTTGAGGACAAGTTTTAAACTTTTTAAAACATAAGGGATCAAATAACAAATAATCCAAATTAACATTTAATCACATAATTATCTATATTTGATTTATTTAATTATTTCTTGCAAAACAATTTACCAATTTAATAAAATAATCAATCAATAATCACATAAGGAAATTATTATTCAATTTATTGGTAAATATCTTCAATTAGGTCAAGGATATACTTAAATATATGTTAAAATCAAATTTATATTGACCCATTAAGATAAAGGTAAGTTTCCTAAAGATAAACAGCAAGAAATCCCGAACTTAGCTCTTTCTGACGCTCGAACTCGCCGAGTACCACAATGGACTCGCCGAGTTGAGGCCTACTCGCCGAGTACCACCATGGGACTCGCCGAGTTCATCAGGCAGAAACACAAAAACGAATTTTTTAAGCAACAATCAAGCAACTAATACATCAATTCAATAGAAACCAATCAAGGCTCTGATACCACTGATGGGTTTGAGCCATAAGAACATTCCTATGTGCACATACAAACCCTAATGCTTGGATCTAGGTTTCTCTAATTGAACATGCATTGTATCCAAGACTTCTAATGGTAATTCTAGCATAATAACAATAAGAAATCAGAATTAGAAGATTACCTCGAATCACTTGCTTGAATCTTCTTGTCCTTGGAGCTTTAGAGTCACAAGTGTCACTCCTCTAATGGCTTACAAACACCAACTAGCAAGAGGATGAATATAGAGAGAGGATAGGGGATCAAGAATTGGCCAGGGTTTCTTCTAGAGCATAGGTGCCGATTTTCCTTGGCCCTTAGGGTCTATTTATACTAGTGAGGCTCCTAGGGTTTCACCCTTAAACCCTAATTAGATAACTTAGGCCCTAAGCAATCCAATACCTTAATGATAAGCCTTGGACGAATTCTAGGACTATCCTAAGCCTTAAAACCGTTCACCTCTTACCCATAAGGGTTTATAGCCCAAAGTACAACTATCATACAATTGACAGTTTATGCCCCTTTATTCAATTAATCTCTTTAAGTCACCAAATTAATTACCAATTAGTTTATGACTGATATTAATCAAATAACAATATTATTATTCCTTATATTATTCTCATAATATATTAATAATATTTCTTCTCTCATTATAAATCATCCTGTCAAGCTGCTATGGTGAAGGCAACCCAAAAGGACCATGCACAACCGGGTCAAATACTTGCCTAATATAGTTGTAGCCTTAGACACTATTCCAACAACAAGAAGCTCACTATAGCACTGAATGAATTCAACAATTTCAAAGCCCACTTCGGTGAAAGTTTGGAAGACTCATTTAAGAGATTCAACTTGATTGTCACAAAATTGTCCAATGCGGATACCATCCGCAACAATCATGAAACAAATATACAGATCCTTAATGGCTTAGGAAGGCACTAGACAACAGCCAAAATGATTGTACAAGGTGACAAGAAGATTCATTCATTGTCTCTCTATAATCTCTATGGAGAGTTGCAAGCTCAAGAGTCTACCGTACTCAAGGACTGCTCAGACTTAGGAGGTCCACTTGCATTAGTAGCACAATTACCTCACACTTCAACCTATCCCACTTCGTATGATTCACCACTGCAGTCACGATGAAGAAGAGTTTCAGAATGCCATCGCTCTTATCAGCCAGAAATTCAATTTCTTACCACCTTCATTTTGCAAAAACCAAAAATACAATCGACCACCTTTTAACCGCAACCTTCAAAACAATCACTTCCATTCCACCAAGAATCCTCTCCCTCCACCGCAGCCTCAGCAAACACAGTCCAAAGAAGTACCACCGCAATCCCAATCAACTGACTCTGGTACCTCTTTAGAAGAAAAGAGTGACATCATTATATGTCACAAGTGCAACAAAGAAAACCATTTTGCCCAGGATTGCAAGGCAAATGTAGTGAAAGATAGAGCCTTCTATCTTAGAATGGCTCAAGAACTGGAAGACAAGGAAAAGGGAAAGGCCTACGTTGCTCAAGTGAAAAGGAATCATCAAGTATGGTCATCAGGAGATGAAGATTAAGATGATCTCAGTTAAGGAAAAGGCAAGATCTGTATGGTAGCAACTGTTGATGAAGACGGCTTAACCAATCTTAAGAAGAACCATTGTTATATGGCAAAAGATGGAACTCTCAGCATTGTGGAACAGGTAAAACTTATGATTCAAACTTTAAATTACAACATGCATGATTGTCAACCTTTCATAGACACACTCAATGACACTTGTGTTACCGTCCTTACAGACTACAATAAAGCCCTAGATGAGAAGAACATCGCTTTGCAGGAGATGTTCCATGTTAGAGGACGTTTGGACAATAAGAGACTCAAAATGGAAATGTTAGAGAAGGACTTGATGCTAGAAAAAGATGCTAGGATATTAAGTGAAACACAACTAGAAATAGCCTTGAATCAGAGAGATTTAGCACAGAGTGAAATTGTACGCCTAAATCTGTTAATTGAAAAGTTGTTTAATGAAATTGAGGCCATTGAGAATCTTGTTAATAATGGGAATGTTGATAAAACTTTTAATTGGGGTTGGTCCAATGGTTACCCAACCGTAATGGACTCTTCACCTCGGTCCACACC
Source organism: Lactuca serriola (assembly GCF_051521515.1). Classification (NCBI taxonomy): domain Eukaryota; kingdom Viridiplantae; phylum Streptophyta; class Magnoliopsida; order Asterales; family Asteraceae; genus Lactuca; species Lactuca serriola. The sequence continues at coordinate 87,554,375 of NC_136416.1, read as the reverse complement.
AGAACGTCCCTATGTCCCTCCAAACCGCAACTTCTTGTTTCCGGTCAATGACAAAACATTTCCTGAGGATATCCAAGCTCATTTTGGTAAACTCCATGATCTGAGTAATAATTGTGTTATAGAAGAAATTATCCCTGAATTTTCCTTCTCATGTTGATAGCATAAATTCTCAGACATCATCCGTATCCGATGAGGAAATTGTTGTTGAAAGTCCTGAAGTCTCTTTAGACTTCCCATCCTTGCAGTCTGACCACAGTGTTTCTAACTGCAGTCATGAACTGCAATCTGTCCCATTACCCAATATCAAGTGTCCCATCGAAGTGTCCACCAAGACTTACTCTGTGGTTGTCCAAAGCACCACACCGCAGACCGTATTCAAAAGCTCTGTGACTATTGAACCAATTAATCATGAATTACCAATTGAAAATTTTGAATTTGGTCAATGTTCTCAAAGTCCTGACTTCTCTAGTTCAGATGAATCGAGTCACTGTTTTTCAAAATCCTCAAAAGATTTAAGGAAACCGCAATTAAATGTCACTGACTGCGGTTCTCCTAAGACCGAAGCAAAAAGAGCCTTTAAGGAAGAATTTCGTTCCCGTGGAAATCAACGGGAAATTCACTCAAAACAAAAGAAATCTGTAAAATGTCCAAAGTCAAAAAGTCCAGAAAAACTTGTTTTCTCAAATTATCATTTCAAGAAAACTGTTCCCAAGAAAACAAAAAGGAAGGAGTTTACTGTTACTGACAATACTCAAAAAACATCCAACTCTAAGGATAAGTCTTTTCGATCAAATGGTTTTCAAATCTATTCTTTAGATGATCCAAAATGGAAAGGTATTCTACCTGCTCCAACCATTCCCATCTCACTTTCAAAATCTCAAAAATGGAAAGGAATTTTGCCAACTCCGACACTCAAAAGGTCATCTCAAGTGTTTAAGAAATCACATCACAAAAGGTCTGCACGTGTCTACACACCTGCAAGACCTGCACAAAATACTTTTTCAAGACACACAAACAAAAAGGTCAAAACTCACAATCCTCGGACTGGACAAAAGCATACTTTCTCTTCAAAATCTCTGACTAAGTCAAATGTCAGGGAAAATGAAAAAAAGTTCACTTGTCAATGTCAATGTCAATGTCAAAAAATTTTCTCTCATGACAAATTTCATCTTTCCAAAGAAACTCGTAATCCTCCACAATCTCACAAAACTCCAAAGAATTTCAAACACCCAGGACTAGGCTTGAAAGTTGACTTAAAACTTGTCCCTGCCACATCGCATCATGCATCAATTAACACATCATGTGTGACTCCGGGCTCCAAACTCGCTTGGGTGCCCAAATTAACCACTTAATTTTTGTAGGCTCTGTGCAAGGAGGATCAAGAAGAATAATGGTTGATCGACAGTGTCTGCTCCTTGCACATGACTGGATGGTTAGAATACCTTCGGGATTTCAGGCCTATATGCAATGGTGGAAATGTCACATTTGGCAACAATGCAAATGGCATCATACGGGGTTATGGTGTACTTACTACGGGGAATTTCTCAATCCAGAAGGTCGCCTATGTAGAAAGCCTTAAACACAATCTCATCAGTGTTGGTCAACTATGTAAGGCAGGCCATCGAGTGGAGTTTGATGATAAATTTTGTTACATAATGACAAGTGATAGAAGCACTTGCTTAATCAAATCATGATCCGAAGGCACCATGTATCCTCTAGATGTCTCTCTCATCATTGGTAAACCGCAGCTGTGCTTTCTCTCTAAAGCCGTATCCGAAGTTAGCTGGTTATGGCACCGCAACCTCGCTCATCTCAACTTCAAATACATCAACACTTTAGTCATTGAAGAATTGGTCAGAGGCCTACCCATTCTCAAGTTCAGCAATGACACTCTATGTCTTGCTTGTGAATGTGGTAAGCAGTCAAAAGCAAGTCACCCTATGGTGATTGACTCCTCCATATCCAAACCACTCGAACTTCTCTACATTGATCTCTACGGTCCATCAACCGTAGCTAGTGTTCATCACAAAAAATATATACTGGTTATAGTTGATGACTTCACTCGCTTCACTTGGGTATTCTTCCTCAAACTCAAATCAGAAACACCGCAGATTCTAATAAACTTCATCAAAGAGATAGAACTTCAGATCAAGCTTCCCGTAAGACGCATCCGCAGTGACAATGGTACTGAATTCACCAATCATCCTCTCAACAACTTCTTGGTGTCAAAAGGTATTTTACATAACTTTTCATCTCCGTATACACCTCAAAAAAATGGTGTTGTTGAGCGAAGGAACCGCACCCTTGTTGAAGCAGCCAGATCCATGCTCAACTTCGCGCATCTTCCTCTTTACTTCTGGGCTGAAGTTGTAGCCACTACATGCTTTGTTCAGAACCGAAGCATTGTATGCAAACGCCTCAACAAGACACCATATGAGGGTCTCAACAGCCGAAAACCAAATGTTCGTTTCTTTCACATCTTTGGGTGTAGATGTTTTGTGATCAACAACCAAGATCAACTTAAAAAATTTGCACCGAAGTCTGATGAAGGCATCTTTCTTGGTTACTCCACAAATAAGGTTGTGTATCAAGTTCTCATCAGACGTACAAGGCTAATTATTGAAAGTTTTGACGTAAAGTTCGATGACTCTTACATCCGCAACACCTCTCCGTCTAAGGAAACCACTGCCATCATGGAAAGCGACATTCCTGCTTCTTCAGGACCTCTAAATCTGATTGAAGTAAACTATGATGATCTCTTCGACCCTGTTGAAACGGAAAAACTATCCGAAGTTCTGGTATCACCAACTGCTCAACAACAATACATTGATGTTTCTGGTCCATCTCTATCTGAAGTAGCATCTATCAATACTTTCACCTCTCCGGTTGAGGGGGAAAGGTATACTCCGGTTCATACTACAACCATCGAGGTTCCAGTACTTGATGATGCTCAAGCTCCGACTCTCAGAAAACCAATTTCATCAAATGTATCTTCGGACTCAGATGAACACCCTTCAGCAGTCCAGGGGGAACCTCCTCAGGTTCCAGATGAACACCCCTCAGCAATCCAGGGGGGAACCTCTCCAAACTAAAGAAAATTCCTCTCTCGCTCCAACAAGTCAAGATGATTCAGTAGGCTGTTCACAGATCCAGGGGGAACTTCCTTCCCCATCCGAAGCAACCTCTAATATTGAAAACATTCCTTCAACCGCAGCTGCTGATCATCTGATGCCTCGTCTACATGTATGGACAAAGGATCACCCACCAGGCCAAATTATTGGCAACCCATCCGCAGGTATCCAAACTTGATCTGCCAAAGATTTATCTGATCATTGTCACTATGCAGCATTTATGTCCGCAGTCGAACCTCGATCTATCAATGAAGCTTTATTGGAACCAGATTGGATTTCTGCAATGCAAGAAGAACTGGAAGAATTTGAAAGAAACAAAGTGTGGCAACTTGTTCCCATCCCACAAGGCCATACTATTGTTGGTACAAGATGGGTATTCAAGAACAAGCTAGATGAATCTGGTGTGGTTATCAGAAATAAGGCAAGACTAGTTGCTAAAGGCTATAGTCAACTGGAAGGTGTTGACTACGATGAAACATATGCTTCGGTGGCTAGAATGGAAGCAATCCGAATCTTCTTAGCATATGCTTCCCACAAAAACATCAAAGTACATCAAATGGACGTTAAGAGTGCTTTTCTCAATGGGGAATTGAAAGAAGAGGTTTATCTTCAACAACCTCCCGGATTTGAAAGTATCGAGTTCCCTGATCACTGCTACAAGCTTCAAAAAACAGTTTACGGTCTGAATCAAGCCCCTAGAGCTTGGTATGAGACTCTTTCTGAATTCTTAGTCTCTTCTGGCTACAAAAATGAGTGATTGATCCCACACTATTTAGAAAAGCAAACGGGTCTCACCTTATGCTTGTACAAATATATGTGGATGATATCATATTCGGATCGTCTGATCAAGGAATGGTGGATGAATTTGCTAAGCTCATGACAAACAAATTTCAAATGAGCATGAATAGAGAGATTAACTTCTTTCTAGGTCTTCAAGGCAAATAAATTCAGCAAGGGATATTCATTCATCAAGAGAAATACACCACTGAACTTCTGAAGAAATATTCTATGGCCAATTGCTCTTCAACTAAGGTCCCCATGGCCTTCGGATATAAGATCTCTGCTGATCCCTCTGGAGAATCTATGGATCACAAGACTTATAGAGGTATCATTGGCTCTTTAATGTATCTCACCGCAAGCCGACCGGACATTGTCTTTGCAACTGGTGTGTGTGCAAGGTATCAGGCTGACCCAAAAGTGTCACACATGACCGCAGCCAAACAAATTCTTCAGTACTTAAAAGGAAGCAAATCTCTTGGTCTATGGTACCCCGCAGGCAATGACTTCAGTCTTCAAGCGTTTACTGATGCGGATCATGCCGGATGCAAACTTGATCGAAAAGTACATCTGGTGGATGTCAATTTTTAGGAGGTAGACTTGTCAGCTAGTCCTCAAGAAAACAAAGTTGTGTTTCATTATCTACCGCGGAAGCAGAATACGTGGCTGCAGCCAGCTGCTATTCCCAAGTTCTTTGGATGAAGACGCAACTGTTAGACTACGGATACAGAATGTTGCGGATACCAATCTATTGTGACTCTAAAAGTGCCATAGCGATTTCTCATAATCCTATTCAGCACTCCAAGACTAAACATATTGAACTACAGTATCACTTCATCAAAGACCACATTCTGAAAGGTAATATTGAACTCATCTTTGTTCCTACTCATGAAGAAATTGTTGATGTTTTTACAAAAGCACTTGACTCTACAAAACTCAATGTGTTCTTACAAATATTGGGAATGATGAATCCAGACCCAAAATTCTTCTCGAATTAAAAGACACCATAGACCTTCTTGGTCTCCACTGCGGTTCTAACTGAAAGCTATTAATAATAGATGGTATTAGAACATTCTGTGTACCGCATTCAATATACCGCAACCATATATTATATCTAACTTTTGTACAAGTGCTCTTCTCAGTTTCTCTTACTGCAGTCATCCGCAATATCAAAGAAGTCATCCGCAATGGCATGTTCGTCCGCAGTCACATTAATTACTTTCCAGACAATTCATTTCTTTTTGAAAAACAAAAAAAACATAGTGTGCTATTTAATGATCCTTCATTAAATAAAACGTTAAATAAAAACATTCCTTTGAGAAACTGTCACATTCTTCTCTCCCAAAACCTTGTGTCAGACCTATTTTAGGTATGATGACAAAATAAAAGATTTTCCAAATCAAATCCTCTAAAATGTCTCTTCCTATTACCCAAACCATCCCATCCGTTACAACTTCTGCTTTATCCAACAGATTTTTCTCACCCCCTCCACACGTTCTCAAGACGTGATCTGACATTTCATTAAATGCATCGTTCTTTTGGTTAATCCCAATTTTTAATCTTTATCCCTTTTTGTCAACATGTGGTTAAGATTAAAGATACCTTTTTCACATATAAACCATTTTTCTTTTTACCCAATTTCACCTAGGTCAAAACCTTAACGTTTCCTGCTCCTTCAAATCACTATAAAACCCTTTTCCTCTCCACAAAGAAACCTTTATGCTCTCAAAACCCTCAATCTCTCAGTGAATTCTTTAAGCTCTCTCAACCTCAACAATGGTGAAATCCGGTGCTTCCAAGAAACAATCCAAGGCTTCTGGATCAGTAAACCCAACTGGTTCAGACTCTCCCATGATTACATCGAGCAATTTCACAGTTGTGTTCGATGTTCAACCCACTTACAATGCACCAACCAAACTGATGATCAAGTTATTGAAGAATCATCCCCTTTTTGGACCATTTGATGCATTTACAAACGTCGTTCCTCTATCCACTCTCTATAAGTGTGCCTTGTCTGCATATCGACCAGTCGATAATCCTCAAGAAGTTCAACTCAACCTGGTTAATAATGCCTTGGTTATCTTGACCAAAGAAAAGTTCCTTTCTACAATCAATCTCCTGATTCATCCATCCGTGAAGTTCTTTACTCAATCAATGACGGATGTCACCACATCCCTATAACAGATGGGATATCAGAAGAAGATAAAGGGTATTGGTGAGTTCAAAAAGAATCAGTTGCTTGCGGTATGGCATTTTGTCTGTCATTTTGTCATCTGCAATCTGTTCGGCAGAACTGGAGGCACAGACAATATGGGACTCAAGCTCCTAGAATTGGTTTGACGCATCTTCACAAGCTGTGATGTGAACTATGGTCAGATTTTATGGGACGATTTTCTCCAGTACATTCCAAAGGAGAGTCCGAGGTAGAACCCATCCGAGCTCACTTTTGCTCGCTTTTGGTCCTTGTGCATCTCAGATCTGCATGCGGATGCCAAGATAGACATGGGTGAAGACATCAATTTCTTTGTCACCAAAGACTTGAAAAGGTACAATCATTCCTCTGATCAAACTATTTTTGGTCCCATCCGGAGACTCCCTACCCACATCCTTAGTACTCTTGGTCTCGAGACTGCTAATGTCTCAATCCACATTAAGTCTACGGAAGGTATTGACCCATACCTTCCTACCCCGCCTCTTCCATCCGCAGCCTTACATCTTGAAGGTATTGCAGTCCCTTCTTCTACAACTCTTTCTAACATCTCTCAGAGACGTAAACATAAAGTTTCATCTCTTCATGGTCCCCGCACCACTAAGAAAGCCATCACTCCCAAGAAGGATGCCACCAAACCATCCAAACCCTCCAAGAAGAGAAAGTCACCACCAGTTATTATAACTGCTGAACCAAGTCACCATGACTCCGGTAGTGACTCTGACGAAGACAACCAACCCATCTCTATCCTTAAGAAAAGGAAAGCCGATACCCCTAGCCAAATGCATGACCGGACTGATACCTCAGCCTCTCCACAGGCTCTGGTAGTCCTTGGGATGCCTGCACATCCATTTGTTAACACCGTCCTTTTCCTTTCAGACTCAGAAAATGAGTCTGAATCACAACAAAGAGGAGACTCCCCTCTAGTACATTCCCAAAGGGATATTACTGGCTCTCTCCCTAAAGTCTCTAGGGCTTCCCGACTGCACATTTTTTCTCCTGAGGAGTTGAACTCCATCCTCTTGAACGTCACCCATACACTCCAAACACAGTCCCATCCGCAAGGCACCTCTTCAACCTTTTCCAGAACTGAGCCGAGGCCAAACTTGACTATGGGTCAAGGAGACCAAGGACGCTCAAGAAATCCTACTCTGCTTACACTACATTCAGGTGGTTTAGGCACAGTAAGTACAAATGTGCAAGGATCCGTGAACCCAAGGCACACCTTGGTGCGTTTTTCAGGAATTGACGAAGAAGACTCAAGTGATTCTTGGAGCAGATATCAACCCTCTAATGAGCTAGAAGCCAAAAAGTATGCCGCTTTTCATAGGGCATTTCAAGCTCGCAAGGATCATCAGATCAAGCAACAGCAGCTAAAAGAACAAGAAATTCAAGTTGTGGCAAAGTATTGTGCAGATGCCATCAACAATGCCAATACCGTAGCCAATATTCAGAAGATTCAAGAATGGATGTCCACAATGGCAACCAACGTTCAACAACCTCAACAATCACTTGCTGATCAAAATGTTCATCAAGCTCCTCCTTCTCCATCTGCTGCAGGTTCTCAGGATGAAGAACCTGAAATCGAAGTAAGCTCTGCTCCAACCTTTGGCTTCGATGATGATGAACCACAAGAGGTAAAAAAACCCTCTCCTTTAAATGACGGCTTGATGATGTTCGATGAAGAAGAACAATCCAGTGGGTCTCATCACTCCACAACTAAGCCCAAAGAGAAGAAGAAGAAGAAGAAGCACGTTGTCAGAAAAAAAAGAGTTTTTAAGTCTTCAAGCTAAAGTTGACCAAATTTTAGTTGTGGTTAAGCCTACTCAACAGCAACCAGAGGACAACCCAGGACCGCAATCTCTAATAGAAAGAATTGAAAGACTTGAAACACACGAGCGATTGGCTGCAGAGCGCATCTCCTTGAAAGTTGAAATGGGGATCAGATCACTTGACAACAATCGTCAAGCTGATCATAAGGAGTTCATGGCAACTGCTGAACGCCTCATCTCTGAGGTTACTGCCATTAAAAATGATCTTCAAACTGCGATTGCGGATCAAGCTTCCCAATCTGAGAAGTTGATTGCTGAAACTCATACTGCTTATGAGTCAACAATCTCCATTCTCCAAACAACCATCTCCAAAATGCAATGCTCACTCTCCACCAACTTCCATGGTCCGGAGATCTTTCAGCTCACAAAGGAGATTCACCAACTCCTCTTCAATCCCTCCATCCCCAATAACCAACAGCTGGCTGAAGAGCTCAAAGCTCAATTTCAGACCGTATTTGACAAGGTTGATGGCCTTCGTCAATGGCTTGAGGAGTCTCCAGGTCTAAACTCCTCAAGAGGGGGAAGTGAAGAAGTCCATCACTCCAACCAATCCCCTTCACATCATCAAACTCCCCCAATCTCCACTAAAAAAAATTCCCACACCGCAACCATCACCGCAGCATGAAACTCAACTCTCACCGCAACCATCTCACCACAACTCCCCTCTCCATAATACTCCTGAAAAACCAGAGATTCCCCCACACTTCAAAAATCTGGAGTACATGTCGTCTCCAAGCTCTAACGATTCCCCGGCTACTGCTCAGAGAAAACGAGACTGGAAGGCAGCCAAGCTGGCTGAAGAAGTATGGAGGCTCTGCGGATTTGACACAGTGATGGATGAATCCTTGATAAAATCTTAGATCAATCCTCACAGGAGACTTCTTGATGATGATTATGTCCCTCATCTTACATATGCAGAACCCCCCTCAGATGGTGGGATGCCCCTATCTCTCCGAATGCCAGATACTTCACTGTATTTGAGCAGTTCGACCGTAGCCTTCCGGATGACAAAAGACTGCCTATGGAGTTCGAGAGACTTAGCCAATTCTATGATAAGCATGCCTCTCCTGTTGAACACATATGGTCCAATGATAAACCATCCGCAGTAAAGAACTACAAGATCAGAAAATTCATGAAGGCTGAGTTCATCCAGTACACTCTGACCAGGAAGGAGCATGATTACATCCGCACCCAGGCTGACTTTCCAAGTATGAACCCGGAAGAAGTGTTTCTCATCGCCAAGGTCTTTTAACACAAGTCTGAAAAGCATCTGAAGATGAAGATCGCTCTTGAAAGGGCAAGTACCTTTCTTAAGGAAACAGATTGTGACTTCGCAAAAATAGATGCAGACATTCATCCTATTATCTCCAAGGTTGCTGATCTGCCACCGCTTGACCCCGTACCCATGCCTACCAAAGGCTATGAAGAAAGGTCCTTAGGCGCAACCAACCATCCTGAGCTGGGAGTCATTTTCAAGAGGAAGACTGACAACGTCAAATACTTTATCCTATGACTGCCATGCATCGCCTCACCAGAAGACAACTTGAGATCTGCCGCAACACAGTTGAAAAATCAAAGCATACAACCGCATAGGTCAATTTTGAAATACTAAGAAGAATTCACTGGTTAGAGAACGTCAAGAAGTTTTGGTGGATACTGATCAAGTTCCTTAAACTTGATAGCTGAGTCAAGTTAAAGAGGTCACTTAGGGGGAAATTGTTGAATCAAGAAAGTGACCCTCTTGAACTTTTGGTACCGCAGCGCCCTAGCTACCGCAGTCGAGAAACTTCTTCATCAACCATCCGAAGTCTTCTGATCCGCATTCTATACATTTACTTAGTTGTATTTTTGTTTTTCTGTAATACACTCTAATATCCAGTATGCCTTGAATGGCTACTCATAGAGTTGTAATTTTCTCTATAAATAAAGATCTTTTCTATTGTATTCAGTATGAATGTATGTGTGAATCTCTTACAAACTTCTAATACACATCTTCAGATTCTCATTCTATCTTTCGTATCTAATCTTCTTACACTCATCATCTCTATTCGTAGAGCATGTCACTTGTGACTTAATCACTAAGCTAGATCCCACTTACTAACTTGGTTTGAAAGCATTCCTTGTTATGAATCTGCTTTTGTGTATACTTGATATAACAATTGCTGTCATTTACATTTCTTTACTTTCCGCGTCTAACTCACTAACTTCTAACTTCTAATATTATTGTTGAGCTAACAGATCCTTGAGATTAACTATTCCGCTATATACTCGTTCTAACTTTTGTTCAAATGTGTCTCAAAGTTTTTCTCTCAACAGTACTCCGCCATAGTATGGTACCCATACCCTCCTATGCAGGGTTAACAACCCACGACTGTCGTAATCGAAGGAGGCCACCTGCCTATAATTTGCTCGCACTTCAAGCGCTCCTCCATCAAGCCCTAAACATGTGTGTCTTAGATCTGCTCCAGTTGTGGAGTAATTACTGTCATCCTTAGACAGATGTCTCGAATCGCGTCCACTACCGCCTTGCGGCTCAGGGCGTCGGCCACTATGTTGGCCTTGCCCGGGTGGTAAGGATCTCACAATCATAGTCCTTCACCACGTCTAACCACCGATGTTGCCTCATGTTCAGATTCGGCTGATCCATGAGGTACCTCAAACTCTTGTGGTTCGTGTAAATGGTACAACGGACCCCATGTAACGTCCCAAAAATCAGGGGTAAAAATTTCATTTTAATATAACTAAAACATTGATACCATTTAATTCAAACAATAAAATTATATTCAATCAGATCGTTTATCAGAGTTTATCCCAAAATCATTCATTGCAGAAATCATAGGTGTGTGCACTGCGATCAACCCGAGTTCTTCCTTTCCAAACGATGATACCTGAAACCATAAACAAACCTGTAAGCACGAAGCTTAGTGAGTTTCCCAGAGCATACCATTCATACAAACCACATATCACATATCCTGTTAGCTATAAAAGCTACATACATATCATATATACTGTTAGCTATAAAAGCTACCATATATCACATAAGCCCTGCATACATAAAATATGTAATAGTGTCATGGGCTACCCCACATGGTCTTTACCTAGGACTGCCATGGGTTCCCCCACATGGTCTTACATCCAATGCCATGGGCTACCCCACATGGTCTTTACCTAGAACTGCTATGGGCTACCCCACATGGTCTTACATCCAATGCCACGGGCTTCCCCCACATGGTCTTTACCTAGGACTGCCATGGGCTACCCCACATAGTCTTACATGCAATGCCACGGGCTTCCCCCGGGGTCTTCCCTGCAAATACCATATATAACCAAATAGCATATCATGCATCACATAAATATTTACACATAACACGTACATAAACCTGTAAGGATGTCGTGGCTACCCCCAGGGTCTTATACCATTGTGTCATGGGCTACCCCACATGGTCTTCCATGCAAGTATCACAAAGACAACTAGCATATCACATAATTACCAGCATACCACCTAGCATAAAGCTAACTATCATATCATACAACATATGATGGGCCGGCCTTGGTGCCTTAGACCCATTGGTGTGGTGAGAAGACTCACTTGCAACTGTCGGCTGAAGAAATAAGATCACGCTACTCCAACCACCGACATGAACTCCTCTACTGGTCAACACCAAATAACTGAACTCAATAAATACCAATAATTACCAAAATACCCCTAGAAGTCAACTGGTCAACTCTTGGTCAAATTCAAACTTCCTGACTAACTCTACTCGCTGAGTCAACCCGCTGACTCGTCGAGTCCAAGAATCTTCGAGTCCCATCCTGCTCAACTCACCGAGTCGTCCCTCGACTCACCGATTCACGACTTGACCAAAAAAGGTTAGGGTTCCATGACCAGACTCGCCGAGTCCAGGACAATCTTCAATAGACTCGCCGAGTTGTTCTTCCAACTTGCCGAGTTCATGCACATATTCATACAACTCGTCGAGTACACTCATGTGACTCGTCGAGTATCTCCAGTTCTCAATCCATTCAGAGGATTTTCAAGCCATGCAAGGGCTCTAATCCATAGATCTACCCTTCTACAAGCTATCCCTCTCGTAAACTTGCAAACTTTACGTGATACCAAGGAGATATAAGCCCAAAACACACTAGGGATTGGGTTTTAGACAAAGGGGCTTTACCAACAACCCAAGATCTGAAGCTTTATGACATTCTAAGCCACCATGAGTCTAGATCTGAAGCAGCAACCCCAGATCTAACTCCCAAATCCGAGATAGGTCTCAAAACAAGCTAAGGGACTCCCAAAACAACCACCAAGGATAAACCAAAAAGGAAATAGCTTAATATAAGGCTCCTTACCTCAGAGAGGTGCCCAAAACTGATGTAGATCACAGATCTATACAAGCCCTTGGTGCTAACTTCCAATTTCTCAAGCTCCTTCAACCAATTTCCTCTTCTAAGCCCCCAATCTCCTCAACAATGAAGCCTCACACGAATTTTGGGGTTTCTGGAACTCAAAAGGAAAGTAAAGAGGGTGAAGGAGGAACATAACATTCTTTATATAGGGCACAACCCCGGGATTAGGGTTTTTCTCGCTTCAGCACCAACTCGTCGAGTTCAACTACCGACTCGACGAGTTGGTCACTTAACTCGCGACCAAAATCCCGCTCTAACTCGGTGAGTCGGAATACCTAATCATCGAGTTCCCTTCTTTATGTACACTTTACCCCCTGAACTCTTGATTCTGACTTGGGATGTTACACCCCATAGAGGTAATACCGCCAAATTTTGAGGGCGAACACCACAGCCCCAACTCTAAATCTTGTGTCGAATTGTTAGCCTCGTGAGGCTTCAACTGCCTCGAACCATAAGCTATCACATGACCCCGATGTATCAAAACTGCTACCAAGCCTGTGATCGAAGCATCACAGTAGACTATGAAGTTATCAACTCCCTCTGGCAATTGGTGCCTCACACAACTGCTGTCTGGTCATCTTGAAGGTTGTCTGCTGCTTAGGCCCCCAGCGGAAAACCACTGACTTCTTGGTTAGTCAGACCTAGGAAACTCCGAATCTCATTGGGAGACCTCGGAATCTCCCACTACATCACGGCCTCTATCTTGGCCGTATCGACCATAATACCCTTCTGGTTGACAAGATCCCCAAGAAACTGCACCTCGCGCAACCAGAACTCACACTTAGAGAACTTCGCAAAAAGTCACTTCTTCCTCAGCATCTCCAGGACCTCCCTCAGGTGCTCCTCATGTTGCTCTTGAGTCTTGGAGTAAACCAAGATTTCATCAATGAAGAGTATTACAGACCGATCCAGCATCGATCTACACACTCGGTTCATGAGGTCCATGAACGCGGTTAGAGCATTGGTGAGCCCAAACGGCATCACCACAAACTCATAATGACCATAGCGAGTCCTAAAATCAGTCTTCTACACATCATCATCCCTGACTCACATCTAGTGATACCCTAACCGTAGATCAATCTTGGAGAACCAAGATGCTCCTTGAAGCTGGTCAAACAAATTATCTATACTCAGAAGTGGGTAACAATTCTTCACCGTTACCTTGTTCAGCTCCCGGTACTCTATGCACATGCAATGTGACTTGTCCTTATTCTTCACAAACAGGATCGGAGCTCCCCATGGCGAACTGCTCATCCTGATAAAACCCTTGTCTATCAGCTCTTGTAGCTGCATAGACAACTCCTGCATCTCAGGAGGAGCCAACCGATATGGTGCCTTGGCTATCGGAGTCGCACCAGGCACCAAGTCAATCCTAAATTCAACTTGTCTCTCCAGAGGTATCCCAGGTAAATCCTCCGGGAATACGTTCGGGTACTCTCACACTACCGGTGCATCCTCAACTGTCATGTTACCCTTCTCCCGGGTATCCATGATATAGGCGACGTATCATGTACAACCCTGCTGAAGGTGGCACCTCGCTCTCGCTACTGAACAGAAAATAGTCCACGTTGTGGCCTCTCGCCCTGGATCACTAAATCTCCCCCACTAGGAGTGCGAACCCTCACTAGTTGTTGCTCACAATCAATCACTACCCCATTAGGGCTCAACCAATCCATACCCGCTATAACCTTATTCCCACACAGGGGAATAAGAACCAGGTCTACTAAAAAATACTGATCAAATAACTGTAGCGTACATCCTATATGAACCCTCATGACCCTAATGGTCCTGTCATCTACTATCTCCATATCCAGTGGGCAACCCAGCTCCCCTGGAGCTCCTATAAATTTCTTGATGAGCGCGAGCGACACAAAAGATCGGGTGGCACCCGAGTCAAACAGCACCAAGGCTGACATACCGTTCATTAGGAACGATCCCATAATAAAACGCATAAAACATGAGCAATAATCAAGATAAATAAAGAGATAAGGAGAGATTACATACAAGTCACAACATCGGGAGCCGCACGTGCCTCTTCTGCAGTCAGCTGAAAATCCCTGCTCCTCGTTGTGGGCGCCTCATCCAGGCCCTGACGGCCATGTGTAATCCTCAATGTGGCGAGGAAAGGTGCTGCCACCTGTCCTGCTGTAGCTAAACTCGGGAACTAGGACCGCTTGTGTCCCCTCTGATTGCACTGAAAGCCAATAAGATCTGATCATGTCGTAGTGGTAGCAGCAGTACAATCCCTGCTCATATGACCAGTCCGGCCGCACTTGAAACTGCCCAAACTCCTGCCTTGCACGCCCCCTCGTGCATCTTGCCAGATTTTCCACACCGACCGTGGCCCTTCTGGCTCCTCGATATGTGATCTGACACCTTGGGCTTCTTGCCCGCACTCACTATCTGCACCCCCTAGAGTTTCCTCTTCCTCTCCATCTCCAAGTCTAGCTCCCTTTCCCGAGCTATCGCAATCATGTCTTCCAGCGTCTTGCAGCTGGAACGACTCTCAAATTGTTGTATATCTCTCCTCAACATCTCATGATATTGGGCCTTTTTCATCTCCTCGTTCGCCATGTACTGCAGTACAAGAAGAGCGCTCTCCCTAAACTTGGCGGCGATCTCAGTCACCGTCTCAGTAGTCTGCTGTAAATCCTGGAACTCTCTCGTTAACTGTTGTACCTTAATCACAGGTGCAAACTCAGCCCTTAACCTGGCTGAAAAGTTACTCCAGGTTATCGCATCTATAGCTACGTCATCACCAATGGCATACTAACCTCCTCCCACCAGTCACATGCTCTGTCCTTCAGCAGACAGGAAGCAAGTCGGACCTTGTACCACTCGGGACATCTACTCATACGAAAAGCGTTGGCGAGATCATCCAACCATCTGCTGCTAGCAATGGGGTCATTAGCTCCATGGTAATCTGGAGCTCCATAAGCTCTGAACTCCCTTAAAGCCATCGTACGGGCCCCTAGCATGGCCGTCATCTCAGTGTAGAAAGCACTCAACCTCTCATCAAGAATCTCTATGATACCCTCATTAACCATACCAAAGATCACAAGAGTCTGGTCTAGTATGTTGCGCATGATCTCTGAGGAGATGAACTCCCTAGTCTGCTCGTCTAGCTGCTCAGCTCCAGAGCCTGAGCCTGATCGCTTACTGGCACCTGAACTGCCGACTGGTCTAGTACGTAGAACCACCATACTGAAAAATATATGATAATAACCATCATAATACACATCATATCTCGAGGGATCACATACATTACAAGTTCTACGGATTCATCTCAGCCCTCCTTGATTTGAGTACGGATCCTCTGCTTTCAGTAGTACGGGCCCATACTACCTTCCACATCTATCCGTACTTTCCTCAAGTGCTGCCTTGACTTCACTAGGTCCATGTGCTAATCGCATCCTAGGCTTGCCCTAAGGTAATCACCATACCACTCTCCACCATCAGTTGTATAAGAAGTCCCTGCTATCTTCCCCTACCCAGCTCGCGAATACTATTACCTATCACCCGGACCAAATAATTCTTCGAATGAGAGATCCTACCCTACAACGGTTGGACTCAAACCAGAGCTGCAAAATAGAGCTAGACCTAACCTTCTGAAATTATTTAGTCCTCACAATATGTAACTTAACATATTCGTTTACTAGCTAGTGAAAGAAAACTAGAACTCCTAAAAGCACAAAGCAAGCAGCATCCGAGTATTGAGTACAAATAATCAAGCATATACTACTCAGGCTATCATCCTGACTAATCTGTACTAGCATGCAGTTCTCATAAATCTAATACACATATAACAGGCACATAAGGCATCCTTCCTAGATCCATAGTCTAAATCTAGCAAGCAGTTCTCATAAAACTAAGAATCATATCATACATAAACTTGTATGGGTAATTTGGGAGTACTTACTTGAGTTTGGTTGATTGCATGAACCACACCCTTTTCTCTTTTTCAAATTATTTTTGCTTTTTCTAAAACTCTTTCCATTTCTCAAAATCCTTTTACAAAAATGATTTTTCTTTTGAAAAATTCCATACCAATTCCTTAGTTTGAGCACACACCCGACAGTGTGCTTGAATCCCACAAACCGAGGCTCTGATACCAACTTGAAACATCCCAAAATACAGTCCAAAAATTTCATTTTGAAACTAAATATAAAACCACAAATCAACCATCATCATATAGAAAAATCATAAATCGTGTATCTCAAAACATCATGTCAAATACTGTTTCAAAATCAAGTGAAAAAAATATCAGAGTCTAAAACATCCCAGGCTAAAACTGTGGTGTGTGCCATGTGATCATCCCGATCCCTTCCCCTTGCTAGTGGAAGTACCTGAAATCAAAACTGAAAATTGTAAGCACAAAGCTTAGTGAGCTCCCCAAGATAACCACATACCATACACATAACATATAATCATATCTTGGGACCTGCCCCTGCTACATCGAGTCTAGCTCGGCATCGGGCCCCACCGGACATTGAACCCTATTCGGCATCGGGCCCCGCCCGACATCGAGCAGATCTCGACATACATATGAACATATCAACTAATATATAACATAAACACATATAATAACATGTAAACACTTCTCGGGCCCCTCCCGACATCAGGCTGAGATCCGGAAGAATACTAACATTACTCGAGAACCGCCCTGGCATCGAACCGGAGTCCAGAAACATACTAACATAACATATTAACTAGATTTTCCTCGAGTTTTCCCCGGCATCAGGCCTAAGTCCAGAACACCTAACACATAACAAACACATGAATGAATCACAAATACATCAAGCATACAAGCATTCCTCGGGACCGCCCCGGCATCGGATCGAGATCCGGAAAACATAAAAATCTACATCGGGCCCCGTCTGGCATCAGACCATAGTTTGGAACTACAACTATCTAAACAGGCCAGCCTTGGAACCTTAGACCCGTTCCTACAGGAGAAAACTCACCTCACAAAGTTGTCTGCAAAACCTCGCGGTGAGGAATATCTGGTAGCTGCTCCAACGACTCCCCGACTATCAAATCACAATAATACTTAGTCAAGATCTGATAATCCTTCTCCAGATAAAATGACCATTTTACCCTTGGTCAAAGTCAATGCTCTGGTCAAACTCAAAGCTAAGGTTAATTCCCAGTCAACCCAACTCGTCGAGTCATCTCCTAACTCGTCGAGTTCTATGCTATCCAGTCTCGTGACAACTGAGTCAACTCGTTGAGTCCCTTCACCGACTCGTCGAGTTCTATCTTATACAGAATCAGGACAAAACGAGTCAACTCATCGAGTCCCTTCACAGACTCGCCGAGTTCTTCAGTTTCCTTGTCTTAATCACATCCATCTTGCTGAGTCACTTCCTAAACTCAGCGGTTTCACTCAAAACCAAAAAAGGTTGGGGAACCACGACTCGACTCGTCGAGTCGCATGAACAACTCATCGAGTCCCCTCATATGTCAAATCCAAACAGTCGATTCTAATCGATTCCAATACTTCCAACTCACAGATCTGGACTCCTTAGGCTAGCATTACATGTAAAGTTGCTAACTTTACATGCACGCATCGTGTTATGAAGCTAAAAGACCAATACCAAGCAAAACTGGAGGTCTACTTCATGAAATAGGGCCAAGGCTGAATAAAGGTGGCAACTTTGAGCTTCTATAGCTCAAGAGTGCCCATATCTGAAGTCCTTACACCACCAAGAGTTCAAACCTCAGAATTGACCTTGGAAACGGTCCAAAAGTGACAACAAGCAAGCCTAGAAGAAGATCTAATTGAAAACAAGACAAGGTATAACCTTTATACCTCAAAAGGGTCTGAAATGCAATACAAGTTCCAGATCTACTGCCTCTTCTTGAATCACCAAGGGTTTCCTTCCTTCTTTTAGCTTCAAATCACACAAATAGCAAGAAAAAGCTCAAGAACGCTCAAGGGTTGATTAGGGTTTCGATAGTAAGGCGTGGAGGTGATGGAGGCTGGGGTAAAGGCCAGATATGATGCTTAAATAAGGTGCAAACCCTAAAGATTAGGGGTTCCTCCTGGGGGCCCTACTCGTCGAGTCGAGGCTCTCGACTCGTCGAGTAGATCACTTAAACCCCGCATCCAAACTAGCATCTACCCCACAAATTAGGGCTACCAACTCGTCAAGTAGCTCTACAAAATGAATAGTTAAACAAATTAAGTGCGTAGCAGGGACGAGGCGTTACACATATTTGAAATTTATTGTATCATTAATATATAAACTGGAATTACCAACAAACTTAATGTAATGGTCAACTTAAGAAAAATGGAAAACATAAAACTTTTGAAACAATAAAATAAGTTGATATATATTTAATGTGAATAAAACCCTAATAATATTTTAAAATATTAACCACTATTTGTGAGACCCGTATACTACACTGGTTGATTAAAAATGTTAAATGTAAAGGTCTAAACATTAAAAAAATTTAAAGTAAAATTTCAAAATAAATATGACCAAAATGATAAATAAGTAGGTGATTCAATCTATACTAATATATGAAAACTATTGGCATTTTTAAAGAATTGTCTTGAATCGCAAACTTCCAAAGACTTTTGTGAATATAACACTAGATGTCCTATTGCTAACTTTACCGCCATTATCTATAATTAATATTTTTTTATCCATCTATGATTTTAACTCTTAACAATGAAAATATAGTTGTCCGTGGATGTATACTAGTTATCTAAAAAGCACCCCCACCTTTGATAGAGAATGTATTTGACTCTTATTTATTGTCATCGCAAAACATACTAACGGTGTGAATTGTCTTCTTTAAAATATGAAAGGATTCATTATATGTAATGCCCAAGTTTCCAGGTATTTCCTTTTGTTGCTTAATTGAGTAATAATATTATAGTTTCGGGAGGAGGGTCGTACGTTGGGCGTACATAGTGTACACACGGCGTACAGAGGTGAGGCATAAAGCATGGGAAGTCCCTGCGTACACTGGGCGTAAGTTGGCCATATGCAAACTCTAAATATTAGGGTTTGCACCTTATATAAACAACTTAAGTTCTTCCCAACCTTCATTCCCTCGGCCACCACTATCCCTAAAGTGATAGACCCGAACCCTAAGCCTCTTGCATGCATCTTGAGCTAATCTTGAGAATTTTTGGTGATATTTGGTGATTTTAAAGAAGAAGGAGTTTTAAGGAGTAAGAACGTGAAGAGGTATAAAGCTTTAACCTTGACCATTTCATGCTTAGATATATTTTTGGGGTGTTTTATGTTGCATTTTGGCTCCATAGTTAAGGTTTCTTGAGTTTTAGAACTTTCATTCCATATGAGATGTCCTTTTAGGCTTTTGGAAGTGTTTAAAGCCATAAAAATTGGGTCTTGATGGTTTATCCTCAACCATGCAAGTGTTAGATGGCCAAAAAGTGTGTTTATGGACTTAAATCATGTCTTAATCCCCATCCATGCATGCAAAAACATAATGTTTATAACCTTGTGGTTTAGGATGTATTTAAGGGCCTGGATCTATGTTTTGGACATTAGAACTTAACTGATTAAGTCGCAATGTAGCTTCTAAGGTGGCTGACCAGTACATTGGGTGTACCCATGGTACGCTGTGTGTACTGGGTCAACTTCCTGTAACTGGTCAAGGCCAGTGTACGTTGTGTGTACGTGTCAAGTATGCCACGTGTATGCATGCAGTGGGTCAATTGTGGTTTTTAGGCTTGGATTTGTTAGGCATCAAGCCCACCTGTGGGTTAAGGCCTCTAGGCCTAGGCCTATTATATATGGTATTGGGCCTTATTGAGCCTTAAAGCTTAGTTATATGGACTTGGACATTTTAATTTGAAATTTGGGCCATGGAAGGAAAAGGCCCAACAGAGCAAGGATTAGGGAACCTTTGCCTTATGTCATGAATCGGGATTTGGGCCTTGGGGACATGTTTAAATCCAATATCTAATTAGGATGTTTGTTGTGCTATAGGGAGAGGAGTTATGAGTCGTCCAAGGAATATGATTTGACATTCACAATTGAGGTGAGTCTCCCTTCGTGAATGTTATGGGTCAAAGGCACCAAAGCTGGCCCTTTATTTATTGTATTTTGTGATGGTTGTTTGTGTGATAATTATCATGGGTTCACGTATTTCTCAAAGATTATGTGATTTATGTATGTTATTAGGTTGTAGTGGTAGGGTGAAATAGATATTGTAACTAGTTGAAATAAATCGGAGGGTAGGTCGGGCACCCAGATATACCTGGCAGGGTAGGTCGGGCACCCAGATATGCCTAACAGGGTAGTTCGAGCACCCAGATATGCTCGGCAGGGTAGGTCGGGCACCCAGATATGCGTGACAGTATGTTTGTGTTATATGTGGTATGGTGGGGGAAACTCACTAAACCTTGTGCTTACTGTTTTAGTTTGTGTTTCAGGTACTTCCATCTCAGAGGGGAAGGGGACGACTTGATCGTGACGCATCACACTATGATTTTCCGCAATAGGGATTTTGGAACTTATGCTCTGATAATGTTTTTCCACGAATTATCTTGATTACACACTATAAATATTTTATGTTTTCATGATCTTGAAATCAATGATGTTTTATGTTTGTGATTTGGTAAACTTGAAAATGAAATTTTCGAGTCGTATTTTTGGGATGTTACAATATCTCTAGGCATCGACATTCTTGGAAAAAATATACACATTCCTAATAATGAAGATTATTGATAGTTGTTGCAGCTTTGATTAATTAACTTGAAACATTTAGTGAAGCATATATTTCATGATTTGACATCTTGGTATATGAATGAAATAACATTGTACTTTAAGTTTAACCCAACACAAGAAAAAGAGTGTTATAATAGGCAAAGAGTATCAATTACAAGTAACATAAATGAACAATAAAAATAAAAATAAATGAAATAGCGTTTCTATTTCATACTTTTCATAAGTCTTAAATATATTTAAATTTTCATGCACCTACAAAACAAACAGACAGACAAACAGTCCAACATAATAGGTAATTGAGTAAACTAGTCTACTTGCCTAACAGAACACTACATCATATCAACATCATAACATACTGTAGTATATGTTATAGTGAGAAAATGCACCTAAACATTCTCAAAATATCTAAGTAGGTTGGTTTTCAAATGGATCAACCAGCGTGTAACAACCTATAATACTATATTTGTTACTGGTTATCTGAGCATAGTAGCTAATATTTAGATCCTTCACTAATCCCACTAATATTGGACTGACTATCAAATAAGGATTGGCTAGTCAAGACAATCGTAAGGCATGACCATTTCGGCAGATAGCCTTTCTGAAATCCAACAAACATGCCAACGTGTCTATCCTAGACACCTCTCTCGAAGCTGAACAATTATTACTTTAACCAGAATTAATGACTTATCTTGTACTTGTATTTTAACACCTCGAAATTCTTGTTTCGTCTTTCATCATGGTCAGAGTTAAGTTACAAGGGCTAAAGTGTAAGAAAACAATTTTTGATCATGTTTGTGGGTCATGGGATCATTTTCTCATACTTGGAGGGCTTAGTTTGTAACTAATGATGTATTTAAGATAAAATAACCCTAAAATATCGTAATCTCATCCATTTTCAACCGACAATCATCTTGTGAGAGAGTTCTTTGTATGGTTTCCATACTTGGAGTTTTGATGAAAATTATAGCCATTTTAGTGGAGTTTGGGTGGTGTTCTTGGATTACTTTCCCCTTGTATCTCATCATTTTTACCATCATAATTTTCCAAAAGGTATGTGATCAACCTTGATGTTCTTTTCTATCCCTTATTTTCACACTCAAGAGATAGCTATTGATTATGCAAAATCCATGGTGTAGAGTGTTGTGTTGGTCCCTGATATTTGCATATTTAGTTCATATTAAGTACAAATTTTTTATCATTTATTAGCTAAATTATCGCATATCATGGACAAAAGGTACTTAAAAGTGTTTGAATTATGTTTTCAGTCCAAAAGTGAAGCTCATAAGCAAAAGGAAGCAGGAGAAGCGGTTGGGAGCTCGGGAATTGAACAAAGAAGAAAACCACCAAAAACAACACCTACTCGGCGAGTAGGGTCGACTACTCGGCGACTCCGATCGAATATTCGAGAAGATAAAGACTCAAAGACTTAGAGACTTATCGCATACGGGGATTGAGAGATGGACTCGGCGAGTCGGCAATGGACTCGACGAGTCGTTTCGCATATATAAAGATAACTTCTCAAATCGATAGGGGAGAATTTTGGAACCCTTCTGGAGAGATTAGTTGCGATTGAAGAGCCAGAAGAACCCTAGAGAACGAAGATACAACCTAGAATCCAATTCCGAAGGAGTTTGAGGCAAATTTCATCATTCTACTTAATCTTTTGTTTTCCATTATGGCTAGACAATTAGAATTCGTTTATTTGTTGTTTATTACCTCAATCATGAGCTAAAACTCTTAAACTTCTGTTTGGGGATACAAAATTGAGACTATGGTTTGATTATTGGTAGGATTAATTCAATGTTGGTGATTTTTGTTAGTTTTAGCTTGCTAAAGAACCTTGTGTGTGAATGATAATTAATTTTCTGTTAATAGGAAGGTAATTAAATAGTATGAACATCTTTTGATTATCAACCTCATATGTTTATGTGACCACTCTATCATATGTCTAGAATTAATGAACATGAAACTAGAATTAATAAGAAAATTGGGTAAATTCATGTGCGAGCATGTGTGATGACCATCAACAAGAAGTTAACTAAAGGACCAAATTAGTTAACTATTGCAAGTCTAAATAAACCCGAATAATTAATCTAGTGATTTTAATTAAATTAGACAACTGATCACTGTTTGAGTTAGTTTGTTCACTAAGGGTTAGTGTAGCGAACGCGAAGCTAATCAGTTGAGCCAGTAGCCAACAAAAGAGTTAATCCATTGCACTATTATCATAATATCAACCATAGGATCAATTGAGTTAAACTAAACAGAAGTCCTTCCCATTATTGAATCTAGTTAATTCCTTTATTTTCTAGCTTTTAGTTTAAGTGATAGTTATTAAGTTTTCTAGTCTTGTAAAACTAGAGAAAACCCCTACTTATTAATTAATTTAGATAATATTAGTCTTTAGTTTTAATTTACCATTCCCTGTGTTCGATACCCAACTTATTTAGCTTTACCACAATTGATAGGTCCACTGCCTTCGTGTGTTCATTTTATAATATAAAAGTAGCTTTAAAACTAGTTGAGTTCACACACATCAGTCCCCAAAGTGTTCTAGTCATTATGAGCACTTACATATGGTTTTTAAGGGTTGAAATCCTCCCAAAAGGGGTTTTGATCGGACTTGGATTGGATATGAGAGAGAAAATGATCAGAAAACATTTTTTGTAGCTGCTAGCTTTCTCGTTGCATAGTACACTAATAATAGTGGTGTGGTGACGAGGGGGTCATGTTTTCCTAATCACGACCTGTTGACCAAATCGTGGCGCAGTCCTACCCTACATGCGACACATTTTCTATACAAATTATATCATTTTATGTTTTGTAGCTTATTTTTATAGATCTCTTGTGCAATGTTTTAGGGTTCTTAGTTGCTTCCTGGAGGGAGTTCTTCCTCTATTCATTACTCCACATAACTTAGACTAGAGGTAAGTCATCTTATGTTGAAAATGTAGTACCTTGTTAGAGAAATTTTCATATCCTGGAATGAGTGAATTGATCCTAGGATGTTATAGGAATTATGCACCCTAAATGTGAATGATATGTGTGTTGGAAACATTAATCCCTCTCTGTGAAAAAATCTAGGATGTATTGCATGTTAGACTCTTGTTATTATGATTTGGTGTGAATTATGTGGGTGTAACATCCCAAAAATCAATGTAAATTTTTTCATTTTTGAAACCAAAACAAAACCATAAGCGTTTACAAATCATTGTTTCCAAAATTCATAAACATGAATCAGAGTAACCCAAAACCATAATCTCATAATAATCCAAGATGATGTGCACGATCATGCTTTCGCCTTGCCCTGATCATGTGAAGTACCTGAAACATAAAACTGAAACTGTAAGTCAAAGCATAGTGAGTTCCCCAAAGTACCACCACACGACATATAACATATACAATCATGCATGTTAGATCCAATCAGTCATAAAACTCGAATACCCTTAGGTCCACAACCAACAAGCTGGATTACCCTCGGCCCAATCAGTCATCAGACTGCAATGCTAATATACAATGGGTCCAATGATTCCTCAGACTGGAATACCCTCAGGTCCACAACCATCGGGCTAGATTACCCCCAATCCCATCAATAATCAGATTGGAATGCCAATATATAATGGGTCTAATCAGTCATTGGACTGGAATACCCTCGGGTCCACTGCTATCCGTTTGGATTATCCCTAAGCCCATAAAATGAGTCTGGCTTGCCTTTCGTGCCCACAACCCATATTGGATTGCTCCTGGGTTTGTTGACCTCTACACAGAGTAGTATTGTCTCAACCCAACCGCACTATGTCGACATATGTAGCAGATAAATTTATAACCAGCAAACAAGATATCATACAGATCTAACAAATCACTACAACATATCAACGTCCTATATACCAAGATACATAACTTAATGGTCCGGCATTTGTGCCTTCGACCCACGAGTACAGTGAGGAAACTCACTTCACAATCTGAAAAATAGCAGCACAGATCGCTGCTCCAAAACATATCTCTACCGGTCACCTATATAATTAACAGGGACCCAAATCTCAAACTACTATTAAAATGACCCAAAATGCCATTAGTTCAAACTTGGTTAACTTCTTTTTCAAATTTCAACGTCAAAAAGTCAAAAGGTCGAAACAGACTGAGTATGCCCAATGTACTCAGTCACTACGCTTAGCATAGTAGATCCATGGCCAGATTATAGGGCCTTTTGCCCAGTATGCTCAACGTACCACTAGGCACACCCATTATACTTAACATGATTCAACTTTTCTTCATTAAGTGCTCATTCCACGAAGAAATTACTTCCAAAGTTCAGCTCTAGTTCCAAATATCAATCTAAGTCATAAAGTTTCCAACTTTATGACTTTCCATGACTAGAAAAGGTCCAAAAGCTAAAACTCCAACTTAATAATCCATTAAGACATCATAACTCTTTCATGAAGGGGATAGAAGGGCCAAGATCACATTTTTATGGTTCCTAATAGCTCCATAATGGATAAATTATCCAACTTTATCCATTAGGATGGCCCAAATAACCAAGATCTAGTCTTTAAGACTCAAAGGGACCAAAAATGCATCTTTATCAACTTAATCCATTAAGTCCTAGTCTCCACCTTCAAATCTGAATCAATATGATGTTTAGAAAGATAAAGTTTCCACCTTTATCCATAACAAGGTCACAAACTTTCAAGATCTAAACTTTGTGCACTAAAGTGATCAAAAAGTGAAAAATATGAAAATTAACATGATCTATGAAACTAATGAGCAAATTTGAATCTTTTTACTCACAAACTCTAGAAAGATGTAATCTTGTTCAATCTATGCTTGAATCCTTCTTCCATACACTTTGTCACCACTTTGTTCTTCAAGATCCCATCTTCTAATGAAGAAATAATCTCATAAATGATGCTAAGGCTCAAAATAAGTTAAAGGAGGCTAGGGTTTCTAGTTGGAGGCTCAAGAGGGTGGAGGCTCATGATAGGTAGGACCCCCTCCCCTAAGGGGTTAGAGACCTTAAATAGGGCTCAAACCCATGAAAATAGGAATTTTACTGTACGGCGATACACCCAACGTACCTAAACTTATGCCCATCGTAATACCCTAAAAACACGTTTCTTCAGCCTAGTTCGCCAGCATACTAGCTAATGTATGTCAAACGTACTGCCACACTCCATTTGCCTAACTTCAAACAACCATAACTTGTTCGTTTCAACTTTACTTTCAGCGTTCTTTATATGCATGGAAATGTATTGAAGAGCCCCACGATCCTATATAATTACTTTTAACTTAAAACATACCGAACTAAAATACTTATTCCTATAAAAAAAAGTCTGAAATATCAGTTTTCCTGCTTTACCCCTCAACTTCCATCAAACACTCCAATATTAAAATCACTTATCCAACATCATACACCTCTTTTAGAGTCTAAGCTCCATTCCATCAAAGGCCAAGGCCTCCATTAGATTAATTAATTTTCCACAATCCTGAAATAAGAACTTCTCGAAACAGGATGTTATAGTGGGTAGGTTCATGCTAGAAAGAGGGATATGTGTTGATTGTGTGGTATGAAGTATGCATGTTAAGGTTTTTTGGAATTTATATTGTCTATGATGTTAGAGAAATTCATGCTAGTGATATAATATACCTTGACATAATGATGATAAGATTTTCATGATTATATAGTGATGTGGGAATGAATAACGTAAATGGCCCTTTGATTGTGAATTAATAACGAATTAATAATAGGGAAACATATTTAAAGGGGATAGAGTAGCAACCTAGACTTAGATGTGTACCTTATACGAATTGTATGATGGCCTAGTAGGTTGAAAGACTACGTATAGGATATGAGCTTAATCCAACACTAAATACGAGTAGTTTTCTAGGAAACCATTCGGTACATGGTCCATTCATGTGAGGATTAGATTGGTGTTGGCGATTGATGGATGCTAAGTACAAACATCACGTTTGAGTGGAAAGTACCTTGGCTCGGAATGATAACATAAGTACCACTCTCAAACAACAACGCATGTACTTGTACATGCATCGTCAAAGTAGCAAAAACAACACATTGGGGGTAATTTTATGAGTGAGATTCGCGCCTCACTTAGTGCATTGGGTCGAGTCTATAACACAAGTAGTGAATAGGGTATTTTCCTTTTGGGTTAGTGATGATATAGAGACCCACACTAATGAAGATAATGAAGATAAATATTTAATAATATTTTATACAAAGATGAATTAGTGATGAGTAATTATTAATGAAGTCCCAAATGAAGAATAATATTAATATATTGTTGTTAAGATGATATGTTGTATTTGATGTTATGCAACGTGTGCAATTAATTACAAGCTATGTGATGATTGATTAACCCGTTTTGGGATATGCACTTTTTAATTACATTGTACTTATCATTGAATCACTTAGCATATGCTAACACTTATTCTTGCTTATTGCTTTTGCCTTGCATTAGTTCAGGTAACTTAATTGATTGGCTTGGCGAGGATAAGGTATTTGG
The DNA here is from genome assembly GCF_051521515.1 of Lactuca serriola. NCBI lineage: Eukaryota > Viridiplantae > Streptophyta > Magnoliopsida > Asterales > Asteraceae > Lactuca > Lactuca serriola. Next base: position 87,526,787 of record NC_136416.1, on the reverse strand, counting down.
TTAGTCACGTTCTTGATATTTCTTTAGTAGATGAGACCATCTTGGACATGTTGTTTGAGTTTTCATTTAATGTTGGTTTTTTTCAAACTTAAACTTTGATGATGGTTGTTTTTGACAATAAATTAACGTTGGTGATGTTTTTGAAATAAATATTAAACAACACTTCCTCTAACGTATTTTGGTTAAAATACTCTATTAAAAAATTTAAGGTGAAAGATCACAACGTTACATATATGTTCATCACAATGAATACGTATATAATTAGTTATATGTAAGGGTAAGTTTAACTTAATCAATTGACATAGTCTAAACGAATACGGGCGTAACTTCGATGGTTCCTTTCCTTATAAGTATCCTTTCAAAATTTCCCACACTTTGTTGGCGATATTTCAGAATAAGAAATTGAATCACAAATGACCGAGATCTCGAAAGGGAGAGAGATATTCGAGAGTGAAATGGTGTAGGAATGGAAGATGGGATGGCCCTCTATTTATAGGGTGATTTTTGAAAAGTGCAATGTGGCATATAGAGGATCGCACCACGTCCCTGTCCTGATCAGGTTTCTCTTGCCTTTTACACATACCTGGAGTTGCACAGTCAGAGGATTAAATGCATCGCGACGCGGACTCTGATGTGCACGCCACAAATTTTTATAAAAATCCTCTAGATTTATAAAAATCATAACTTTCATATAAGAACTCCATTTTCAACATTTTTAATATCCACACGTTTGTATTGACATCTACTACAACTTTCATGTTGATCGTTTGAGATAAAAATCAATATATTTTTATTTTTATTTTTATAAATAAATGTTTATATTTTATTATATTATACAAGTGAAAATGGGTGTTACATGTCCTCTTCATCCAGAGCAAGGGTGGTTTTAACCAGATCTCAGTCAATGAATTGTCCATAAGATCAAGAAGATCAAGAGATTGCTTTTTTATAAGTAGGAAACCTAGATCTTTTATGGTGTGTGTACACATAGGGTTTTGTATTGCTTCCGCTGCCATAACTAGTGTGTATAGAATGCTAGAAAACCCATCAGTGGTATCAGATCCATCAAGTTATTGTTATAACACTTCTTAATCCATATAATTGCTTAAATCATATTTGCTAGGGTTTTTAGATTTAGGGTTTTGAAAGGTGCGGAATTCATATTTTATTTTCTGTGGTTATTGTTTCTTTGTGCCAAAGTTACTGTTTAATAGCCATGACTTTTAAACCCTCAATCGATCTATAAACTTGTAACGTCCCAATTTTCATGAAAAAAATTTCAGTTTTTAACTCATATAAAAGAAACTGTTTGTTAATTAATGTCATAAAAACCTTGTTCCAAAAGTTACATTCCAAAATCAGAGTACTATCATAAGTGCGAAATCACAAAATACGAAAGTTGTCGATGTGTGTATAACACGCATGATCATCTAAAGTACCTACAACATTTAATCCACAATTGTAAAACAAAGATTAGTGAGTTCGCCAAAATACAATACACCATAATATACATACAAGTATACAACGTTGGCTTTTAATCCACGACTGGTCTTCCCCTTTTGCCTTCAACATAAAGTTGGCCCTTACTTAGCCTTCAAAATAGCGTTTGTTAGCCTAGGTATCTTCGCATACCGCTAAAGCAGGACAATCCTCAACCCACCACAAGATATGTCGACATATATAACAAAGATACAAACAAACAATTCAACATCACATGAAACTATCTAATTGGTCTACCTTTCTAACAGTTATATACAACAAGTTCACCTCATAAAGAGGCTTAAACTGCACAATACACAACAATTGGCAGAATCACTAAATGAATGCATAGTTGTATGTAATAAGAGATAAGATAGACAGTCGAATAGATGATCATACTCTAAATCCACAACCAAACAAGAAATAGGCAAGAAATCCTAGATCAACACTTCTCAGGCTATCTTACATAAATACATTCAACCCCTTTGACGTTCACTACGATGATCACCCACCCGATGAACACTCTAACCGGCATACCATTACTCCCCTCTATTCTACCATGCAAGGATATACATTGTTACACATAGTATAGTGAGGAAACTCACCTAAGCTAAGAAGTAGAAGCTCAACAGTGACCCTAGCGATTGAACAGCTAACGCAAGCTACCAAAAGCCAAACGGGGAACATCCTAAAGTCAACTACCCATTTCTACTCAATTTTGACCAAACGTCAATGGTTAACGGTCAATAGAAGTAAACGGTCACCGTAATGTGGAGAATTCTTGGCTGTGCCATGGCCATGTCCAGAAGAAACAAATGTGTTGCAGTACGCCACCATGTCATGAGCCTTCATTGGCCACGTCGTGGTTTTGGTTAGGATAACATTTTCTTCAGTAAGAGCTTAATCCTTACAAATTAAGGCTCATAACTTCATATTTGGATATTCTCAATAACTTAGTGGATAAAGTTTCCAACTTTATTGAACTAGACATCACCATAATACAAGATATAAAACCTTAAATCCATGAAGCTCACTAAAATCTAAGTCTTTATGCATAGATTCAAGAAATCCCAAACATGGTCCTTTTTCTTAATCATTAGAAGTCCAATGACCGTAAAAGGGCCATAAAAATATCTAGAGTTCCTCAACTCCAAGACCATCCATAAAAGGGACCAAAACGAACCATAATGAGCATAACTTAGATCTAGAAGAACAAAGATCAATGTATGAACTTTATACCTCAAATGACTAAGAAATCTGAAGTAGACGATGGATCTAAGCTAGCTCATTGCTTCCTTGCACCAATATGGAGTCCCTTCTTCCTCAAGCTTGACAAAACCAAGAGAACAATATCAAAACCAATCAAACAAACTCAGTACCATGTATGGAAGCTAGGGTTTCGAGTTGGGAGGATGGAGGTTGAACAGAATGAACTAAACTTGGATTTAATGCCTTTAAATACGAAAGAAACCCTGAACTTCATGTGCTTGGGATGAAGGTTCACCATGCTGTGCCGAATACCTTACTAAGCGGTGGTGACCAGTCAGGCGTATTCCTCATTTAAGTGAAGCAGCCACGTCGTGGTAAACACTCTACCACGACGTGGTACAAGATTTTTCCCAAAACCTTATCTTCAAAATCCCTGAGCCTTCATCTAATCAAATCAGGAAAATGAGTGTTTGAACTCTCTCCCACTTAAACTAGATTTCGTCCTCAAAATTCATCTTAGAGTAACATTACCTGGAAAAGCATGTCGTTCCTAAAAGGTAATCCAAAACGACATGATATTTCGTCAAAACTGCCATCCGACGTCCATTCCAAATACCCTTTTTTCGCAATGCAGAACTTAATGTTTCCAGAAACACCTTAACTCCTGGGAGTGTTTCGGTATCAAAATCCTAGAATCACAATCCTCTACCTGATCCCCTAAATCCTAGAACCCTAATCATGATAAATTACTTACTAAAATACCAACTCAAATGACATCTAAGACTACCCGAAAGGAATTACAACAATATAGACAACTCAAACAATGTAGAACTTTGAAGTCCGCACAACCATGTAAATGTCCTCCACTTGAGCAATCAGATAGAAGATCGATCAATTAAATGCTTTCCCATTGTAAAATCTCCAACCTCCTCACTTGGAATTTACAAACCCTCAAAAGTGGTTGACACGACATCAAGAGCTCCAAACTAACCTAACCAAGATAACACCAACCTTGATTCTAAGAAATAAATCAGAATGGAATAAATAATCCTTTGAACCATCCAGCTAAATCCCCAAATCTTCACAAGACAAGAACAAATAGAAGGCCTAAGTCAAAACTTATAAGTCTATGCAATCCCATTACTACATTCTACCAAACCTAGGTATGCCTAAATCAAAATACATCTACAAAAACAATCATCGCAAAGGAGATCTCAAATGAAAAGTTCAATACATAAGCATAAAATGACATAGTTGGAAACATACCAACAGTCATCATAGTTGCCACTTTTGAATACTTTGAAACAAGCTAGTAGGCTCTCCCTGCAACTCTAGGCACCCCAACTCTCCCTTGAAGTCCATCCAACGTATTCCAAGCTAAAGGTGTAGGGTTCTATACCGTGCATACAACAAGAAGGGGATAGGTAGCCTTGGTATAGCGTACCTGATTGAAATGAAAGCAAACTCATGTACTCTGCTTGCAGTCCATGCCACAGTGTCCATCCTTGATACATGTGTGGCATGCAAATGATCGACATATACCATCATGAAACTTCTCACACTTACCACACCCAAGGTTCCTCCTTTCTATCGCTCCTAACCTTGAATTGATATAATTGAGTCGCTTGGTCGCTGAATGTGACTGATTTGGAACTGGCCTCTTCTCTTTCCTTTGTGTATGTATCTCGATTTCTATCCTCCTAGAATTCAAATTCAACTCAGCCAAGTCCTGATACTGGGTGCTCACCACAAACTCCGTAATCTCAGTCTTGAGCATACTCAAGTAATGGGTCATCTACACCCACTCTGAGGTTGCGTATTCAGGGAAGAATAAGTCCCTCTCAGTGAACATATTGATGAGAAACCTCTCTACAAATGGGACAAAATTTTTCTAAAACATCTCTAAGAACCACTCCTAAGTCACTATGGCTTGCTATGTAGGAGAAAAGGTCTAAGTCGAAGACTTATACCACTCCTTCTCTCCGAAGCACAGAAGGTTCAACGTAAATCTGACCTTCAGGTTCTCCACCCATCCACATAAGAGATCCACTAAATGGAAATGATTAGGTCCTTGAATCATGTTGAACTCCAGGGGATTCGTGTTACTAAACTCCCGATATTGCATCAATCCACCTCCCTAAGGTACTGCAACGGCGACAACTTCAGTGGCTGTAACAACGATATCATTAATGATAACGACATGGCGCTCATCGAACATCTCGATCAACATGATCTTGATAGACCCAAAATATCTGGTAACACCTCTCGGTTCACCGCAGCCATCTCAATGGCAATAATCCTACAAATCTCTTCATCACTCATACTCGGCCCTTTATGGCCAATGGTGCCCAATCCAGAACCTCTAGTCATCACCATACTGAAAATATACAGGAGATTAGGTCAAGTAAAACAACTCATAGATAATATAGACTATTTACTCATCTACCAACTCCTCAACGACCCTATGACTTTTCCTTAATCTCGTACGGATCATGTGCTTTCGGTATTAGGGTCCTATAATACCTTTCATGCCTATCTGTATTCACCTCAGGGATCATCCCAAAGTTATTAGTCACCACACTCGACCACAAATAGGTGTACTAACATACACACCTATACGTATAGTAGAGTCTCACCGCTAGAAATCTCTACTAACATCGTTGGCTGCCTCGTGTATGCAAGAAGTACATGATACAAGATCAGATAGACGATCAAGTAAATGATTCTACCCTAAGTCCACAACCAAACAAGGAATGGGAAATAAGGCTAAATAAAATATTCTAAGGCTATACAATCCTAATCATGTACAACTATAGTCCACACACTTACCAACTATCAATATCAGTATAATCTTCATGTAACGCATAACAAGCAGCTTCCTAGGCTAAAAGGCATAACAAATATCAAGTAATTCTAACATGCAATTCCATAAGAGATCCCTATCTTATTCTCTATCATGCATTTCTAATAGTCCACATATATATATATATATATATATATATATATATATATATATATATATATATATATATATGGTAAATATGGATATTTTGGGAACCAATTTCCTGTTCAAGATTCGGCTGATTATACATACCGCATCTTCTCTGTTAAAACAAAATTTAGGTCAGAGGACCATGCTCACAGTCCCAAGCCAACAATAAAACAAGAGCATGACAAGAGACCGAGTTCATGTCTCTCACCCAACTGATTTTGTTAAAATTATTTTCGAAAATATTTGTGAAAATTCTCGAATCCTATTTTAAGCTTGGATTCACACAAGTGTTCAACCAAATCCCTCAAACAAGGGCTTCTACACCAACTTGTAACCAGGGCTCTAATACCAACTTGTAATGTCCCAATTTTCATGACAAAATTTTCAATTTTTAACTCATATAAAACAAAACATTTGTTAAGCAACGTCATAAAAACCATTTGTTCCAAAATTTACACTCCAAAATCAAATTATGATCATAAGAGTGGAATCATAGCATATGTGTACAATCACACCTTCGCCTTCCCTCGATCATCTGAAGTACCTGCAACATTTAATCCAGAACTATAGGCCAAAGCTTAGTGAGTTCCCCAAAATACCATACACTACAATATACATTCAATCACACAACTTTTTCCTTCAGGCCACAACTGGTCCGCTCCTTTTGCCTTTAGCATAATGCTGGCCAACACTTGGCCTTCAACATAACGTTGGTCCGCCCGGGTATCCTGACCTACTGCAAAAAGCATAACCGTCATCAACCCACAAAAATATATGTTGACATATCTAAAAAAAGACAAACAAACAATTCAACAACACATGCAATTATCTAACTGGTCTACCCATCTAACAGTTGACTACAACAAGTTCACATCGTACAGAGGCTCAAACTGCACACTACGCTACAACTGGCAGATCACTAAATGAATGCATAGTTGTATATAACAAAAGATACGATAGACAGTCGAACAAATGATCCTACTCTAAAGCCACAACCAAATAAAGAACGGGCAAGAAATCCTAGATTAAGAGTTCTCAGGCTATCTTACATAAATACATTCAACCCCTTCGACATTCGCTATGATGATCACCCGCCTGATAGACACTCTAACCAGCATACCACAACTCCCTTATATCCTACCATTAAAGGATATACATTTTAACACATAGTATAGTGAAGAAACTCACCTGAGCTAAGAAGCAAAAGCCCAACAGTGACCCCGATGATAGAATAGCTAACACAAGCTACCAAATGCAAAACAGGGACCATCCCAAAGTTAACTACCCATTTCTACTGAAGTTTGACCAAAATTCAACGGTCATCTATCAATAAAAGTCAATAGTCAACAAGACATGGCAATTTCTTGGCCGTGTAGTGGCTATTGATTGTGTTTTCTTGATTAATTTGAACACTTAGATCATTTTAATGATGTCATCCTAAAATAAAATAATACTCCTATAAAATCAATATCGACTATATTTGAAAGTTTGACTAACTGATTTTTTGTTAACTTCATTTATAAAAGGAATGTATTCAACTCATTTAAACCGCATCATAACTTTTGAAAATAAATTTCGTTCCTTCCTAATTAAAATCACGTTCTTAACTGGTAATTTTCGTATATTCTTTCGATTCATATCTATTATATGAAACATTTCTACAAAATTACGTGATATCGTCGCTCAATTTCAAAGAATCAAAGAACTCGAAATTTGATATCTTTTCCATAATCACCATGTGCTGCTATTTGTATATTATGTTTTCTTCATACCATTTGCAGCATCACGTTCGAATAATGTCACCCTTTGCAACATCACGTTCGTCATCCAGGTTCCTTCTTTAATATCATGTTTTTAATTTTATTAATTGTATTCGACTTTTTGATTCTCATTAGTGTTGTATTTAACTGTGATCTTTAAATGCATGAATAATCTTGATTATAAATGTTAGTATTAGTTTGTCAATCTTTTACTTTTTTCTTTTTAACCTTGCATTTGATTTTTCACTCTACATATTTGATAAAATGCCCATAAGAAAAGCATAGTGACTTTTGATTAACTGTGTGTATGTATGTGTCTTATGTAATTAAATTTTTCTGAGATTGTTTGGATTACACGGTAGTTGATGATTGAAAACTACCATTTACCCTTCATTGTTTTTAATTATCAATATTATACTGCTATTAATTTGACATATTTGCGCATAATTCTTGGATTTTAATAGATTTTGTTAATAACAATGTACTTTAACTTTAATCTATAATGTTTTGAATTGTAATTTCTAAATTTCTTTTGAGTTGTTTTAACCGTGTTTAGTGGATATAAAGTGTATTGTAATTTCTATTTTGTTTTAACATATTTAGTTAATAGCAATGTGTGTATGTGGTTTTTAATTTAAACAGTTAAAGCTCTTATTTCAGCATTTTTCCCTAATTTGTCCCTTTCTTTGAAAAATCATATCTCAGTCATGGGAAACCATTTTTGGTCCAAATCAGTGAACAAAGTTTCGTATTTAAGACAATGAGTCTTGAAAATAGCATAGTTATGAAAAATTATAAACTAAGATAAAAAAAATATAAGATATTAGGAGATTTGTAAAAAGTACAATTAGTAAATGCATTATGGTTATTAGAAAAAAAAAGACCGTTACATTAGTAAAAATGCAATACATAAACTAAATTATCACAATAGTAAAGATATGTCATTATTTGATATTTCATATAACTAAAAGATATATATATATATATATATATATATATATATATATATATATATATATATATATATATAACAAATTACATTGATGATATACCAAAGTTATTCAAAGTTACGCCAAGTCTAATGCAAAGTTCTTGCGAACACCAAATAAATAAGAACAAACATAAAAGCTAGCACTTATATTTGTAATCAATTTAAAATAAACCAATCATAATTTAGAAAAGAAATTTCATTCATGATATACTAAAATTAAACTCATTTAACATTTAACATTCCTTAAATTATACTCTATAACTTTATTAGAATAAATAAAATAGTTGTCAACATTTAATGAAGTGAAAAAACGGTATATTTGTTGTTAATATAGGTTTAAATTAAATAACCTTATTATCGAATAAACAACTAATTAGAATGTTTATGTTTATATACCAATATAATTAAATAAAATTTTTAAATAAAACATAGAATAATGACAAGTGAAAATAGTTAATTCAAAAATACCAAAAATTGTCATGTGACAAAATGAATGAGAGAATGACATATGACAAAATGATTTTTATTTATCAGGATATATTTTTTATGTTGCTTTATCTTATTTTTTTATTGCGTCGGCTTTATATAACTTTATATGTATTTTTTATATGTCCCCTCGCATTTAAAATTTTATATTTTGACGACTTGTGCATTTCATTTATCCAATTCAAACTTTCCAAAATCAGATTTTGATCGTAACCTAATAATTTAATCGTCATTAATTTCATCTATAATTTCATCCAATTTAAATTTGTATTTAACTTATAATTTTTTTTAATGATCCTGATTTTTCCCTTCTAAAATATTTCAAACATTTATTTTCTTACATGTTCTTTTATCAAATTTAAATTTGTATTTAGTTGTATCCATAAAATTTTTTATTTAGATAACTTACACGTTTTCTTTATCAAATTTATACTTTCGAAAATCGGATTCAATTGTAACCTACGAATTTGATCTTTATTAATTTCATCCATAATTTCACCCAATTTAAATTTGTATTTTAGATATATAATTTTTTTTAGCGATCCTGATTTTTTCCTTCCAAAAATATTTGAAGTATTAATTTTTAGATAATGTTACCCCATTATAATTATTACTTTCCTTATATAAAATAATAGTGCCTATTTTTTTTTTTGAATAGCATACAAACATACTTTGTTTTATCTTTATATAGTAAAAATAAAATTTATAAATTTACACAAAAAATATATACATATTTCAAATTTTGTCATAGTATTATACCTTAAAAAAAACAATTTCTTGCAAAATAATATTCGTCAGTAATTTCATCAATAATTTCAACTAATCTAGATTTGTATTTTACTTACACAAATTTTTTAATGAACCCGATTTTTTCCCTCCAAAAATATTTCAAGCATTTATTTTCATAGATAATGTTGCCTCATTATAATTATTATATTTCTCATAAAAAATAATAAAACTTACCAATAGGCCTTATATTTATATTTAACTTTTATTGTAGCACCTGGTTGTTGGTACGTATTCTTTTATTTAATTCTTTGTGCATTTTGCATCTTGGCCTTGGACTCGGCGAGTCAAAGGATCGACTCGCCGAGTAGAAGCAGGAAGGGGCACGGGGTTTAAGTTGTGAACTCATCGAGTCGGGTCCCGGACTCGACGAGTAAGCTGCTGTTTGGACAAAAACCCTAATCCCGGAGTGTGCACCCTATTTAAACACTCTAACTCGGCCTCCCTTGCCCCTAACACTTCCAGAAGAGCTGTAGAACGAAACCCTAGCCCCTATATTGTTCTTGTGAGTGATTTTGGCCTTGTGAAGGAAATTTGGAGCTTAGAAGAAGAAGGAGAAGGTTGAAGGGTGCAAGGAGGGGAAGTAGATCCGAAATCTACTCTGTGAAAGGCTTCCATTCAGGTAGAAAAGTTCCTACCTTGATCTCTAGTTCATTAGATCCTCTTTTGTCCCTAAATTGTTGCTTTTAAGCCCTAAAACCTCAAACTCTATGTGTTTATGTGCTATGTTCTGAAAGGACTTCGGATCTGGACCTTATGGACATCTTGGAAGTATAAAGTTTTTGTGGTTGAAGTGATTGAGGTCCCTATTAAGTGTTTGACCTCATAAAGAGCTTGGAATTACCTTTTGGAGCTCATAGGGCCATGCATGCACGTAAAGTTTGCAACTTTACATGATAAGCATGCCCTAGGAGCTTAGATCTATGGTTTGGAACCATTGCATGTCTCAAATTTGGTCTGTATGGGAGGAGGGTTGAATGGACTCGGCGAGTGCCAAAGTGCACTCGGCGAGTTCTATGAAGATGGTCTTAGACTCGACGAGTTGGATGAACCACTCGGCGAGTCCTTTGAAGATTGCCTGGAACTCGACGAGTTGTTCTTCAAACTCGGCGAGTCATATGAACAGTTACCGAGTTGAGGGGGGTTTAAGTGTAGAAGGTCCAACCCTTCGTCACTGCTCGCGGAATTAGCAACTTAGCGTGTAGCAATAGTCCCAGAAACCCAAATCCTCATAAAGAATGCCCTGGTGAGGATTTGGAAGCGAGTAGGAGATCTATTCGTGGGACTCGGCGAGTTGTTCTTCAAACTCGGCGAGTCAGATGAGTTTCCTTGTGGCTTTCGAATGGGAGAAGAACTCGTCGAGTTGTCGGCCCAACTCGACGAGTAGAGTCGTGGATGGGGACCAGTAGAGAGTGAGGGACTCGACGAGTTGATGGCCCAACTCGGCGAGTCGGGTCAACTGGAAGTTGACTTTGACTTTGACTTGACTTGGTTGAGGGTAAAATGGTCATTTTAACCTAAGTATAGAGATCAGTTTCTAACTGAGTATTTGTGGGGTTTGTAGCCGGAGGATTTCCAGAGCAGCAGCGGACGGAGGTTTCCCGCACTGATTATCAGCAGCTACTTGTATAAGGTGAGTTACCTTCCAGTAGGGGTGGGTCTAAGGCCACAATGCCGGCCCACCATTGAGGAGTATTTAGAAGATAATTGTCTTTGTGATAATTTATCTTGGTCTGGTATGTGTTTGGTTATGAGTTATATATGTATGATATGTTACATGATAGGGATAGTTTCCCTGATAGTGGTCCTTAGGACCAGGGGTTAGGTCAGTACCCGGATATGCCTGACAGTGTGCTTATATCTTGCTATTGTATGCTAGTGGTAGGGGGTGGAATAGTCCCCAGTTACCGGTTGAAAGATACCGATGACGATTACCGGTTGAAAGATACCGATGGTATTGTATGGTATGTGGGATGATGGGGGAACTCACTAAGCTTTGTGCTTATGGTTTCAGTTTTTGGTTTCAGGTACCTCTTCATCTAAGGGGAAGGAACCGGCGGCGTAGCATGGTATCACACACACATACAATTGATTTTCTGCATGGTGTTTTCTGGGATTGTACTTTGATATGTTATTTGCTTATGTTGTGGGTTTGAAACATGATACTTGATTTTATGAGATGACGTGTTGATTCAATATTTTCTAGTGAATGTTTTATGAATAACTTAATTAAAAATGAAATTTTTGGACTTAAATTTTGGGACGTTACATTTATAAACAACATTAACAATAAAACAAAGTGATGGATTCAAGTGACGGTTCATCGTCTTCAAAGAAAAAAAAACTAAGAATCTTGTGCTTAATGTTTTACCAATCAATCTTTCGTCAAATTATTAATGTAATTATCTATGATTTTGAAGGTACTCATATGTGACGATTAATGACGTTCAACTAATAAAACAAAAAATATTGTCTACAAAGAGGTCATTCAACGATTATAGATATTTATCGATTTCAATGTCTCTTCTACACAATTCAATAATATCAATAACTATAACTTTTTTTTAATAATTATTATGCAATATGTGTTGACATTTGTATATTTTCTTATGTGTTCTCGCGTTTAACACAGATTATAATTTAATAATTATTACAAAAAAAAAAAAAATAATAATAATAATAAAAATCTACTTAACATGTAAATATTAAAAAAATAGAAAAACCACAAAATACAATACTAAAAAAACTAAGTGAAAATAATCGGAAAATTACAAAATCAATAAAATATGGCATGTGCCTAAATTTTCATTTATTACTATAAATTTTATAAACATATCAAAATAAAATGTTGACTAACCAGTATTTTAACTATATATTTTATTGGAAGAACAAAACCGTATCATTTGAAAATTTAAAATGAAAATCAAAACTTAGGTTTAATGAGTTGGCCACATGGCCTTTTTGTCCTAGTGAATCTTTTTTTATTTCTTTATTTTCATTTTGAAAATGTACGATAATATATTACTTTGTTGTTTTGTTGTCCATAAATTAACCGATCTTACTTTTTGGATTTTACATAAAGAAATATTCACCTCTCTCTCTCTCTCTCTCTCTCTCTCTCTCTCTCTCTCTCTCTCTCTCTCTCTCTCTCTCTCTCTCTCTCTCTCTCTCTCTCTCTCTCTCTCTCTCTATATATATATATATATATATATATATATATATATATATATATATATATATATATATATATTCCATTAAGATTAGAAAAAAACAGAAATTTTAAAAATCAACATCAGTAACATACTTATCATTTACCGTTCTAACGCTCCAATATACAAGCGCAACGGGATAATGCCCAAGCAAAAATGATTATATGGCAGAAATACATAATCATATATGATTATACATGTTTATACATATATGTCTAATCATTAATGATTATACATATATGTTTATTGACAAAGTGATTAACCATATATGATTATGGTGGTTTGTGGCATACGAGGTGGTGGTGACAGAGATGGAAGTGATAGAGGTGACAGAGGTGAAGTCGGTTGGTGGTGGTGATGGTGACGGTGGCGATAGGGAAGGAGGTCGGGGAATCTCAATATCTCTATTTTTTCATAATTTCAACGGAACCTATATATATATATATATATATATATATATATATATATATATATATATATATATATATATGTTTAGGTTATTTTGTTTTTACTAATTATTGTGTGCCAGAATGCTTAAATCTGGACCACTGGATGAAATATAATCAAAGGTCATGATCTGAGTGTCTATGATATCATAATAGGGTAACATGTACTATATAATCACACAAATTTCAGGATAAGGGCATTTTAGTCAATTAACCTATAATAAAAAATCGGATTTTTTAGGGATAATTAATTCCTTTATTTTTAAAAATCTGAACATTTTAAATTATTTCAAATTTAAAAATCCGATTTTATTTTGTCAGAATGTCAAGCATTAATTAGTAAAGATATTTTCGATTTTATTCTTACGGAATATATTTGCAATGCATATATTTTTGATAATTAACCTAATTTAAGAATTCAACATATATTCTTCATATACATCCGAACCTGAATACAAAATCATATATATTCTTACAAACTAATAGTCTTATATAATTTAATATAGTTATACATATTTTAACAGAACAATGAATAAAAATATTAAGAAATAACATTCTTAAATATAAAATTATTAATACATTTGATCTTCATCAATGTTGCAAATAATCCATTTGATTCAAACTATGATGAAAATGTGATGTACTATCATAAGAATGTAATTCTTCGCAAAATATATTTGTTGTTGAACTCGATTCCAAATCTTTCTCTTGTATGATCAATATTGAATTCATTCTTCAAGCCATTCTAAAAGAATAACATGCATTACTCATTAGTATTACCGGTGAAGCTAATATACTTGTTGTTAACTAACATTCGCAAAGACATTCTAACAAAATGTATTTATATAAATAAGTTTTGACAGAATATAAGCATTACTTATTTAATAGAAACTATATAATAGAGAATGATAGCATATTTATAATAGAATGTATTTCATTTTTCCTATCTTGCAATGTTTTTTACTTTTCCTATCTTGACAAATAAGGAGATTGAAATCGAATTTTGTCAGAATAATAGACATTCTAAGAGTTTTGACAGAATACATACCACATAAACAGATTATCTTTTAGGCGTTTCCACAAACACCTTTCGTGTAACATATACAGATAATAGAGAATCAAAGCGCAAAGTATAAAAAAAAAAAAAACAAAGATCCAGCAAGTGATCCACGTCTTTTCATCATGATATTCTTTCACCTTATAGTAGATAAAATATGAACGATTCAATTCATCTTATGCAATATCATAATAAATTGAAACTGAACACCGCTACCAAAAGCTTCTTATCATAAATTAAAACATACATATTGCAACAAAGCACCTTTTTGATCTTTTATAGATCATCAGTTCGAAAAGCCAAAACAACAAATACAAGGTATACATGACGAAACCTAGGAGAGGATTTGTGTTGTGACAATAACCTGGGTAAAAAGCATTTGAAAGGTGAAAGAGAAAAGATACTCACTTGTGCATTAGATTGCAGCCAATCTTTCGTCCCCAAGCTTTCCTGGGCTTTGAATAAAGGTGAAAGCTTCAAAACACCTTGATTATGTGTTTGTTCTTGGTCGTATTAATGAATTGGTTACAATAAACCCAGATCAATTTCTCAAAATCATCATATAAACAGCAAAAGAAAGTCAAAGAAGTAATGAAATCACCATGTTTTTAAGACTTTCTTCAAGCTATTTGTCACCGATGGAGAAGAGGACAACGATTGAAGGTCCATCCGAAAAAAAACCCAATTCGTCAATCTACTAGTGAAATATTCAATCATTGGAGACCAGCAGATCGAAATCGAAAGATGGAAACAAAGTAGGGGTTTTTTTGGTTGTGGGGTTTAATGAGATTAAGTGGTGTCGTTGATGGTGGGTATTAAAATCAACGAGTTTTCCTAGTGAAGATTGCTCCGACGATGGTGATGGTGTCGATGACAGCAAGTGATTCAAGCGGCTTCTTTGGTCGATGGAAGTGTTTGCAGACGTTTAATGAAGGTAGATTTTAATAGGGTAAATAAAAAACTGATTCCTAAAATAAAGGGATATTAATAATTACTAAAATTAAATATGATAAAGATTACTATTATACCCTTTAACAATTTAATAATTATTTAATATTTGCTAATTTTTCATTGGAGCATTGATGAATACAATAATTGTTAGAAACATTTAAACCTACCTCCCTCTCTTTCTCTCTCTCTCTCTCTCTCTCTATATATATATATATATATATATATATATATATATATATATATGTGTGTGTGTGTGTGTGTGTGTGTTTGTGTGTGCGTGTGTGTGTGTTGCGATGCATTGTGAATTAAGAATTCAGTAACACCAGATAACTTAAAAAAAAACTTCAACACTTTTTTATAATACCAACTATTAAGTCGCTTATTAAGCACTTTATTCACTGAAAAAAAAATTAAAAAATGAATATTCTTGTGCGTATATGCACAAAACAATTCAGTTTTTTTTTTCAATGAATTAAATGCTTAGTAAACGATTTAATGATCGGTGTTGTCGAAAAAAAATTAGATGTCTTAAAGTATTTAAAATATTATAAAGTTATCATGTTTTCACGAATCTATAATTTCTCAAATGACTATATATATATATATATATATATATATATATATATATATATATATATATATATATATAGAGAGAGAGAGAGAGAGAGAGAGAGAGATAGGTTCATATATAACCCTCATCTATTGTGTGAATGTATGACAAATTGTAGACCAATCAATAAATAGGGGCATTATAGTAAATTGAGTAATTAAGTAATTAATTACCCAAAATTATAAGACTGAAATTTTTGAATTATCCTATTATCGTTTACAATCATTAAGATTTATTTGACCAAAAGTAAAATTCATTCAAGCTCAAATCCTCCTTGTGTTGTCTTCTCTATCTTGATGCTTGGAATCACCCATAGAATCCTACGATGACCACCATCATCTTAATTATCTATCCCCCATAAGCCCCTAAAATAGCCTTAAAACAATATTACAAACCTCCACCACCATCACCAGGTTCATCGACGAAAAGAAACCATCGAAACAAGACAATCTCGATTAAGGTCCAGATCAATTGAAATATCTTGTATAATTGAAGAATCAACCATGGACTTTATATTGAAAGACATATTCGAGCTTGATTATGGACGATTAGGGCTTAAATTAGAACAAAAATAAAGATGTGGTGGTACACCCAAATCGGCATTAGATAGATTTTCATCCATCATTCAATTTCATAAACTATTATAAGTACATAAGTTGAAGCCTAAGGTTCGATTTACCTGTACACTACACTATGGAGTGCCAAGCTTGAATCGTTGGATAGAACTCAAAATTGAAGCCATTCAAGAAGAAACGAGGTATGATTTTAATGTTTTAACAGAAAAATATTTCTTTTGTTTGCTTTACATGTATATTACAGTAGCTAAACTTACTTTAGCTTCAACAGTTTTTCGGGGTTATTAACTCAATTAAGGTTGTATTTAGTATGTATGCATATTGTATATTGTATGGTATTTGACTACAAATGTTTATCTTAAAAAAACTTAGAATGCATAGTATCTGATTTGGAAATGACCATCTTAAAATTAGCTTTTAGTTTATCATAATGATCTTGATTGCCAATAGGGTGTTGGGATTACATTTGAATGTTGAGTTTCTGATTTGTTTATAACCTTGAACTATACTACTATACACTATGATTATTATCACATAAAATGAAAAAAAAAAATTATATAAACCTTTTAGGTAGACTCCATTAATAGTTTTTTATTTGTTTATAACCTTGAACTATCCTTAAAATTAAATTAACCTCACTGATGTTAAGAACAACATCAATGGTCAACTAAATTTATATAAAGCTTTTAGGTACACTCCAGTAATAATTTTCATCATATGTAACATTGCAATTTATATAATTTGTTGGTTTTATTGCTTCAGTCATTTCCCTTTGAAAAATAGCTTTCATATTCTTGCAGAATATTTACACAATAAAATGTTCCAAATCATTATCTATTGAAGTAGACAATTTTCTTTTAAAAGAAGTTATCATATTCATTAAGAGTTAGACAATCATATTCTTTAAGAACGAAACATGGAAAAATCAAGTCTCATTCTTAAATTTGTTTAGAAATATATACTCCATTCTTAAGGCAATTAGTATGAATTCTTAAAAAAAATAGTAAATGAGTATCTTGTAAATTTTGTTTGTAAATCAACCAAAGTAGAATATATTTGATGATGTAATTTGATTGTAATGGTTTTTTTATATTAGTTTGATTAACATAAGGAAATTTAAAAGAATTAAAGTTGAATAAGTTATATTCTTAAAGAATACAACATGTTAAATCTCATTCTTATCAGGTTGCTTAAATTATTAAATAATTCAGTCTCAAATAAATCTGCAACCTACATTTTGAACACAAAATTGTAAAACTCTTTGTTTAAAGAATGATGTATCTAATTCTAAACTGAGACTGAAATTAGTCAATGAGTAAACATCTCATTCCTAAGCAATATGTATAAAATCTTATGGAATGGCGTGTGAATAAATAATGAAAATGATATTTATGCTTAATAAATTACTATTTATTTGTATTTTTGTAATTTTCTTTATAAAAGAAAAGTTTAGGTTTAATATTATTCTTAATGTTTTTTTAAGAACAACAATGTTGTAAATAATGACATACGTACATTTTGTATGAATTCTTCATACCAACTAGAACTTTAATGTTCCATATTTAAAAGAATGTATTTTTTCTCTTAGATGTGGTATTTTTTATCTCATTCTTATAGAATATACTCACATTCTTGTAGAATATGTTAAAATTTTAAATTCCTTAAGATAATGGTTATAATATTGTTTTCATTTTTTTTTGTTCATGCAGAAAGATGGAACGCATAATGAAAAATAATTCTTGAACGAAATGCATAAGAATGGAATACGGAATAGAAACTGATTCTTGGAGAAAAAAACGTTAAATTGGAACTGATTCTTGAAGAATGAAAGACAAAATTGAAATTGGTTTTTGAAGAACGGAATGCAGAAAATCGAAATATTATGTTGGATTTGAAATGTTAATTTTCAAAAATGTTAATACGTATTTCAAACTTTTCCTGAATTTTTGGTTTGTATCCCTTAATATATGCATTTTCTTAATTTGTTATCAAACAAAATGTCAATTTTACCCGTATAGGGTGTTTTAATATACAAAAGAATTAATTATTTTTCAATTAATTACCATCATGCCATTCTTCATCTTAACCACTAATTTCGTATAATCTAATGGACCACAAATGGTCATACATTCACACAATAGTTGTGATTCACATTTAATCCTAACCCTATATATATATATATATATATATATATATATATATATATATATATATATATATATACACACACACACATTTTTTCACCTCTTTCCATAATAATATTCGAAAAAAATACATAACATGTGTATCCGATATTTATTGGAGCTTATCTTCTATTGAAAAAAATATGTAAATTCATTTATTTTAACCTCTACCAATACTAATATTTTTTTTGCATAAAACGTATAATATGCACCATATGTATATCAGTAGAAAAACATTGTTTTAATTTTTTTTCTTTCAACAAATCACAATTACACCACTGTCTTATCTTATTAAGATGTTCTTCATTTGCACCTTAATGTGCATGTATATACATATTTTTATTTGTGTGTTTGTGCATATCGTGTACATTTTAGGTATTATTTTTCCTAATCTCAATATGGAAAGATGCTAATAAATGATGAATATACGTATTTTTAGTTTTTTTTTTTTCAATATAAGATAAGTTTTAAACCAATGGTTGAAAATTATGCAGACTTGAGTTTGTGCATATATGCATAATTTTTTTTTACCTTTTCTAGATTTTTTTTAAAAGTCTTAATTAGGTAAGAAGTTGTTATAGATGGTGACTCGTTAAAAAAATTTCCATTTTTTTTTTCATGTGATATGTGGATAAGGTGGTGCACATTTTATTTATATGGAAAGAATTTGAAAAATGATGAATATACATATCTTTACTTATTTTTTTGTGATGGAAGATAAATTTTTAAACAAACATTGAAAATGTGATCTTAATGATCCAAATATATTTGTTGATCCTATTATAATTTTACTCTCTCTCTCTCTCTCTCTCTCTATCTATCTCGATATATATATATATATATATATATATATATATATATATATATTCAAATGAAAACAATTATAAAATCGAGAATACGAGAACAAATCAAGGTCATATATATTTTTGCAGCAAAACCCTCGCGCGTACCAGCGTGACAGGTTTGTTTATCCTCACACATTACAAATCTGCCGCTAAAACGCTCGAGCATATTGGGACGACGAAACAGATAATATTCATATATGAATAATCACTTGAAAATATGCATATATTCGCGCCGATATGCAGGATGATTTTGCAGCTGAAAAAAATATATGGTCCAGATTTATTCTTGCGTTCTCAATTATATAATTGTTGTCATTTGAACTTTTATATATATATATATATATATATATATATATATATATATATATATATATATATATATATATATATATATATAGAGAGAGAGAGAGAGAGAGAGAGAGAGAGAAAAGGGTGGGGGATGGTTCAATATAAAACCAATATAAATATATAAAAAAAATACTTTGATAGATACTTTTTTTGCCTTTATAAACATTAAAATCGTTTATATATATATATATATATATATATATATATATATATATATATATATATATATATATATATATATATATACACATTAATTCATTGGAAAAAATTAGAAAAAAAAAACGCAAAAGAAAAAAAAACTTAAAAAATCATTTTTTTCAGCGAGTTTATATATATACATTATATGCAATTTTACATTTTTTAAAGTCGAAAAAATGGCGAGGTTTGCGAAAACAATTTTCCATCACCCACTTCGTCAATAGAACAAACGTCATACTCAATGTTTGGGTGAGATACGTTCGCATACAACGCATGTCCATGAAATTTAATACGAACTCGTGGATTTTATCAAGTGCGGTGAATATATATATATATATATATATATATATATATATATATATATATATATATATATATATTCACCGCACTTGATATATATATATATATATATATATATATATATATATTCTATTTTATTTTTGGCTTTTTTTAATGTTTTCTTCTATATATTTTAAGTTCCTACTGTATTTCTGTTTTTGTGTTTTATTTTTTATTTTTATTTTTGTGTTACCTTTTTATGTTTTTTTAGAGAAATATCGAATCTAAATTTTAATTTTTAAAAACCATAATAGTTTTGAATCAAAGAAATATTAAACATCATAATACATTCAAGTCATACTAGTTTCAGATTATATCATTTTTGAATCATAAAAGTTTGGATCAAATCATTTTGAATCATAATATTTTCTATCATATCATTTTTAAATCACATGATTTTGGATTAATATTATATTCAATTAAATAAAGTGTTTTTTTCATAATAAATTTTGGATCATTATATTGTTTAAATCATTTAAATTTAAATTATAAAAGATATAACTAAGAATCATAAAATATTTGTATCAAAATATTTTGTAACATCCCAAAAATCAAGGTAAATTTTTCATTTTTAAAACCAATCCAAAAACCATAAGTGTTTACAAAACATAGATTCCAAAAGTCATAATCATGAATCAAAGTCTCCCAAAATCAAATCTCATAAAATCGAGGATATATGCACGATCAAGCATTCGCCTTGCTCTTGTCCTTTGAAGTTTCTTATACCATAACAATCAAAGCGTAAGCCAAAACTTTGTGAGTTCCCCCAAATTATCACACACATCCAAGTAGATAACAACATGCATACATGAGCCTTCAGTTTGAATGGATCACCTCGCAAGACCTACAGCCTATCTGGACCACTCTCCAGGCCTTTGGCCTGACTGGACCGCCTCACAGGCCTTCAGTCAATCCGAACCGCCTCGTGTATCTTGGCCTTCAACATAAAGCAGGACCGCCTCAACCCAACAAACCATAACATGTCGACATATACAATAACAATCAATAACCAGCAAGTACATGCAATCATACTGATTTACCTATCTATCATATAACCAGCATAACATAAATCCAATATACTAGGATATATAATCCAGTGAGTTGGCATTGGTGCCTTCGACACACAAGTACAGTGAGGAAAAACTCACCTCAATGACAGAAAGATAGAAGAACTGAATCCTGGTCCTACTATTGGCTCTACACGTCACCTGTACAACACCTAGGGACCAAGCTTCAATATACTACTCAAAAAATCCAAAATCACTTAAAGTCAACGGTCAATGGTCAAAGTCAAAAGTCACCCCAGATGGTCGCCATGTGGTGGCCACTAAATGACAAAACAGACAAGTCATATCCCAATCGCCACACCATGGAGACCTAAGCCACAACGTGGGCACTGGGTTCCTAACAACTTATTGGGTTAAGTCGTCTTTCTTAGATTATGAGGGCTCCAAAGCTCAGATCTGATCCATATCATCTTTCGAAAGTAATGGTGGCTAGGAATGGCTTCAGTCAAGTCATCGATTCACCTTATGGTCGACTTGCTTGAATCGAAGAAGAAGAAACCCCCGGACTAGAGCCTGAAGTGCTTCTCCCCCATGAATGTGATCAACAAGAATTGATGTACCCACCATTCTAGATAGGAAAGAGATTGATGGTAAGAACCAGTACTAATCTTATAGCAAGCCAAAATAGAGTTTAGATAGGTAAGAACAAGTGCCTATTTCTTGCTTGCACAAGCGGTGGAGCATGTGGTTTAATTCAATGCAAAGCGAAGAACCTTACCAGGGCTTGACATGCCGCGAATCCTCTTGAAAGAGAGGGGTGCCTTCGGGAACGCGGACACAGGTGGTGCATGGCTGTCGTCAGCTCTATGGTCTAAGTGATATATCCAGAAAATCATAAAGTAAAAATTTCATTTTTAATATATATTCAAACATTCATTTATCTTTATTCAAACATTTAAAGGTATTCCAGAGTAAACAATTATCAGAGTAAAATCACAAAATCACGAATTGCCAAAAAATACGGGTGTATGCACTACGATCAAGCTGTGCCCTTCCCTTTCGAACCAGAAGTACCTAAAATCATAAACCACAAACTGTAAGCACAAAGCTTAGTGAGTTCCCTAAATACAACATACCATACATATCAAATGAGCCATACATATCATACATATCCAACAATCAATAAAAAGTGCTATGTGCCAACCATAGTCTTGTCATTATGCCACGAGCCGTATCATGGTCTTTCTTGCCAGGCCAGGGGCCAAAACCCTGGGTCTTACAGACAAGTGCCAGGAGCCACCTCCTGGTCTTCCATGCAAGCATCACAAAGACAACTAACATACAATCTACAACTACTTAACTAATTAACTGCCAGAGTTCAGACTCTGGTCTTGTATACAAATTGTCAGGAGCCACCTCCTGGTCTTCCTATAAAACGTAAACCACATGGACCGGCATTGGTGCCTTCGACCTATACTACAGTGAGGAGGCTAACCTTAGACGACAGATAAATCCCACAACTGTTGCAGCTGTTGTGAACCGGCTTCCATGAACTGAACCAAACAACCAAACCATTCTTTAATAATTAACTATAGCAAAACCCCCAAGCACTAATCATATAAACAGTCCAACTAACCAGACCCACTAATAGTCCAAGCCCATTACGACCAATAAGGCCCAAAACATTGGGCCCGCTAAGGCCCAATACAAAATCCTAGGCCCAATAAGGCAAGCCCAAACAAGAGTCCAAGAATCTAAGATTCCTCTGTCCAATAAGCCTAACATACAAAGCCCAAACCCAAGTCTACAACTGAACGTACGCAGGGCGTACCCCTTAGGTATGCTCAGCGTACTCGATGATTTTGGACAGGGTCTCAAACTACTACGCGGGGCGTAAATGTAACTCTTCCAAAACTTAAACTATGACTTAATCCTTCAAGTCATTTGCATCCAAACCTCATAAAACCTTCAATATAAGTTCTTTACTGATAAAGTTGGCAACTTTATCAATTTGCATATCTTAATGGGACCTATTCCAAATGTAACCATTAAGACCCATATTAAGCAGCTTAACACATGCATGGTCCATTCTTAAACATCAAGCAAGCATTTTTATGAACTAACAACATTGGAAAGGGCAAGATCTATCACTCCAAGCTCCTGGAGTGGCTCAAACTCACAAAGAGAACTTAATACACAATAAAAGCCCTTAATATTGCCTTAAACTCAAACTAGCATACGAATAAGTCAAGATAAGAACTTTTTACCTTTTGAGGCTTCCCAGGAGTGTGAAGGTTCTGGATCTACAACCCTAAGGCCACAAAAAGCTTGATCACCAAGATCTACTTCCTTGAAATAACACCAAGAACCATTCAAAATCACCTCCAAGCTCAAGAATACACCACCAAGGGAATTAGGGTTCGAAATGAGGCTCTAAGATTAGTGGAGACTGAGAAATGAGAGAGTCTTGAGCTTATAAGGGTGTTTAAATATTGAACAATCCTTAGAAATTAGGATTTGGCACTCTACCAACTATGTTGGGCGTACCCCCAGCTTACGTTGACCATACACACCCAGGCACACACCAACTTACCATGCACGCATGGGACCTATTTTGCAAATCTTTTCAACTAAGGACCATTTCTGCCATTATTTCACATTACCATAACTTCCTCGTCTTAGGTCTGTTTCCAACGAACCTTATATCCACGAAAAGGTGGCGAAAATCCCTACGCTTCTAACAACTCACCATGGCCTTAAAACTACCCAAACAAAACCCAAAATTCATAAAGGACCGAGTTTATCATATTACGGTTATACCCTTGGGCTCCGAAAACACCATCGAACACTTGGATCACTTAACCCATAACACCTACATCCTAAAGGGGCTAAATCATTTCCTTCACCAATTCCCTAAGCCTCATGACAACTGATGATTGGGCCACAACCCCAAATAATGAAGCAAATCCAAAATCGAGTGTTACAACTCTCCCCTGCTTAAATTAGATTTTGTCCTCGAAATCACTCCTTACTAACACTCAGATCATACCAAACAACCCGATGAACGCAACCGAAAATTATGAGCATAAAACGACCTTCCCAAGACAACCGAACCCAAACAGAAACTTCCAACCCGAAGAAGAACAAATCCTTAGCCCCTGCAGAAAACCACTTATACCTTTTCGAAACCTGAAATCTACATTGGTCTGACTCCCCGACAGACCGCCCATGCTGAATCATTTCCATGCCAATTTCTCATCGAATAACAAACTTAACAAAACACTTCCAACCCTGATTATATTGATGCTATCAATGGAAACAAAGTCACTGACCATAAACAGCTGCAGAACACTTATACTTGACAAAAGGCTCAGATAATCTTTCGAGTAGAAGATTCATCCCTACAATGGTTAGACTCAAACGAAAGTTGCGCAACAGGGTCAAATTAATTACTCTGAAATTATTTAATCCAAACTACAAGTGACTTAGCATTTCCCGAACAATAGGCTACTCCACACACACGAATCCTAAATCGCTAATACCGCCCGAAACATCATGTTGCCTCCTAGATGCTTTCCAAAAGCAGCCGAGACCTACCTGGTCCCAACTTGTCTGCTAACTATCTGGAATACCAGACTCATGCCCAGTTGCTGAGCCAAAAGATACCCACACAGTCGCCCCACGCGACTTCCGAAAGAAAGCCTCAACTGGCAATAATTACGTGGACCATCTCGTCACCAAACCCAATGTTAAATGAGCACTACAAGACCAATTGTAGTCTTACATCATACCCGGTCTCCCACGACCCACCATTTCTTGATTCCAAACATGTTGTGGCTCTCCCACAACCTTGTAAACTAACCCACCCTGGTCTAAACCATCTGAAGAAATCCATGACCAAATCATAGATTTATCACACTCTCACTGCTACACGGGGACCGGTGAATGCTACAAGCCACCCCGCAGTCTTACAACACTCCCACACTAACTATCTACTAGTGAATGCTACGGCCGCCCATAGTCTTATCACTAATCTATTAATCTGAACACATCTAGAGTCGAGCATGCACTCGACCAAACACCCAAGCAAGACTCGAGACTTCAATCCCAACCCGGGTCCGCCAAAAGCCTGCTATCCATCACCAAGAAGGTGCTAACCAACTTTTGGGAGGTTTCCCAAACTCCCAACTCGCACATTCCTTAATCTAGACAACCACGTGGGCCGCCTTCCAATGCGAAACTTATCCTAGTTTCATGCCTGCTTCTGTTCCTGAATACCTGAACGGTTCTCCCCCACTTTGATTCGACTAAGCTCTTACAGCACACAAGATTTGAAGGATTCCCAATCCCTCTTACCCTCCAATAGTCGAACTGCTGATAAACTGCGCTTCCCAATGCCAGTGATCCATTACTAGCCAAACCCAAAAGACCGCACAACTCTTGAAGACCAGATGAACACTCCCCGAAATCCTAACAAAACTGAGAACCCCAACCGCTTTTAACGATACAATACCCAATCTTGAAGCCTCCTAACTGATGCTCAGACCAAAACCTCAGCAATAGACCACTTCCCTTGGCACCCCCAAGAGCCAACCAAGCACAATTGCTAAAACTACTGAATCCTGATGATACTGGAGAACTAACCCGTTGAATAATGACCATAGACCTTCCACACAATGCCCCTAAACCGGTCTCGACCAAAAACAAGAATTTTTGGGGAATTTTGTAAAATACTGAGACGCATTACTAGCCAATCATTTCGGGCGTTAACAAAAAATAATATAAAATCAAAATAAAAGTAAAAATTTTAATTTTTGTTATATATATATATATATATATATATATATATATATATATATATATATATATATATATATATTATTTTTTCTAGTTTTTTATCCATTTTTTTTAAATTAACATTTTTTCAAGATTACATATAATATTCAAAGATAATATTATTCATATGTTTATGTATGTGTATGTATATGTATTATTCTACTAGAATATTACATATTAAATTTTTTTAGATACTTTCAAAATATTTTAATATAATATTACACATACAGTTATTCAAAAAAAAATATTATGAACAAAGTTCTAGGTAGAACTTTTTTTTTTCTTTTTTGTAAATAAAATGACAAAATTTTATTATTATTCTTTTCTTTTTTTTTTATTATTTTTTAGGGATGACAATTGATGACACGACACGACAAAAATACACAACACGAAATGAAATTGGGAGAAACTGAAATTTGAATTTGTGTTTGTGTCAACCATATGCATACTCTATTCCGATGACTTTTATTTTTCATTTTAACCTTCCAAACTATTAACTTTCATCGAAAATTATCAATATCTTGCACATAATTATCAAAACGTCATATTATCTTTCGAGATTTTGATGATAAATAAAATAAAATCTCCACATTTTATTTTTTTAATCTTACAACAAAGATTTGTCGTTGCAGTCTCCCCAATTTTCATGTGCTCACCCGGTATATATATATATATATATATATATATATATATATATATATATATATATATATATATATAAAATAAATGAAAAAAATGTAATATTCATATACGACAAGGGAATTTTGTAAGACACTGAAACACATTCCTAGCCAATCATTTTGGATGTTAACAAAAAATATTATAAATTTAAAATAAATGAAAAAATTTAATATTTGATATATATATATATATATATATATATATATATATATATATATATATATATATATATATATATATATATATATATTTGCTAGTTTTTTTTCAAATTTTTTTTAAATTAATATTTTTCAAAATTATATATAATATTCTAACATAATATTACTCGTATGTTTATGTATATGTACTATTCTGTTAGAATATTACAGTATAAATATTTTAGAAACCTTCAAAATATTTTAATATAAGAACAAAATTCTAGGTAGAATTTTTTTTCTTTTTTCAAAAGAAAATTACAAAAAATTATTATTATTTTTTTGTTTTTTTTATCATTTTTTTAGGGGTGACAATTGATAACACAACACGAGAAAATACATGGCACGAAATGAAATTGGGATAAATGAAATTTGAATTCGTGTTCTTGTTATGTTCGTGTCGAGTATAAAAAACACGATGTCCTGTCGTATCATGTTCGTGTTCAAAATTCGACACGAAATTGACACGATTTAACATTTATATGTTGTTTTTTTTTTTTTTTTTTTCGTGTTTGTCGTTTTATATATGATTAAGTATTAGCTAAATAAACCAATTGTTATTTTATGTTATCTTTGCCGCGTCGTGTTGTGTTTGTTGTTTTTAATCAGTTCGTTTTTGTATTAGTTAAAATAACACGACATCGTGTCATTTGTTTGTGTTACATAAAATATTGTCGTGTCGTGTCGTATCAAACAAAAACACGACACGGTGATCCAATTGCCACCCTAATTTTCTTTTTCATTGTTGTATTTTTTTTATCTTCAAAATAAATAACAAAGATGGGTTTCCATTTCTTACGAAATTGTCATGGACTTAAATAAAACTTTTTATAAGTTCATGACATTTTCATCATGTTTCTGTTCGTATCTGAAAATTATTATTCAAAGCCCAAAGTTTAGCCCAGAAATCTAGCCAAATCTATTTGATCCGATTTATTTTGACAAAAGCCCAATTCTTCAAATAGTTTGTTACTGTTCATCCGTCTTCGGTCGACGTATTTACGTATCCTGCTGGATCAAACTCAATATATATATATATATATATATATATATATATATATATATATATATATATATATATATATATATATATATATATATATATATATACTAGGTGTGGGACCCATATATTACATGGGTTTATTTAAAAAAAATTAAATATGAAAATTTAACAATTTGAAAAGTTTGAATTTATAAGAAAAATGATGAATCTTTTGAATTATTAAAATTAAAGAGACTTTAATGTATTAGATACATTACATATATAAACCATTTCTAATAAATACCTTACATATATATTACCTTACATATTAAATGTGGAATTTTAATTTAATAAAATGAAAAATACAATAAAATGACAAGTGGAAAATAGAAAATTTTAAAATGTTGGAAAATGTCATGTGTCCAAATGAATAAGAAGATGACATGTGGCAAGAATCCTTTATTTATTATAGTAGATAACCAAAATAGGTATGTGAGGGGATTATTCATTCCAGGTAAGCAAAATCATTTCCTAAGTTTTCATATTTTCGGTTTTTTTTTTCATTTTCCTCCCTTTATTTTTATTTGTTTTTGTATTTTGTACCCCAATACTAATTTTGATGTAACAATTTTTATCCTTATACTTTTCAAATTTATACCTTAATTAATTTTTATTTAATAGTTTTCACCCTTATAATTTTAAAGTTAAATTATTAGTATTTTATATATTATAATTTGGTCCCTTATTATATTTTAAAGTTACAATTTTGCCCCTTATATAATTTGTCAATCATCCTTTTTTTATTAATTTCTTAAAGATACATTTTCAAGTCAATTGTTTCTATCCATATTTTATTTTTATATTTTTGTGCTCCACTTTATATGATTTAATTGTCTCCATGATATATATGGTGTCAAACTACATTTTTTAACATACCGGATTCTGCAGCAACACACGGATGGTCCAAAACCTAGTTTCTATTAATGCCCAAAAATTGTATAACCCAAATTTTGTTTCGACATCTGATGGTTCTTTAGTTCATGACATCTGTTTCTTGAATTTAATTTGGAAGATTTTGAATCATTTTTCTTATGTCAATCGATGATATGAAAAAAATGATCTTTCGAGAATGGTCGAAAAAAATAGGAATACATTTTGGTCTGATGAATGGTCAAACGGAGCAAAAGACAGTTAATCGTGTAAATTCAAAATTGAAGATTTTCACTCAGATGTTGCTTCGTCTCGTACCTGATTCAATTGTCAAAAATGTTTTTACAAAGTTGAAATTACCAAGTTGGTATATGCGTTTTTCGGGCTTATATCATGATGAATTTCGGGGTCCGGAAATCAAGTTTGATTCGAGCTTCAATTTCTCAAATTCGGGCATATGTAATTTTGTTACTTTGGGATTATTCACTTCAAGATTTCTCATTGATACACACTCATTTCGGGATATAGATTTAATTTCGGGACTTGGTTTTGCACATATGTTGCTTGTGCTTTAACTAGAACAATTAGGGAAGAAGATGAACCATGTTACACTTTTGGCACCTTTTGATTAAGCAAAATGGTAGTTTTGGCCCCTGGGGTTTCAAAGAAGTTTAAATTTTAAATATTTCACTGAGACACATGGCCCGGAGGTCGTATTGAGTTAGCCTCGAGTGACTAATGTTATGTGTGTGATATTTTGAGGAACTCACTAAGCTTCGTGCTTACCATGTTATGTGTTATGTGTTTTAGGTACCTCTCAGGATCATGGGAAGACACCGGCTTGATTGTATACACACCCGAGTTGGAGATATGTTTTTGGAGGATTCTAGATTTATGTTATAAATAGTTTTGGGACATGTGTTTTGATAACTTGATGTTTGTGGGATTTTTGTGATTTTGGAAATGAGATAATTGTGTTTTAAAATGAAAAAAAATTATTTTAAAATTTACGGTGTTATATTATGATATATTTTATTTATGGAAATTAAATTAATGATACATTAGAAAATACAAAATGAAGTAAATGAAAAATGACAAGTGGAAATATATATTTCTAAATTACCACAAATTGACATTTGGCAAATTATAAAAAAATGATATGTGGCAAAACTATTTTCATTAATTAGGGAGGAGTAGGTGTGAGACCCGTATACTCTACGGGTTGATTAAAAAAAATGTTAAATACAAAGTTTATTTGTATTTGAAAATTGAAATAAGTGAAAATTATGAGAAAAAAGTTTAAAAAAATAAACATGTGAAAATAAATAAATTAAAATTACATGCTTAGTTGTCAGATTCGTATACTAAACATGTTAATTATAGCAAAATGTTAAATACGAAGGTTTAAACTGTAACTTACTAGAATTTGAAATTGAAATTTGAAAATAATATAGTCATTATGAAATATTTAATTTATGGAAATTAAATTAATGATATATTGAAAAATGAAAAATGAAGTAAATGATAAATGACAAGTAGAAAATATATATTTCTAAATTACGACAAATTGACATTTGGCTAATTGAAGAAAATAATGACATGTGACAAAATTATTTTCATTTATTAGGAAGAATAAGAAAATCTAATGTACTTGTCTCCTATTCTCCTCCCTCCCCAAAACCAATTACTTTATAGCTTCTTTTTGTGCTTGTTAATTGTTTACTAATACTAAGGGCATCCACAATGCATTGAACTCCATAAAGTTCAACGGATTGTCACATCATTTTTCTACATTCCATACAACTCAATCATTTTTTTTCTTATAATGCATTGAACTCTACAAAGTTCAATAGAAAGTTACAAAAACTAATTTATAGTATGTATTTAAGATTAGAAAATTTTCATTTTCTCATTGAAGGTTTCAATAATCATTGAACTCCAAATCTATTGAATGCCAATTTGACATCTCACTATAGTAGAGTTTCATCAATTGAATGATAATTAGATGTGTATCCCATTCAACCCTCTCATTGAATTCACCATTATAAATGCTCTAAAGAAGAATGAAGATGATGGATTCATTTATTGATGGTGTCTAACAACATTATGTAAAGGATACGTATCTATAAAGGTAAGAATCCTAAACATCTCGTGGTTGATATTAAATTAGTTGATTATTGTATGTGTAAATAGATCTAACTCTTAAGGTTGTTAAAAGTTTAAAACCAGTATATTTTGTTTTGCAATTTGATTCCTCACACTATTTTTTTTAATAAGAGTAAATTACACGAATGGCCCCTATGGTTTGGAGTAATTTGTGCGCTTAGTCTATAATTTATTTTTTTAATTTGGAAGGTCCATAATATTTGTTTTTGTTACGCGCTCGGTCGTTATCATTTGTTTTTGTTATGCGATTGGTCTCTAGCTTACTTAAAAAGACTATAATTTAAATAGGGAAAAATGATGGGGTATGTAAGGTAAGGTGAGGGGTGGGTGGGATTGGAAGTGTGTTTATTTAAATAAATTAAAAAACCAAGGGCAAAATAGTTTTTTTAGTAAGACAGAGACCAATCATGTAACAAAAACAAACTGTAGGGACTTTCCGAATTAAAAACATAAGTTAGGAACCAAACGTACAAATTATCTAAACCATAGGACCATTCATGTAATTTACTCTTCGAATAATATAAACCTCAAACAATGATACGAGAGCTAGATGTTTCGCAAAATAATCACTTTTTTTTTTTTAATTTATCTTTATCGTTTTTGTTCATTGTTGTTCTTGATATTCTTCATAAGGATATTTTAACATTAAAATTTAGATTTTAATGTGTAATGGTTTTTATATAATTTACCTTTTTAGGAAAAATATTATTGAAGATATTATGAAATTTTTTGAATCACATGCATGAGTTACACAACAAACCATTAAAATCTTTCATTAGGACTGTTTGATGGAAACGTATTTCTCTTGCTTAGGGTTTATTTTCTATTAATTTTTTTCGAGTTTAAAATTGTTTTGTCCTTAGTTTTTTACTTAATTAATTCATGACAGCTCATGTAATACTTTCTAAGAACAGGCTTGAGCAACGCATTAATGTTTTTATTTCCTTTTATTCACAGAATGTAATTCTTATGCTTTTAATAAGGTTATTTGCGAAAAAAAAAATTTATATATAATCAAAATTCGATTTTAACCTGGTAAATTAAAATCGAATTTTAATTTTATATATATATATATATATATATATATATATATATATATATATATATATATATATATATATATATATATACTTATTTAAATTTGTTTCTAACATAAAAATGTTGACGATATCTTGCATGCATGCAACTTGTTCGTAATACTATTTTTTTTAATAAAATAAGGATTATACAAATCAAACATCATAAGTTTAATTTATTTTTTTTTACATCTAATTGTTTGAACAACTTGTATGGAGGCAGTGTATGTGAAAGCAATTGTGTTGTTTTATTGATGAAATAGATTACTAATGTGGATCAAAAACAGAAGTAAAAAAGGGATATCATTAATCTTGATTTGAGATTAATTACTATAAGGAAATGGGAGGATATTTGATAGCGTTCTTGAGGATTTTATTGAGGGCAGCATGGCCAAGATCAATACCGCATATATCGGCCAATCTGATAAGGTATAAGAGTACATCTGATAGTTCCTCTCCCAGATGCTCTTTCTCTGATTCCTCCCAGCTTTCCAACCCTTTTTCGACCTCTCCCTTCCATTGAAATATCTCTGATAACTCCCCCACTTCACCCACCTGCATTCAAAACATTCTCCTTTATTTATGTAATCAATGTAATGAAGATAACACATATACGAAGGGAAGTTGAGCAAAGCAAAATGGAATGAACTACAAGAGTAGTATTTTATATCTTTATCATATTTGGACTGTTTTTATACTATTATTCGTTACAAAGTTATCAATACGGCTTAAAAGTAATTTATACAAAAAGTATCATCATAAAAATTATGTCCAGACTTTTAAATGAGTCAAGATGATGATCATTAAGATGTATTTATTATTAATTGATAATTTTATTACTAAGTATAATGTATATGTGAATATGTACTAAATAATTATAAAAAGTATATATATATATATATATATATATATATATATATATATATATATATATATATATATATATAACAAAAAAGATACATAAGTAATAAAAAGAAAGTAAACGCTTTTATTAACAAAAACAAAATATATTACGGAATTAGCTTACCACACCAAAAAAAAAAAAAAATGAAACCAATTAAAGCACACTATCATAACCTATAATTGTAATATTATTCAATCACATATGTGCAATTTAACAGATTAATTCTAACTCTCTAAGCAATTTTCTTTGTTTTTATCAATAAAGTAATATTATCTAATTATATTGTGTAAATATAATTTATGTCCAAATTAACAAATCACATTACAAATTTTTTTTAAGATATACAAATGATAAATTTGTTTTTTTTAAGAAAAAAAAACCTTAGAAAAAACTAACTATTAGAGAATATTTACAAACAAAATATTTTTTGTTAAATAAATGTAAGTAGAAAGTTGATTGAGCAATACTAATAAGTCTTTAAAAGGTTAACAATCGATGAGATGATGCTTTTCCTATCTCTAGCCATTACAAAATCTTCTAGTTTCTTAAAGTTCTATAATTTCATTAATCAAATGTTTATAAGAGTACAAGAGAAATGGTGGAAGTACCATGGCAAGGAGTAAATTTCTGGGGGTGTGATATTTTTCCCAGTCTCTAGCCTTTGCAAAGTCTTCTAGTTTCTTAGACAAATCCTTCAAACTTACGCCCATACCATCATTTTCTCCTTCTCTAATGGCAGCCATTCCTCTTTGTGTCTTCAAACAAGAGTATTCTCTAGTATTTATAACAAGAAAAAAAATATTTTTCTATTATTCATGATATCTAATTAATTAGGAAAAAAATGATAGTAGTGGCGTTTGATTGGCTAACAAAAATTGCTTTATTAGTCCATGATTCCTAGCATCATTGTTAATAGCTTAATATTTTTATTTGGTTAGAGAATAAAGTACTGGTCTGTATAAGAATATGCTAGACACATAATGATTATACTATTAAGACATATCTTTTAGACACTTCATAAATATTTTTATCAAAAATCAACTTATAAATAACTACTTATAATCATCTTTTTCAAAAAACAATACAATTTCAACCAACAAAATACATTAAAAACTACAAACGGTGTCTAAATGATAAAATATGGTCTCTTTTTAGCCGACCATATA
Organism: Lactuca serriola; assembly: GCF_051521515.1. Lineage (NCBI taxonomy): Eukaryota > Viridiplantae > Streptophyta > Magnoliopsida > Asterales > Asteraceae > Lactuca > Lactuca serriola. The sequence continues at coordinate 87,492,381 of NC_136416.1, read as the reverse complement.
TATATATATATATATATATATATATATATATATATATATATATATATATATATATATATATATATATATATATATATGGCTAGGTTAAAGTGTTTTTTATATTTATTGTGTGTTAAATGCACCAATAGTAATTTAGTAAATTATATTATTATTTAATTAAATAATGATAGATATTAAATAGTTTCCATAATTGTATGTATATTAAATGATATCCATAATTATAATTTTCTTTTTAAGGAAATTAATTAAATTCGTCATTAATATCAGCAATAACATTTTTCAGAATGAATTCATATATAGATTTTTATGTCAGCAATAACATTATTTCAAGACTCATTCACTTAAAATACAATAAAGTTGTATGGAATATAAAGAATGAGGGTGTATTCTAGTAGAATATACTCTCGTTCTCCTACAATACACTCTTATTATTTTATATATGAATTCATTATGAAAGAATATTATTATTAATATTAATGGCGAATTAAATTAGTTTCCATAAAAAAAAAATTATAAATATGGATATCATTTAATATATATTTAATGTTTACTCAATTCTTATTGATGCATTCTAGCACACAATAGATATAAGAAACATTTGAACCAAATCTCTCTCTCTCTCTCTCTCTCTCTCTCTCTATATATATATATATATATATATATATATATATATATATATATATACACACACATAATCATGTTAGAACTAAATTGAACAAATAAACTAATGATTTTTTTTATCTAAGGGATGTTTGGCAAAAAAAACTTATTACTTAATAGCTTATAACTTATTAGTTTATTAGCTTATAAACTAATAAATAAGTATGGGGTAACTTATAAAAAATGATTTATTAGAGGTTTTCCACTGAAATAAACTATTTTATAGCAGTGTAGAACCTCTAATTAGGGGTGTGTATGGGGCGGTTTGATTCGGTTATTGGTTAAAACCGAACCATAACTATTAATGATTGGTTAATGCGTTTTGGTAGCCATTGGGTATGGTTAATATTGGTTATGGTTAATGGTTTTTGTCGGTTAACGATTTTGGTTAATGGTTAATATTGGTTAACCATAATTCAAATTAATATAAATGGCAAAAGTATATTGGCATAAAAAAATGAAAAGAGAATACAAAAAAGTCATCGACGCCAATGTTTATAGCCTATCTTATAGGAGTAGAAAAATGTGTACATTTGATACTCGGAGTGAGATAATACATAGTCACATTCAAAACCAAAAACATTCAATAAAAATATAAAACATTAAAAAAAAATTGGCATTAATAATTTCATATATTGGTAATTGATATTAACATTAAAATAAAGTCAAACATTCATACACGTTCAATGCGGTTAAATCAAAAACTATAAAATAAAATAGCCAAACATGCATATTATGTGTTATCTGGATTAAAAAAAAAAGCAATCACTCATATGCATTTAATGTGATTAAGTCAAAAACATTAAATAGAAAAAGTCAAAAAATTCAAAAAAAATACATTCTTAATATACCACAAAGTCAAGAATAACCAAAAATTTAACTTACCTAGAATTCTTGTTTATAAAGTCAAAAAATCATTTGAATAGGTCTATAAAGTCAAACTAGTCTTTGATTAGGATTAATGGTATGAGAAGCTTCCGATTAGGATTATGAGTGTGAAGATTAAACTAATTGTGAATAATGTTTACAAATTGTAGAATTAGTCGATTAGGAATTACAACATTAATCAATAATCTAACTCAATGCATGATTGGAAGATTGTATGTGGTGCATGATCAGCCTTTGATGGTTTGATTATCCATTCGTCTTCTAATAATGAGGATTAATGAGTTATATTTTGAAAGTTTAATGAGTGTTAAATAAGTTTGACTATATTATTTTATATATAATCTATAATTTTTATATATTAAAATATAAAATTAACGGTTCGGTTAATAATGGTTCGGTTAACCTATAAAACCATTATGTACATTTCGAAATTAATATATAAAAAGAAAATCATTTTTTATGCATATTCATATTTTTTATGCATACGCACATTTAAAAAAATATATGGAAAAAAAAGTTAATGATTTTTTTTTGCAATACTTTTAGATTAGCCAAAGTCAATGCACATGTGAAATCTCGTGTCAAAATTACATGTAGATAAAAATTCACTAGCTCACTCTTTCAATTTAGTTCATCACTGTAAGGTCTGTTTTCCAAGTATGTTATTTATTAATTTTATGAAATAAAAAAGTTTTGTTTTGGATTACTTTGCTTCGCGACTAGGTGTTGGTCACAGTGAATGGCATCGCATTTTGTCATGATGCGACCTTAAGTTGGTCGTGACGCGTCGTCACCACAGCTCAGAACACTAGGTATTTGGTTTTGGATCCTATTTAAAGGAACGAACGTCTAGGGTTTCCTCTAAAAACCCTAGAGCTTGAAACCCTAGCCTCCTTCCATGAATTCCTGAGCTTTAATGCCATTTGGGTGAAACTATAAGAAGAAACAAGGTGTTTTTGGTGCAAGGGAAGCTAGATCCATAGAGTATCTACCTTCTTATCCTCTATTTTTTCTCTGTAAGTGTTCAAGTTTGCATCTTTATGACACTATGATTCTAGATCTCTCGTTTTAGTCACTTTGGTTGCTTTTTCTTATGATTTCCTTGTGATGACACGCCCCTCAGAGCGGGCCCGAAACAGGCGAGCCTCGACAAGGCGCCTCCGATAGGGAGCCGACTCAGCGACCCCGGACTCCTGCGAGGTGGCCACACAGAAGGCTCACCCTCGCCAGAATATTATCTTTTAGCCACAGCATGCAGACAACGGCTCCAGGCGACAAAGCCTCCACATAGAGCACAATCGCCTGGACCAATCACCGGGCTAAGCACGAATATGGAGCAGGGCTCCCCAATAAGAACGACGGATCCTATCGGGACTGCAATACCGGTCCCTAGTACGGACCGAGGAAGATCTCCACTATAAAAGGACCTCGTCTTGGTCCCGGTAAGGCAATTCATTCCACTCCTCAATCTCTCATCCTCACTATAACCCTCAGCATACTAACTTGACCGTCGGAGCGTCGTTCCGGGACCCCCTCCCGGAAAACGGCTGACGAGTTTCTTTCTTGTGTGACCTCTCAGACATAAAGAACGTCAAATCTCTCTCACAGCAAGTGGTTCGAAGCCAGGTCGCATCATTGAAACTCCGGAAAGGAGGCAGATACCCAGAACATGGAACGCAAGGAACTTAAGGAAGTTCCACGTCTAGGCAATGACAGAACCCTATACAGAAGGGAAGTCGAAGGCACATAGTCTTCAAGGAAAATCGTGAACCTCTGAACAGCAGGGAAATGGGGAAAACATCCCAGGGTCGGACTGATCACCCAGAAAAATAGATGGACTCTCAGAGAAGTCCAATAGGAAATTATTGTACGAAGCAACCATGTACCAGAAATACATAAATAAAAGAACTTGCATTGTCTTTACTATGTAATGCAATGAGCACATCTAACACACATAACATAGAGGATACTCAGTGAATCCAAGATACAGCACACACAAGCATAAAACACATAATATAGAAAAAGGCCTAACAAGTGGCCAGCTTACATAGAGGGTCCGAATAAAGCGATAAAAAGCATAACAGATAGACAATTGTCCGTTTACACACAAAAGCCTTAGAGGCCGCAAACTAAGAACATCAAAGCAAAGGCCTCGGAGGCCATAAAATAACCAAAAGACAACAACACAAAGGCTCGACAAGATTCTTTCACACCCCAGAAGGGTAGCTCTAGACAGTTTCATCAACACCACCGCCATCCTCATCACCATCGCCACCGCTATCACCAACAACACCAATGCCATCAGCACCACCGCCATCCCCATCACCATCGCCACCGCTCTCACCAACAGCACCAACTTCATCAACATCACCATCCCCATTACCATCAACACTGCCATTCCCACCAACACCATCCCTGTCACCGCCAACAATACCTACACCCAACTCACCCAGACCTTCCTCACTATCATCAAAAGTACACAATGCTCTCATCCCATCAACGTCCAAATTACCTAATCCAAGCAAACCAGCGAAATCCATAGTTGCGAAAGCCAGTAAAGCATCATCCAATGTTGAAGAATGACTAGACCGCGCGTCGCTAGCCGAAGGATCGTACGTCCCGGCATCAACCTGGGCTTTTAAATTCGCCCAACCCGACTCTTCGCCAATGACAAAGGCAGCATGGAGAATGCGAATAATACCGCCAGTGAACTCAGGGTGCTCAAGAAGTTTGTCCATCACACGTACAAGGCTCACCTGGAGGAGCCAACTATGATCCGCCATCAACGCCTCTACCTCCCGCTCACGGTCAACAACATCTCGCTCCAAGATCTCCTTTTGAATCATCGAACCTTTATTTGCATGGGTCAAAGACTCCACTTGACTCTCCAAAACACCACGAACATCCTCCAACATTGACTTCCCCGAAACCAAAGACATTTTCTCACCGTCCAGACGAATAACCATAGTACTTAAATTTGCCACCTTACTTCTCAGCATGGTTGTAAAAATCGGTCTAGGCGGCCGATTAATCAGCGCCTAGATGTTGGGCGGTCTCCAACCGCCTACGAATAGGTGTTAGACCTTAAAATAATCGACATTGGTCAATATCAGTCAAAATCAGTCCAATTCGGTCCAAATTTGACCAAATCGGACCAAGTCGGTCAAGATAGCTCTAATAGACCCACCAGCTTATAGGAGCAGGCTAGCCCAAAGCATAACTTGGTTTAATTTTAAGAGGAGTCGTCTCCCCTTTTATAGAGTATGTTTTCCTTTATCTATTATCCCACCAACGATGTAGGAGACTTTTAACCGTTTTATAAAACATTCATCCGCTACTTCCATCGTTTACATCTCTGTGAGTCGACGACGACAACTGGAACATCCTCTACACCAGCCTCCTTGTTCACCTAGAAAACGAAGTCTCATTAGCGATTGAATGTTAATTCTTTGAATGTTCATGAGATACTGAGGGATTGAAAACGAAGTCTCTCTCTCCCTTTCATTAGCGATTGAATCAAATGTAGGGGTCTGCGAAGGGACAGGTAGCAAGGGGAGACAACAGAGTGGTGGTGATGTTGGTTGGAATGAAAACCAAGAAGAAGCGATTTCGATCTCTGCAACATCAAGTAAGCAATGTTTTTTAAAATCGTTTGTTCTTTCTTCATCTTTCTAAAATCGTTTGTTCTTTCTTCATCTATTTTAATTGTTGGTTCGATTTGTGTCTCGGTTATAACAGGAAGGGCCGAAGTTGGAGCTAATTTATGAAATATGTTGAAAAATGAAATTGTTTTCCCATAAAGTGTTCGATCAATTGCCTGAGTGAATCTTGTAGTCTTGATTATAAAATAGTATTGATTATCAAAGCAAGGTGTTGGTATTCATGGGTTCTTGATTAATAATTTAGCAATAAATATGTGTTGGGTTTAATTGTTGTTCCTGGAATATATTCTACATATAAGAATGTATTGGTTAAGCATACAAACACTGATAGACAAACATGTAATATGAATTGATTGGTGAAATCATGCCCCCACAAGAATGGATTGGGCAGTGCAGTGCAGGACATAAGAATCGATTGGTTATGATCTCAGAATGAAAGTGTAAATGTTGATAAGGTTATTTAGATGTAATCATATCCCCAATTTATGTATAGACTTGGATCCAAATGAAGTAGTTGGTTATTTAGATGTGATGTATTAACGATCAAGGGGTGTTTTTGTAATTATAGTTTGATGTTATAATCTTATATTTATTGATATTTTTTTTAAAATTTTTTAATTTGTATAATGTTATATTTATTAATGTTATATTCTTAGGATTAATGTTATATTTATTAATTTTTTAATATTTTTTATAATAATTAATGGTCTCAGATTAATCCCCCGATTAATCTTCGCCTAGCCGATTAATCCCGAGACCCCAGTCCACCGCCTAGCTAACGTCTAGCATTTTCTGCACCTTTGCTTCTCAGGCAAGCTTCACTCTCAACCAGGGAGGAATGCACCTGTTCCAAATCATCGAACCGTTGCACACGACGAGACCCGATAGCTAAATATGTCATAGCATACACAGCGGCGTATGTAAGGTTGTGGGCTAAGACGACATTGCTCATAGAGTCCATGTCGTCCAAGGTGGCTGGAGGGAGAGCATGGCGGGTAAAATCTAAAATGGCAGAACGTACAAACAACCGAGAATCAGGTCGCAAACTCCACCCCGGGATGAACACAGGAGTAGCAGGAACAAAACCCTGAAACAACTGCTCCAGGCTACCCCTTGGAGATGGAGGATTAACACCAACACTCATTGGAATTGGAACAGGGGGTTGATGAGACGCCCTCTCAATACCCTCAGACTGTTGAACATCATCATCGGGTATCACTAACACATCCGCTGGTTCGGAGGAATGAGAAAATAATAACCACATAAGACCACGACGCTGCATAACCCGCCGACCAATGGTCCCTGAACTACCCTCGGGCGTTGGTCCACTCATCACCTGCACGACCTTCCTTTTTCCGGCAAACCGGCGGGCGCTGGTCACTATCCCAACCTTACTATCTACTGCATCACCAGCAGCCGACCGAGTAGGACCAGGAGATACAACCGCAGGAGTAACAACAATGTGTGAACCAGGGCGTCCCTCCAACGCGGTCGAACTACCTACAAGCTGAGAAGAAACCGGGATAACAGCAGACAAATGGCGAGGAGGAGGGAAAGTCTCATATAGAGGCATTGCACGGTGCAACAGCTTCCCCTGGTAGTGACCCTGTAGCACAGAATCTATCGAAACAGAGAATTCGACACCTGTCAAGCAAAACATATAAGAAAAAAAAAGAAAAATAGGAGGGGAGAGAAGGAGAAAGAAAGAAGGAAAGCGAGAACAACTCACCTTTTGAGATGGTGTAAAACACAGAAATTTCCCCCCGGGACCGCCAGTTAGGGCTTATCCCAACACCAGCAAGGATCACCTCTGACATCACGTCAACATCCACCTGAAGAGAGCGTAGGAGGTCTGCAGTCGCCTGGTTATAAGGAAACAGTTTGGGAATAGTATATGAAGGCATTGTCGCCCGGGGATGCTCACCGTCAAGCAACTCCCGATTAACCCACAACCACCGACTTGCCAATTCTTGGGAGGCTTGTTGTTAATAGCAAGATTATGCTCCCCCACGACGGGCGGAGAAAGTATACTTGTCATTGGTGGCAGAAAACTGGAAGAAGTACTTAATGACAAAATAATCAGGTGTGATGCCATTAGCACGGTATATCATCTCGAAAGCTACCACCTTGTGAACAGTGCCAGGAGTTAGCATCTGCATGCTACACCCACAACGGCGGAGTATCTCCTCCTGAAATTCGGTCAATGGAATACGAAGACCAGTGTCAAAAGTCTTCCAGTAAACACCCACCTTTCCAGGAGGAGGTCAAGTAATCAAAGAGCCGGGGACAGGAAATTCCACCCCGTCAACCGGGGTAAGACCATACGCCTCTTGAAGTGTGACGAACTCAGAAGAACTAGGAGTTGAATCTTGAACGACAGCCATGACGAAAAGAAAAAAGAGAAAAAGAGAGGAGGCTGAGAAGACAGAAGGGGAAATGGAAGGGGGAAAACGGTGGAGGAGCAATAAAAGGAAAAAAAAAGGTGGGGTCTGCGAAAATCTATGACACATGACGTAACGTCCGCGCACACGTCGAAACGTCACATCGCCAGAAATGAAGCGACAACCAAGTGAGACAACATGTGTACCAACAATTAAGTCTAGAACATCATAGCTAGGTAGCATACGCTATGACTACTAGACTGGGGGACTAGATGACACGCCCCTCAAAGCGGGCCCGAAACAGGCGAGCCTCGACAAGGTGCCTCCAACGGGGAGCCGATTCAGCGACCCCGAACTCCCGCGAGGTGGCCACATAGAAGGCTCGCCCTCGCCAGAATATTGTCTTTTAGCCACAGCTTGGAGACAATGGTTCCAGGCGACAAAGCTTCCAGATAGAGCACAATCGCCTGGACCAATCATCGGGCTGAGCACGAATGTAGTGCAGGGCTCCCCAATAAGAGCGACGGATCCTGTCGGGACTGCAGTACCGGTCCCTAGTACAGACTGAGGAAGATCTCCATTATAAAAGTGTTGGATTAGTGTCTAAGCCTGTAACTATATTTGGTAAGTACTTGACCCGATTGTTGTCATACCCCCAAACCAAGGATGGCGGAAACGTCCGGGGGTGGAGGACTTCATGTATAGTATCACAACAACGAGTATAATAGTGCTCAAAGTAAATACAACCATCATAAATATAATTGAAAAAGTTACACCAAAGTATATGTTTACATGATTCAAATCAATTACATTATGATGACAAAATGTATTGTTTTACGATTATTCGTCCCATCCTCAAAATGCTGTTGGTTTTCCTGTTTCATTGATTTCCTGAGAATAGAAGTAGTTTTGAAAAAGTGTCAACAATTAAGTTGGTGAGTTCATAAGAGTTTTGTTTGAGGAAGAAACCGTTTTCCTTGTTAAAGCGATAGAGTATGATTTCCAGAAAATCCAATATTTTCTTAGTTAAGTGTGGAATGAATGCTCCTATGTTATGCGATAATGAACCCTAGAAGGACCCATAGATTCCTTCTATGATCACTCAGCGTAAATAAGTTATATATAATTTGAGTTAAATAAACCGTTGAAGTCTAACAATTCTAGACGAGATGTAGTGTTAATAGAAATATGTTTCCAAAGAAAATTCAATATTTTCCTTATAAAAGTTTTGTAGTCCTAAATCCCAGGACCAAGAGTGAACAAGTATTTTTCCATACTTAAAGTAATTCATGCAAGTTTAAATCGACATAAACTCGTTTAGTTTAGAAGTAAAACCCCCTTTCAAAGAAGAATTTTCCATGTAACATTGAAAGATTGTTAACTACCTATGTGAGTCGCTATAACCATACTATGACGAGAAATAACATGCACAACGTTTTTCAGACGTTAAGATACTATGACTCTTGTCACCCATAGACCTGCAGGTCCCACTGTAGCTAGCAACAAGGTGTGGGGTGTCAAACCCAATATAAATCTATACACAATTATCACGCTCTCCCTACAACAGACTCTGGTTATAACTTACAGGAATTGGGATCCCGTACTCGAACGTACGGGGAGAGAATTGCCTCACAACCTAAGTTAACTAGTTTACACATAGTTTGATATTAAAACCTCTTCCGTGAAGGAAGTAAAGTCACCTTTTCTGAATAAATTAGTGATATGAAATCCTCAAACTGTTACTATTATAGTTTATCATGTAGGATATGAAAAACCCATTTGTTTTGAGAGTAAAACCTTTTTCATGTAGTAAAAATCCATAAACTATGTTCATTGAAGTTTATTATATGTGTTCGAAACAAGGTTCTAAATGGCGTGAGGTGTGGCGTGGCGGCAAGGTCAAGCCTCAACCTTAACAAGCCATGGCGAGCCATGGCGTGATGTAAGGCGGCGATTTTGTATTAATTTAAAATTATATTACCACATAAATATAAATTTATATTAAATATAACTACTTTTTAGAAGTGTTGGATCAATAACTAGTAACAAAAATTTAACAAAAACCACAATACTTGTATCTCCGAATAGAAAAGACATAACAAAGAGCAAAAAACCGGGTCTCAAACGCCATAACACGCGCCATAATGCGCCATGACACGCCATATCACGCCTTGCCACGCGCCACGCCTAACATCAATGTTATGAGGCTTTTCGTAACGGCGAAGCCACGCCTTACGTCATGGCGCGCCTTTTAGAACACTGGTTCGAAATGAATGAGTAAACCTTATCATGAATGTCTAAATTTCAGTTTATAATGATAAAATAACAAGAAAATACATTTAATATTTAGAACTTATGGTTATACACTTTGCCCAACATACTACAAAGTGTTATGCAAGTTATAAGCTGTTAACTAGTTTTTAACCGTTCTGCACTGTTTTAGAAAAATCACAGAAAAATCATACAAAGTCGAAAACTGAATCCGTAAATTCTGAGAGTTCATAAAATGTGTCTAGTTTATTCATAATTTTTATTATGATTTTTGGAAGTCTTTAACTTGTGTTAAAATGTTCATATTCACAGGCCGGTCCGAATTCGTTTCTGAAATGATAGGCTGTTTTGTAAAAATCACCATAAATCGTACAAAACTTTTGTGAAGATGTGCAAGTAGTCATTTTAAAGGTATGAACCTGAAATATTTTCACCTAATATAGTTTTGAAAACGAAAATGTTTAAGTTGACCAAAACAGTCCGTGAATGGAGTTAAACTTTTCTGATGAAGGCTGTTAAATGAGTTTAGTTATGTTCTTAATGTTTTAACTTGTATTCCCCTCCTTAAAACTTAAGAAAAACATGAAAAGATAGGGGTATGAACTCACCTTATGTGATTTCAGTGGATGGATGTTGAAGGGGAGAAGTGTTCAACTCAAGAACACTTGGAGGATTCCTTGAAGATTCGAGAATCTAACACAATTATGATGGAGTTTGCGTAAAAAATCAATGATTTGAGTAAAAGGAAGTGTAATAACCATATGAAGGGTGATGATACTTACCAAATGTAGAAGGAAAGCTTGAAAAATGCCTTGGAATCTCGAAATTGTGAGAGAGAATTTGAGAGAAAAGACGTGTTTGATCTTTGGTGGAAATGAGTGAAAATGAGTGAAGTAAAGAGAGAGGGTGGGTTTTCCAGCCCTTAGGACGTGAGTATAGCTGGGAAATGAGTAGGAAAAGTACTCTTGAATGACCAGGTATGGTGGAAAGACAATGGCTGGTCATGGAGTGGGCATGGGGGTGGTTGCTTGTGTCAAACACTAAGGCAAAGTCAACACTCCACCACAAGATCTTACTTAATAGATTGTATTCTTAAATATGGATTTCCCTAAAAATATGTTGAATTTATGAATATATGGGGCCTTATATGTCAAAATATAAGTTTGGGTGAAAATCCCTCGTTAAAATAATTAAAAACGGGCTTAAAATGGAGTCGTGGTCGAAAACCGGATGGAAAATGGGAAAATCTGAAGTCAGGGCGAGGGTCCGGTCTCAGCAGCCTTAGAACCGGAGTGGCTTGGTCGCTGAATTGGGTATGAGGGGGAGGGGACTGCGGTCCGAGTAGGTACCGCAGGCGGCTCGTCAGGAGGGACCGAAGGCGGGGTCAGGTGCGGTGCTCAAGTTGCGGGTTCGGTTCGGTGTTGCGGGTCTTCATCAGCCTCGGTCTTAAACAGATCCGGTCCGGTCTGATGGCTGCGGCTACTCAAGGGGACTTCGGTCTTAGTTCTTGGGGCTTCGGCTCAAGGAGGGTTTGGTCCCCATAGAGGGACTTCGGCTCTAAGAGGCTATTTCCAAGGTATCACCCCTTTTCGAATGGTTTTTCACCAAGTCAAGTGTCGGGATGCCCCAAATGATTATAAAACTCAAAAGAGGTTTTGAGAGAGATTTGGGAGAGATTTGACATACTTGGAGAGATTTCTCATACAGAGAGAGATTTGGGAGAGATTTCACATTCTTTGAGAGATTTCTCATACAGAGAGATATTTGGGAGAGATTTGACATACTTGGAGAGATTTGGGAGAGATTTGACATACTTGGAGAGATTTGGGAGAAATTTCACATTCTTGGAGAGATTTCTCATACTTGGAGAGATTTGGGAGAGATTTGAAATACTTGGAGAGATTTGACATACTTGGAGAGATTTCTCATACGGTGAGAGATTTGGGAGAGATTTCACATTCTTGAAGAGATTTCTCATACAGAGAGAGATTTGGGAGAGATTTCACATTCTTGGAGAGATTTCTTTTGTGACCTTTTTAAGTGTTTGGCTCTGTAATTCATCGAGTAGATTCATCACTTACCCTGATTAGGGTTTAGAATTTCCAAACACGTGAAAACTCTAAGTGATACTTTGTATTAAGATTGCGAGTTGTTCAATAAGAAACATAATGGAAACCCTAATATACAAGGGTTAGATGAGTTGAACGATTTGACTTGTTGACTTTAGTTGACTTTGACTTGGCCAATATTGACGGTTGTCACAGTTGTGCATGGTTCTTTTGGGTTGTCTTCACCATAGCAACTTAACAGGGTAATTTATGGAGAGAGAGAGAGAGAGAAGATATTATGATTTATTGATATATTATAAGAATAATATATTATAAGAGAAATCATATTATTTGATTAATGTTAGTCATAAATTAATTAGGAATTAATTTGGTGACTAAAAGAGATTAATTAAATAAATGGGCAAAAACTGTCAAATGTTTGATAGTTGAGTTTTGGGTTGGGAAACCTAATGGACTAAGGGGGAACGAAATTATGATGAGGGATCATCATATCTTCGTCCAAGGCCCTATTCCAGAAGGTTCTATGGGCTGCTTGGTGATTAAGTTGTCCATTAGGGTTTTGGCAGTAACCCTAGCAGCCTACAGTATAAATATGACCTTTGGGGTATGAAAATCGGCTACACTTGATCTCAAGAGAAAACCTAGGCCGATTTTAGCATTCCCCCCCCCCCTCTCATTCGTAATTGCCTTCTTGCTAGTTGGTGTTTGTAAGCCATTAGAGGAGTTACACTTGTGACTCTAAGCTCCAAGACAAGAAGAATCAAGAAGGAATCAAGCAATCAACAAAAGTAATCATATAGATCTGATTTGTTGTGTTATATTTCGAATTCATGCTATTAGATCTAGGGTTTGCAAGTCTTGGATTCATTGCATGTACAATAGAGAAGCCTATATCCAAGCATTAGGGTTTGCATGAGCACATAGGATGTTTATTTGTGTAAAACCCATCAGTGGTATCAGAGCTTTGATTAGCTTTTATTGTGTTGATGCCTTGTTTATGTGTTCAAGCTTTAAAATCGTTTTTTTATGCCTTCTGCTGATGAACTCGATGATTTGGATGAACTCGACGAGTTCCAAAGTGACTCAATGAGTTTAGACGTCAGACAAAGGCATTTTCGGGATTTCTTGTTGTTTTGCTTAAGGACACCTACCTAAATTGTTTTAGTTCAATAAAATCTGAATTTTTTTACTTTTTTGTCAATATCCTTAACAAAACAAAATAAAATTTCTAATAAATTGAATCATAAATTCCTTATTTGATAATATTTTATTATTTGAATTTATTTGGTGAATTATATTGTAACGCCCGTAGATCCGGGCTAGTCAATTTAGAGGCAATGGGGATCGAAAACGACTTTTCGACAAAAGATTATTTAGAATAAATAATATTAACCAAGTTTTATAATATTTCTCAAGGTTTCCGTACATATAAAGAACGCCGAAATCCGAGTTAGAACGAAAAAGTTATGGCCCGTCGAAGTTTTACGACAAAACCGGCACGGCACCGGGAAGCGTAAAAAGTGAATTTATGATATAAGACTTTTTAGCCTTAGTAATATAAACCAAAGTTGTAGAGTATGTTAAACCGAGAAAATCCATAAAAAGAACGCCCAAATCTGACTTCGTATGAGGAAGTTATGATTTTTCGAAGTTTCGGCTTAGCAGTGTATAGCCCGAAACTCGAATTTTAGTTCGAGCGGTTTTTGGCTTAAGCGACCTAAATGAGAGTTGAAGATCTCATTAATAGGAACTCAACGGTAAAAAGATATACCAAAACGGAGTCCGTATGAAGAAGTTACGAATTCTTTGCGGTCATTTAACAGTCTAAACACCTCCTACTGTTAAATTTGAGATAGGTCAAGAATTAGCCGATGGAGTCTAAATGAAAGTTGTAGATCTTGATTTTACCTACGCGAAAAGAACGTTGAAAATGGAGCTCGTATGCGATAGTTATGATTTTTCTAAGTTTGAAGGCTGATACGCAATAGGGGGTGACGTGGCACCACCAGAATTGGACACGTGGCACCACCAGAAGGCTGCCACATGCCCCAACTCGGCGAGTAGGTCCTCCTACTCAGAGAGTCCATCAGGAATTCACACTATAAATAGAGGTTTCGGGTTCCATTCATTCTCACACCTTCAAACCCTTCTTTCTCTCTCTAGAACTTCTCTCTAAGCCTCCCTAACCCCCTAAAAGCCTAGGGAACCTCCCTAGCACCCGAAGGAAGCCCTGAGGCTCCCGGAATCCCGAGAAAAAAGCCTTTCGGCTCGGGAATGCCGCTCCAGCGAAGCCCGGTTTTCGAGAAAACCTGCTATAAGTGAGCTGTACATATCCTATATTTAGTATAGCTTATGTTTCAATATAGTAATGTTATTAGGACCTTATAAGGAGTATTTGGGCTATTATTATGGGTTATATAAGTATTGTTTAATGCTTATATAATAGTAATAATAGCTAGACTATTAAATTAGTCTCGTCAAGCGTTAGACTAAACTCTAGTGGTATTGATACTAGGTTTTATCGAAGGAAAATTGTTTTAAGAGTATCGAAGCGTTGTCCGAGTGCTGAGTCACCACTTAATCAAGTGAGTGCATAGTTACTTTCATCTTACACATAGATATGAAGTATTTTAAATAAATTACGTGCTATGTGTGCATACTATCTGTATACTTGCTATCTATGTTAGATGAACGATTTTATACAAGTTTTACTTGATTTAAACTGAATATGTATTTTATATCTACAAAATGTGTTGAGTAGAACATGGATAGATGTAATAGTTTCTGTGTGACCAAATAATATAACTAGAGGCCTCGATATAGATGTTTTGATGATCCAGTGATCTAGCGGAGTATAGATGACGACCACAGACTTTTCTAGACAGTCCAGTGGAACGCTAGCAGGCTCGCAACCTGTAAGTGTTTATTTGAACTGTGTGTTTATTTGATCTGTGTGAAGTACTCCATCCCCCACATGGTTGCCTTATTTGACATGAATTGCTAAGGAACCCCCGAAGCATGTGTTGTCACCCCAATGAAAGTCCTTAGACTAGGTCCCTTGTGTTAGATGTCTTAGGGACGTAAAGTGAGGATAACGGGAACGGCTAATCGGGTTTGTTTGGTTTGATAAAATTAATAAACTTATTTATTGTGGGATGAAAACCCTTTGTACTCACCAGGTTTCCCAACCTGACCCACTCAGTTTATTTATATCACAGGTGTTGATATGAAGTCACATTACACTGAGAGATTAAAGAGATGTAGATCACTAGTGATAATGAATGTAAGTTATGTTTATGCTTATGTATCTGTATTAACGATGACATCCCAAACATTTTAAAAATACATTTCTTCAAAAATTCTTTTATAAAGTATTTATCATGTTTTACTGGGAACAAATTTCGCAACATTTTTATTAAAAGAAGTACTCTGATTTTTATAAAACATAAACAAAATCGGTCTTTTCTGGCCGTGAAAATGGGGATGTCACATATATTAATCTTGATTAGGTCAAATCTAGATAATCATTAAATTAATTGTTTAATTTAAAAATTATTTGCTATTTGATCCTTTATGTTTTGAAAAGTTCAAAACTTGTCCTCAAGTTTTGAAATTTAAATGTTTGCCTTAAAAGTTTAATTTAAATTATTTAAATTTCAAACCCTAGAATTTTACAAGTTTAAAATTCATCTTATACAATTATATTATTACAAGATTAATATATATATATATATATATATATATATATATATATATATAACTTAAATGCTAGTCTTACCGTTAGTAGGCCTCATTCACGAAGCCGATCTACAAGGGGATATAAGGTTATGGCCTATAAAATGGCCATTAATGGGTGTCCATTCTCACCCACCGCTTCCTTGAATGGTGGAGGGTCATTAGTCGAACTGGTAGGATAGAGAAACCCTTTCTCATTAATAAGTATAATGAATCTATATTAAGTAACTAAACATTTTTACAAAATTCCCAATCTTAGTTACTTTAGGCAAAGTGAATTGATGCAATCCCATGAAATTACACTTTGGACCCTTGCTAAGAAGTTAGTGGAGCATGTGTGGTTAACCGACACACTAATTGGTTCTAAGCAAAGGTGGCAAAGGGTGACACATTGTTTGTCATAGTTTGATGGAGCGTGTGTGGTTAACCGGAACATCGAATAGGTGACTGTAACAATGAGGGCACCATGTACATTTGCATGGTTATTCACACCCGCTTTTTGATCATCGGCATCCTAGTCACAAACTAGAGGGGCATACTGAGATTTAAACATGCCATTGAAAATTTCAATGAATCTCAAAGGAATCTAGGAGCTTTAAATACATTTAAAACTTAATCCTTTTATGTTTTTCATGGTGGAGAATTAGTGAATCGTCTATTTCAGATGTCAAACTCAAACAACAACAATGCTTTCGGCTCGAACTCCTCTGGCTCGTTCTCACTCATGAATTTGTGTGGGAGAGTGATCTTTGACGGGTCCAATTTCAATGATTGGATTTGTAACATCCGAATGGTCACTCGTTACGAGGACAAAGAGTATATCCTTGACAAGGAGCTGAAGGAGGTGAACATCAACACTGCTACTCCCGGAGAGATCATTGCCTTTGAGGCCCATAAGCATGATGCTACAAAAGTCCATTGCATCATGCTGGCGACCATGACTGTTGAACTTCAGAAGTCCTACGAGGACTACTATCCCTATGAGATGCATCAAGACCTGGTGGACCGTTACCACCAAAGCACGAGGCAAGAGAGGTATGAGATCATCACTTCGATGATCACTGCCAAAATGGGCAGTGGAGAGTCCCTTACCGCTCATCTGCAAAAGATGCAGAGATATGTTGACCGTCTGCTGAAGTTGAATGTTAACTTCAATGAAGAGCTGGCAATCGACATTATCCTTCACTATTGGCCTCCCTGCTACAACCATTTATGCATGACCTACCACATGAATAAGGAAGAGGTCACCTTGAGCAAGCTTTAAGGATTGTTTAGGATTGTTGAGAGCAATCTCAAGGACAAATCTGTTGCATCAACTCCCACTCCAACCGCTGCTCCTGTTTTGGCTATTGGGCAAGGGAGAGGCAAGAAGAGGAAGGCTCCTTCAAAGAGCCACCACAAGGGAAAATCCCAAGATGGTACCTCTTCTAGTGGAACCAAAGTTGGCTCTGCTAAGCCCAACTCTAACCCAAAGGAGGCAGAGTGCCACCACAGCCACAAAATAGGGAATTGGAAGAGAAGCTGCCCGGAATATCTGCAGGCCATCAAAGATGGGAAGATCAATCCATCTTTCGCAGGTATTTACACAATTAAATCTAATGATTCATCACATACTATTTCTTAGGTTCCTGATACAGGATGTGGTTTTCACATATGTTCTGATTTGCATGGACTAAGAAGAGATAGGGATGTGGAGCGTGGAAGAATAAATCTAATCATGGGGAACAGAAGATCGTCGCCTGTCACCAAGATTGGAGTGTATTCTCTAGCGCTTAGTAATGGATTAGTTTTAGATTTAAATAATTGTTGCTATTCGACATATATGGCAAGAAACATCATTTCATTTCATGGTTTGTTTAGACAAGGATTTAGATATTCGTTTGATAATGAGAAAGGTTCTACTTATGCTTATCTAAATGGTGTTTTATATTTTGAAGCATTGCCTTGTAATGGAATTTATGAAACTGTTATGGTTGTAGATAACCTAGGAAATGATGTATTATGTGTGGATTCTTCCAATAGTATGGATAAAGCATGCTTGTGGCATTGTCGTCTTGGACATGTCAACAAGAAACGCATAGCCCAACTCCAAAAGGATGGAGTGTTGGAGTCATTCGACCTTAGGGATGATGACGTGTGTGAGTCTTGTTTACTTGGAAAGATGACCAAGTCACCCATTACTGGCACTTGTGAAAGGGGTGAGGGTTTATTGGATGTCATACACATCGATGTGTGTGGGCCCTTTAGATCCACCACAAAGGATGCGAACTGCTTCTATGTGACTTTCACCGATGACTATAGTAGATATGGGTATATCTACTTAATCAAACACAAGTCAGAAACCTTTGAAAAGTTCAAAGAGTTTAAACAAGAAGTGGAGAATCAATTGGGCAGGAAAATCAAGATGCTTCGATCCGATCGAGGAGGAGAGTACCTAAGTCTTGAACTCCACGACTATCTTAAGGAATGCGGAATAGTTTCGCAATTGACGCCACCTAGGACACCACAGTTGAATGGTGTAGCTGAGAGGCATAATCGAACCTTGTTAGACATGGTTCGTTCCATGATGAGTCGTGCTTCACTACCTATCTCATTTGGGGGTATGCCTTAGAGATTGTCGCCCATATCCTTAACTTAGTCCCTACGAAGAAGGTTGCCAAAACACCTCACAAGATGTGGACAGGGAAAGCTCCCTTGTTGGCACATATCAAGGTTTGGGGTTGCGAAGCTTTCGTAAGACGAGAGACTCATGATAAGCTAGAACCTCGTAGTAAGCGGTATATTTTCATCGGCTACCCGCAGAAATCCTTTGGATATCTCTTCTATAGACTGAGTGAAAATGTTGACTTTGTTACTAGGAGAGGGGTTTTCCGAGAGCGAGAACTCATAAGACAAGGAGATAGTGGGAGGCAACTCGATCTTGAAGAGATTCAAGAGCCGAACGATGAAGGAACCTCTAACGCTGGCGCTCAACCCGAGGAGGAAACTCCGGTTGAACCAATTGACGAGTCCTTACCTCTTACACGTCCCGAAAGAGTTACGTTTCAACCCTAGTTTTATGGTTTTCATATTACTATGGAAGGGGATATGTTCATTAGCGATAGTAAACTAGTGATTTTGGACGAACCTAACAGCTATAAGGAAGACATGGCGGGCCCGGAGTCTGCAAAATGGAAAGAGGCAATGGACAACGAGATTCAGTCCATGTATGACAACCAAGTTTGGAATTTGGTTGACCATGTGCCCGGACGTAAGACGGTCGGGTCCAAGTGGATCTTCAAGAAGAAGACTGACGTGGATGGGAATGTGCACACATATAAGGCGCGATTGGTTGCAAAGGCTTTCACTCAAACTCCCGGAGTTGATTATGATGAAACTTTCTCACCGATTGCTAAGATACAGTCTATTAGGGTGATGCTGACCATTGCTGCATTTCATGATTATGAAATATGGCAAATGGATGTCAAAACCGCTTCCTAAATGGGAAGTTGGCAGAGGATGTTTACATGGCTCAACCATAGGGTTTTGTCAATGCGAAGAATCCCAATAGAGTGTGTAAGCTTGAGAAGTCCATTTATGGACTTAAGCAAGCGTCTCGCAGATGGAATCTTTGCTTTGATGAGAAAGTCAAAGAGTTTGGGTTTATACGAAGCGAGGATGAATCATGTGTGTATGTCAAAGCCAGTAAGAGTATAGTTAGCTTCCTCGTATTGTATGTCGATGACATACTACTCATAGGAAACGACATCCCGACATTGCAGTAAGTTAAGTCCTGGCTAGGGAAGTGCTTCGCTATGAAGGACCTCGGAGAGGCTTCCTATATTTTAGGAATAAAGATAGTGAGAGACCGAAGTAAGAGACTAATAGGACTTAGTCAGAATACTTACTTGGACAAAGTACTAAAACGTTTTAGTATGGAGAACTCGAAGAAGGGAGAGTTACCAATCCAAAGTAATGCCAAGTTGAGTAAGACTCAATGCCCGAGTACCGAAATCGAGATAGCAGAAATGAGCCGAGTACCATACACTTCCGCAGTTGGCTCGATTATGTATGTTATGACTTGTACTCGCCCTGATGTGGCCTTTGCTTTTAGCATGGTCAGTAGATATCAAGGGAACCCTGGCAGAGCGCATTGGACCGCAGTCAAGAACATTCTTAAGTACCTTCGGAGGAACAAGGAAAGGTTTCTAGTCCTCAGTGGGAGTGATGACTTAAAGGTGCGAAGGTATAGTGACGCCAGTTTTCAGGCCGACAGAGATAACTACCGTTTGCAGTCGGGTTGGGTCTTTACCCTCAATGGAGGAGCAGTGACTTGGAAAAGTTCCAAGCAGGAAAACGTAGCTGATTCAACATGCGAATCAGAGTACATTGCAGCGAGCGAAGCATCAAAGGAGGCGATATGGTTGAAGAACTTCATTGGATACCTTGGAGTTGTGCCTACCATAAAGGAGCCCATGGAAATTTTCTGTGATAATGAAGGAGCGGATGCCTTGACCAAGGAACCGATGGATCATGGTAGATCGACAGAAAATATCACTTTATTCGACATCGGGTAGAAGAAGGACTCCTCGTAGTGAAGAGGGTATCGTCAGAAGATAACCCAGCAGATCCGCTTACGAAGGGACTGAGTAGGGTTAAACACTTGCAGCACGCTAGGAGCATTAGGCTGAAGGACAATATTAGTTTAGATTAGATAGTTTAGAAACGTGTGATAGATAAATGTAATTAACATTTGATGATTAAATAAAGGAGTATTATTTATAAGTAAAGTTACTGTCTTATGTTAATTGTTTAACTATTGTTTCATTTTGCATGTTTTGACTTCCTGAATAATTGAGTTATTTTAGAATAATCGAATTATTCGAACGATCCACAGTCAATCATATGTTGGAAGTAGATATGAATGAAGACTGTCATGAATAGGTGTGTAGATTGTCTAAAAGGTATTAGACATAGCAAAGGTTTGCTACAACGTTCATGAGTGCTTATGAACAAGTTTTGAGCATTGGAATAAACCCGTGCTTGCTGGAATCACTTCATGGAATTTATCACATGTGATCACAAGACGATAATATCATATGGTCTTAAAACCTAGATATATGGTTTATTGTTGGTTGATTGGTTGTGCATTGATAATGCGAAAACGCATCAGTAACTTGATATCATAAAACGCATTGTTGTGAATGATTTGATTAGTGAATAGTAAATCCATATAAGTCGAATTTTATATGTTCCTTTTATCCTAAGAGGGTAAAAGCGATATCAGGGCCTCTCGATGATTTGATTTGACTTATATGTTGAGCCCGGTCAGGACTAAATTGATGTGTTAAATTAAGTTCTATGTCAAATGAATCTGTGATCGAGAAACATATTGTTGGACAATAAGTATGACTATGTTCCATGTGATTGTCCGCGCGATATCTAGAACAGAGGACTATACGATCCCTTATCTAAAGGACAGGTTACTGATAAGATCAGAGTTCGACAGCATCTTTGAGAGCTACGATTGCTAATCAGAATATGCTTACATTATAGTTACTAGACTTATCCAAGTGGGAGACTGTTGGATTAGTGTCTAAGCCTGTAACTATATTTGGTAAGTACTTGACCCAGTTGTGCATGGTCCTTTTAGGTTGCCTTCACCATAGCAACTTGACAGGGTAATTTATGGAGAAAGAGAGAGAGAGAGAGAGAGAGAGAGAGAAGATATTATGATTTATTGATATATTATAAGAATAATATATTTTAAGAGAAATCATATTATTTGATTAATGTTAGTCATAAATTAATTAGGAATTAATTTGGTGACTAAAAGAGATTAATTAAATAAAGGAGCATAAACTGTCAAATGTGTGATAGTTGAGTTTTGGGCTGGGAAACCTAATGGACTAAGGGGGACCGAAATTATGATGAGGAATCATCATATTTTCGTCCAAGGCCCTATTCCAGAAGGTTCCATGGGCTGCTTGGTGATTAAGCTGTCCATTAGGGTTTTGGTAGAAACCCAAGCAGCCTACAGTATAAATATGACCTTTGGGCTATGAAAATCAGCTACACTTAATCTCAAGAGAAACCCTAGGCCGATTTTAGCATTCCCTCCTCTCTCTCATAATTGCCTTCTTGCTAGTTGGTGTTTGTTAGTCATTAGAGGAGTTACACTTGTGACTCTAAGCTCCAATACAAGAAGAATCAAGAAGGAATCAAGCAATCAACAAAGGTAATCATCTAGATCTGATATGTTATGTTATATTTCGAATTCATGCTATTAGATCTAGGGTTTGCAAGTCTTGGATTCATTGCATGTACAATAGAGAAGCCTAGATCCAAGTATTAGGGTTTGCATGAGCATATAGGATGTTTATTTGTGTAAAACCCATCAAAAAGGACCTCACCTTGGTCCCGGTAAGGCAAGTCATTCCACTCCTCAATCTTTCATCCTTACTATAACCCTCAGCATACTAACTTGACCGTCGGAGCGTCTTTCCGGGACCCCCTCCCGGAAAACGGCTGACGAGTTTCTTTCTTGTGTGACCTCTCAGGCATAAAGAACGTCGAATCTCTCTCATAGCAAGTGGTTCAGAGCAAGGTCACATCACCTTGGAGTTTGGAAAACTCCAGGTTGGTGGGATGTTTTGGATGGTTTACAGGACTCAGAGTAGTGAAGAAAGTGCATGCATATGCTCTCTTTGAATCATGCAATAAAAACTTAGCCTTCTTGGCTTGTTTTGGATATAGGGTTATTGTTGGACTTGCCTAGGAGATGTAACGCGACCAACCCTTGGTCGC
This sequence comes from Lactuca serriola, assembly GCF_051521515.1. Classification (NCBI taxonomy): domain Eukaryota; kingdom Viridiplantae; phylum Streptophyta; class Magnoliopsida; order Asterales; family Asteraceae; genus Lactuca; species Lactuca serriola. Next base: position 87,469,929 of record NC_136416.1, on the reverse strand, counting down.
GGTTCAAAGCAAGGTCTGGTTTGTGACTATTTAGGATTATAGGTGGTCTATAGTATTTGTAAGTTGTTGTCTATAATTAGACTATAACATTTGTATGTTGATGAAATACTATAGTTAGACTATAACATTTGTATGTTGATGTAAGACTATAACATCCATATGTTAATGGAAGATTGTAGTTGGACTATAGCATTTGTATGTCGATGTAAGACTATAGTTAGACTATAACATTTGTAAGTGTATGCATTGTATGTGTGGTGGAATATGTGGTATACTGGGGTACTCACTAAGCTTTGTGCCTACTTGTTAAATTAAAATGTTTTTTCAGGTTTTCTGGTGAAAAAAGGAAGGATGGGTGTGATTGTACACACATCTATGTTTTTTTCAGGCTTCTTCTGAACTCTATGTTTAGTTTTAAGATTTTTGAATCCAATGGATATTTATGTTTCTTTTTATGAAAATGGTTTTTTGGTTGATTAATTAAACTTCAAAAAAATGATTGAAAATTTGGGACGTCACAAGTTGGTATCAGAGACTCGGTTTGAGGTATTTTGATGAATACAGGTGGGTATCCAAACTCTAACTAAGGTTTGAGCAAAAACTTTATAAAACCTTTTTAGAAAAGATTTTAAAAAAGATGGAAAGGTGTGATGCATACACTCAGCCGAAGCTTGGGAAGGAATGTGTTTTTCAGTATACCCATATTTGTTTTGTATGTTAATTATGTGGTTGATTGATAAGCATGTTAGAATATAGGCTAAGGATATGCTCAGGGTTTGCATGATACATTAGTTGCTTAGGAGAGATTCCTTGTTTCCTTTTGTGTTGATCATTATGTGTTATATAATTCTATGTTAATACTGATGAGTTATTAAGTGAATGATTTAGGATTGTAAGCAGTTAGAATCATATAATCTTAAAATTCTTGATTTGGACTTATTTTATGTTCCTTGTTTGGTTATTGCCTTAGGGTAGGGTCAATTATCCGAATGTTTATCTCGTTCTTAACTATGTACAACTTTGCATTCATAAGGCAATTTGTCGATATTAACAAAAATTTCATTTGGCATGGTAGGGTTGTAAAATCCTAGAGGGTCTAGGAAGATTATTAGTATGTACATGTAGACATATATTTGTGTGATAGAACATTAGGTAGTGTATATAAGGGGAAACTTAGAAGCTTTGGGGCAATTCTTGGGACAATTGTGAAGAAGTGTGGAAGGTAGTATGGACTCGTACTACCAAGCATGGGATATGTACTTGGATCGGGAGGATCACAAGGGTTTTGAGGAGATGATATTTAGGGAAATAGTGTGGGGATAACACTATTTATATGTAACAGCCCGGAATCTCAGGTATTATTAAAATTATGTTTTTGGGGTGATTTAAGAGGGGACTCGGCGAGTTGGAGCCTAGACTCGCCGAGTAGGATCGCAGACTTGGTCGCGGGTCCGCGACTGGACTCGACGAGTCCAGATATAGACTCGGCGAGTCGACGCTGTTTAGCGGAAACCCTAACCGTTCAGGTTTGGGACGTATAAAAGGGGTCCATTGGCCGTCATTGTTCGTTTTGACCTTCTGAGAAGAACCCTAAATCGATTAGTGCAGCAGGAGCAAGGATCTTAGGCCATTGTTGGTTATAGAAGAGTGGGTGTGCAAGGAGGAGGAAGGATTGGCTAAAAGAGCAGCAGGGGGGTCACATTCTGAGGATTGGGAATACAGAGAATACATCATCCAGGTAAGAATTCGTGTATGCTCTGCTATATTGATGTATTCATGAAATTAGGGTTTATAGAACCCATTTAGTGAATTGATGAAGTAATGCCTTGTTACCCCACGACTATAGTCTTGTATTAGGACCTTTAGAGGTCCAGAAGGTCCCATGCATGTGTACTTCGGGACGAGACTTATCTCAGGAAGCAGTTACTCGTCTGCATGGCATGGACTCGCCGAGTTGTTCTTCAGACTCGGCGAGTAGCTTGAAGATTTACTGGGACTCGCCGAGTTGTTCATCAGACTCGGCGAGTGGAGTCGGGGTGGCCCCGCGATTCTTCCACGAGGACCTCGTCGAGTCAAGAGGGATACTCGACGAGTAGAAAGGGAATATTCAGGAATTGGTGAGGACGACTAGACTCGCCGAGTCGCCATGGTACTCGCCGAGTCCAGTCGAGTTGACCGTTGACCGTTGACCAGAGTTGACCTAAGTCTGACTTCTTAGGGATAGTCACACTTAGATGATATGAGTGCTAATGAGTTATGTAATGTTATAGGAGGGTTGTAGCTCGTTGGTTTGTGCACGAGTGATTTCAGGAGTTGCTAGTTTTCAGCATTTACGAGGTGAGTCTTCTCACTATACTGTACCCGGAAGGGTTTGACTGTGTGACCGGAAGGTCGGTTATGATATGTGATATGTATGCTATATGTGGTATGTTATATGTTATATGTGCTATGTATGTTATGGGCCGGAAGGCGATTATATTATGGGCCGGAAGGCGATATGATGTGTGATGGACCGGAAGGTCGGCGTGGGTAAGGCCGGAAGGTTTACCCAGCAGGGACGGAAGTCCCCTGAGACACATGGACCAGAAGGTCGGGCCTGGAAAGGCGTATGTGCGTAAGTTGTATATTGGGGAACTCACTAAGCATTTATGCTTACAGTTGTTGTGCATGTATTTCAGGTACTAGTGAGGACCGTGGGAAGGCGTCGGCATGATCGATACACACTGAAGATTGTTTTATGATATTGGGAGTTTGAATAATTGTATTGACCGAATAATTGAACTGATTATGTCTTGTTTCTAATGGAAATAATCATGTTTTAAAAATGAAAAATTTGTTTGAAAATTTTGAGTTGTTACATTATATGTTATAAATTTTTCCAGTTTGTGTCTATAATACAATGACTACAAGAGGGGTAAGAGCGGCTCTAGATCACGTCTGAGTGATCCAGACTTGTGTGATATGATTGTTATTGAGGTCTCACAGACCATACTTGATGTGATACTGGATATATTTGTGAAGATCAATAAGGATTTGATACTTATGTTCAATGAGAGGTATGTAGTCGCTCAAACATTTAGAGAGGATTGACAGTAGAGGGCTAAGGGCGTCACCGTTCATGACTTTTTCACATGTCAGTCTTCTTTGTTCAAAGGGAAGAAGGATTTAATTGTCATCATGTGATGGATATCACATGTGAATGTTGCCTTCTGCATAAGTTTTTTCCCCAAGGAGGCAAATGTTAGGTTTGTTGTAAACTTGTTACGCCATACGATGAAGGATTTGTGGGGCTGGTGACTCAAGAGTATTTGGCACTCGAGTATGGACTACGAGACCTTACTTGGGAGGAGTTTACAACTCGGTTTAGGGAGAGGTATGAGCACCCGGTGGAGATTGACCGAGAGACTCAAGACAATCTGGCACTCAAGCAGACTATTAAGTCAGTGATGGAGATCATCGACGAGTTCATGAAGAGGGGATTGTTTTTCCCTAAGTATGATATGGAGGAGAAAATGAAGATGTCTCATGACTCTGATATGTTGAAGATGAAGATCAGAGAGTTTGTGATTGCTTCCAAGTATTGGACACTTTGTGAGATTGACTATGGCATGAGTTCCAGAATTGAAGTTAGAGACCCTGTAGAGGAAGAGGAAGCGGGTATAGGTCCAGACACCATTGACAGTATCTACGAAGTTCATAGTTACCGATGACCATTTCGAGGGACACAGGGCCATGGTCTTTGTGGAAAGTGGGAAAAAGCTCGAGGGTGCATGTACGTGTCTATGTCTATGTGTTTCAAGTGTAGACGGGATGGTCACTACCGTTAAGACTATAAGAAGGATGTGAGGGTATACTTTCATTACAATTAGATGGGCCACATTTAGGCTGATTGTCCCAGTTTAGCAGGAAGGAAGGTGCAAGACCCCAACATCAATGACTTTGAGTTATACCGATGGACACCGGGGGAGGGCGGAGGCCCCTATGACCAAGGGCAGGGCTTATCAACTTATTGTCGAGGAGGTGAGAGCGAAACCCGATATGGTCATTGGTATCTATTCATTTTATGATTATGTAATTCTTTCGTTATGTTCTTATTGTTATTCATGTTGTTAGGTATGTTTTCGGCTAAGTATGTACCTATCATAGTTTTATCTTTTGTTCATGTAAATTACTTTTAGATAGGGTTTTGATGTTGCTCAGGGAGCATTGTATCACCCTATAGTCATTTTGGTAGCTGACGATAGGATGATTTCAGTATCGAGAGTCTATAGGGATTGTACATTGGAGATCTTTAGGGGAGTTTTCCAATATACCTAATCCTTATTTATATGGTTGATATCAGCATGGTGGTTGGTATATATTGGTTGATCCGGTTCAAGGATTTGATTGATTGTGGACGAAAGCAGATGATAGTTCGAACCCAGGTGTGGGAGAACTGACTATTCGGGGCGAGGGTACTAGGAACAGCTTGACTTTATAATTGGTTGTGAGGGCTAGGTCGTATTTACAGCACTGGTGTGCGGGATTTATGGCATATGTGGTTGATACGCGGGAGGTGAAGAAAAAGATTATAGTTGAGGTACATGTGGTTAAGGATTTTTCCTATGTGTACCCCAAGGATTTTTCGGGTATTCCTCTCGAGTGTTAGGTCGAGTTCAAGATAGACCTTGTTCTAAGTGCAACTCTGATAGCCAAGGCACTATATAGACTTGCACCCCCTGAGATGCAAGAGCTATCCATGCAACATCAGTAGTTGTTAGACAAGTGGTTTATGAAAGATCTATATGCTCAAGAATCATTATGAAATGATATTTTCTAATAACGTATGATCCTATAGGGTCACACCTTAAGCAAGTAGACACTTGTTAGTTATTTATTAGAATTTGATTACTAATAACTATTACCAACTCTTGTATTTAACTGGAATATTAATATCTCATGAAAATAATATTTTCTAATAGAGTAATCAATTAATGACTCATAAGGTATGATTTATATATTGTGTATATTTATTTTTGATCTATTGAAGTTTATATAAATATCACATGTACACGGAAGGAAATGAAGTAGAGTGAAAATCACTCTACCTCCCTTTTCTCCTCACTATCGGTCGAGAGCCCCCCCATGGGGTTGTGATGTTGATTGTTGTCCAACCTCTTCACTCCCATGCTTCCTAGTGTGCGATATTAACGCATTAAATGAAAATATGGCTCTTGGTACATGTGTGTAAGTATATAAAGAGAAGAAAGGACTTCAAGTGTAGATCTTTTTGTTATCTTTTCTCTCGAAGCCGAAACCTCTCTCTCTCTCTCTCTCTATCTCACTCTCTTCTTGCTTTCTTTTGAAAAACTAGTAAGGAAGTTAGTATCTCATAAGTACTTCTCCTTAAGACTAAGTTGATCTTAGTTCTTAAAGTCTTAAGAAACATAAATAAAAGAGAACACTATCATCATTGGTGACTATCACTTGCTAGGTGGATACATATAGAAGAGCTCTAGTTTAGGTCTCTTGCCATCTTCGACAACTTCCAAATCTCCCCTTGAGGACTCGACATCAACAAAGGTTGTTATATTTTTCATTTAATGGTTGTTATCTTTTTTTTTGGTTTGCAAGATGATCATTTAGTATACATTGTTTATGTTGTTCAAACTTAAAATGTTTACGATGCTATTCTTGAGTTTTTGAAACTAATTTTTAAATAAAACCCAATAATTTGTATCAGAACCATCTTTGCAAGCTTGGTTAGATTTTTAGATTATTTGAAAATTCTGGTTTTTGGAAAATATAGATAACTTGTTTTTGTTAAAAATAAGTTCATACATATTTTAGGTGATAATTTTATAATTGTTATATTTGTTAGTTTATGTGACCAAAAGTTTTCATATAATTTTGGTCATAAAAGTTGTCTTAGAAAAACAAATTTTGTTTCAATGTGTTAATGTATTTTAGAGTGCATAATAAGTCATGAACTATTTGTGATGTTGTTTGTGTTGATTTGTTAAATTAATTGTAATATTGTTAGCAAACATCCTTATTTACTATGGACCAGACCTAAAACCCTAATGGGTCTAGCTCATTAGTACATAAACCTATGAAATGTGTCAACCAATCATAATTTGTCATGCAGTTGCTTCTAGAACCTTCAACCATGAAAGACATTGCATTGACGCCATCCATGCAGATGATAGTGCATCATGTGTTACTATTGGCGCATCAAGTGTCATGATGACGTATTAAGTGTCATGATGTCGCATCAGGTGTCATTGAGTGTCACACCTTATCACCAGGTAGTAAATCCTGTGCATGACACTTCTTCCGATTCTTCTGTCGGATACTCCATTTCAAAGAGAGTCATCATATTTGAGGAGTGTCAGCATATCTAAGGGTGTATCATGTCCAAGAATATCATCATATCAAAAAGTGTCATCATTTTAAGTTGCTTCATTGAATTGTCAAATGCTCTAACTCTTATTTTAGGTTTTCAATTCTCCGGTCACATCTAACAATATGTTTTTTTTAATATGAAACATATAATATACATAATTATTTACTTTTTTTTTCATAGACTATGATATAACATAAATAAATTACATATTTCTTCAAAATCACATATAAAAATTTAGTTTAACATCAATTCTTAGAACGATGGTGGAGTAGTTACTTATTTATATTTATACAATTCATTTAAAATTTAAAAAAAAAAAATCTTTATATATATATATATATATATATATATATATATATATATATATATATATATATATATATATATATATATAAAAGCAGACATCTTAATCGATATTTTATCCATATAGAAGTTAGAATAAATATTCTATCCATATAAGAGTTTGAAAGAAGGAAAAAAAATCTCTTATTATAATCGTTTAAAAGCTTGACAAAGATAAAACTCCATGGCAAAAAATTTTGAACTTTTTAGATTGTGAGATTCAATTTGAAAGGCTATGGACCATATACATGAATTCATTCCCAGCTCTTTGGATTTCTAGAGTCACTGATCCAATCAACTTTCTTTCCTTTTCGATTGCTTTTTATCTTTGGAATTCAAAGAAATTTTACTTTTTATTTTTGGAATTAAAATGTAATGAAACTTATCGCCTTCAAAGTTTATTCTGCTACTTTTTTAGATTATCATGAGGAATCATGATGCAAATTATTTATAACCAAATATTCTCTACATCGTTGGCTTTACCTCCATCTATCAAACCTTTAGGCCCCTTCCCTCCACCAAAACCTAACATAACTTTTGCATCTTCATTTTCCCGATGATGAGTCTTGTCGTTTGTCTTTTTTTCATTTGACTAACATTTTGGTTACAAAATAATAATTATATTTATTAATTCTTAAAATAACCAATTTATAATTGTTTGAACTTTTAAACAAGACTAATGGGTATGAACATTATCTTCTAACAAAAAAAAGGATAAAACTTTAAAAATGGTTTATGTGGTATTTTGAAAATTATTATTTTTTGTCCAAAAAAGTTTGGACTAAAAGAGATCCGAAGTTTTTTGTTTTTGTTGCAAGTTTTAATTAAGACTAATGGGTATTGATAATGATCTTATAACATAAAAATAAAAAAAAATAAAAAAATAAAAAATAAATAAAAAAAAATAGATAAAACTGTACAGATGGTCCTTATGGTATGTTGAAAATTATCATTTTAGTCCAAAAAGACAAAATTGCAAAAATGATCCAAGTGGTTGACAAATGTGCTTTTGGTCCAAAATGAAATGTTGCTGCACCACTGGTTCAAAATTGGATTTTTCTATTGGATTTGGTCCCTATCAACATAAAAAGACTATTATACTCTTATATTTGTTTTTTTATTTTGTTTTTATATTTAATCAAATGTTTTTCATTAATTAAAATTGAGAAAAGGTCTCTCTCTCTCTCTCTCTCTCTCTCACTCTCTCTCTCTCTCTCTCTCTCTCTCTCTCTCTCTCTCTCTCTCTCTCTCTCTCTCTCTCTCTCTCTCCAGATAAATACCCATCAACTGGTTCCAAACTCTCTTTCACGATTCCTTTCCTTTGTTCCTCGCCAAAAACCCATCAACACTAGCACCATCATCACCTTTGACGTTCACCTTCATCGTCCCGTCACCATTAGAACCCAATTCCACGTTGCTCACCAAGAAAAACAAAACTTTTTTTTATGTAGAACAACATCAACATACGTTAAACCTCCGATTGTTGATATAAGATACAAACACTTAAAGAAACATAAAGGGCCAATTTTATATCAATGAACTCCTTCATCGTCTTCAGATCCCTTTCTTCTTCAATTTCATCATCATTAAATTCATTCCGCACGAACACCTCATCAGAAACCCTAATTTCATCGTCATTGTCATCATGTTCTTCTTCTCCGTCATCTTCTTCATCTTGCTTCGTATCCAACACCGGCTCTACAAAGCACGAGAACCCTAAATTCCTCGATTGGATCCTCGCAACACCACCTCGTCTTTTCTTCGTATCATTGACGTTGAACAGATCCAACAGAGTTGCTCCGTCGTAGCCCTAATTTAACCAGCAGCAACACACTTGCTCCGTCGCAGCCCCGGAGCAGTCATGGAAGAAGAAGCAACTGCCTGGCCTCTGGTATGGCGGCTACATATGGCTACCTTCTCAACTTCAGCTTTAGCAACAGAATAATCTAAACTGGCAAGATGGCCGAAAATTACAGCGGCGGAGAAGGAGTAAGGGAGGAGAGGGTGGTGTTGGGTAAGGGTTTGATGGGAGTGTAAATGACCGGAAACTGGGATGACGATCTTGGGTTGCCAAATCCAAGAACTGTTTCATATTGGGTTAATCCTAGAGAGAGAGGCAATGTTTATTAATAATAAAACATCAAACTAAATACAAAAAATATAAAAAAAATGGATCATAAGGGCATATTCGTCATTTCAGGTTGGGTCTGGACTAAAAACACACAAAAATATTAACCATAGGGACCAAAACCACACAAGATATCTAAAATTGGACTAGTGGTGCACCAATGTTTCGTTTTGGACCAAAACTACAGAATTTTGCCAACCACAGGGACCATTTTTGCAATTTTGTCGTCCAAAAATTTTTGGACTAGCTATAGAGGTGCAAAGTTTTTATTTTCTTGTAAGTTTGGTCCAAAATATTTTGATTTTTTTTTAAAATACTAATTTTGCCCTTCAATTTTATTTTTTCAATTTTTTATTACAAAACTCCAAAAAAAACTCACCTACCCTCTCTCTCTCTCTCTCTCAAAAATTGAAAACACTATAAGAACAACACTTCCATTATCTATCACCACCACCACCACCTGTCGGCCACCAAACTTTGCATCCACCACCCGCCAAAATATTATAACGCAACCGGTACCGCCCTCTGTCACACCCCAAAACCGGAACGGCGGAAACATTATGGGGTGGATGACGTCATGTCAAGTATCACAACATATGTAGTATAGTAATCAAAGTACAACAACCATTGCATTAATAGTAATAGTTTTACATGGTTTACATTTCATAGAGACATTAAAGTAATATAAGTAATAATATAGGTGCAGCTTGGTACTAAACTGTCTTCACCAAAAGCACCTGGATGTACCTATCTATTGCTGACCTGAGAATACAAGTTATTTGAAAGCGAGTATCACCATTTTTATAAATGCTGGTGAGTTCATAAGTATTTAGTGTCATTTTATTCAAATAACTTTATAAAAAGTAGTAGTTTAGAATCAACGGTGTATTAGAGTCCTTTCCAAAAAATCCTATATTTTCTAATTAAAAGTAGTCTTCTACCAAGACCCGACAGTGTTATATTTTTAAAGAGTAATTTTCCCTGAAATACTATCATTACCAAAATACGGTATTTGATTTTTAAAAAAAGCAGGAGATTATCCCTGGTAAAATACAAGGGAAAATAACATATGCCTCAGCAGAATATATTGCTGACTAAGGCAAAGAAATCATAGACTCCAGGAGAGTATCGAATGAACGACACGCCTGGCTCAGTCTAACAAAAGGAGACACAGACCCCAGACAGTATCAAATGTACGATACGGCTAGCAAGGTCTAAAACAAAGAGACACAGACCCCAGACAATATCAAATGAAAGATACAGCTAGCAAGGTCTAAAACAGTGAATACAGACCCTAGACAATATCAAATGAAAGATACAGCTAGCAAGGTCTAAAACAGTGTAATTCCAAGAATGTGTTTCCAGCATACAGTGTTAAACATCGTTACCTTAAGGCCATGAATTATAAGGTAAACATGGAGATACTCGTAACCATACAAATCGACACTAGAGTACTTGACGCCCTGCAAGTGTCGGTGTAAGTATGACATTTGTCACCCCTTGGCTTGGTAGGCTGTGGACTGTAGCTAGCAGTCAGGGTGCGGGGGTGTCAATCCTGTATAGATCTATACACACAATGTCCGCTCTCCCTACAAGAGACTCTGGTTACCAACTCGACGACAGGGAGATCCGTGTCTTGAAGATGTATCTCGAACAGTGAATTCTGATGTAATTGTTGGACTAGCAGTAGAGAATCATAATTGAACCGATCTATGTAAACCTATATGTCTATACATGTATACATAATATATAATTAATGATCAAACGACCTTCGGTCGGATGTCCGATCCCACCAGACCACATCCCAATGAGGAAAAGGAAATAGGGCGAACTAGCCTTCCTAAGTCCTTTAAACATTATTTATATAACTATACGAGTACAGGCATACATTTAACTAAGTAGAAACATTTAACGAACTTGAAGTGTTTAACGAAGTAGAAGTGTTTCACGAAGTAGAAGCGTATCGTGAAGTAGAAGCGTTAACAAGTAGAAGCGTATCGTGAAGTAGAAGCGTATCACAAAGTAAAAGTGTATCACAAAGTAAAAGTGTATCACAAAGTAAAAGCGTATCACGAAGTAAAATTGTTAACAAGTAGTAGCGTATTGTGAAGTAGAAGTGTATCGTGAAGTAGAAGCGTTAACAAGTAGAAGCGTATCACAAAGTAAAAGCGTTAACAAGTAGTAGCATTTAACTAAGTGGGAGCATTAACTAAGTAGAAGTATAACGAAACAGTAATATCTAACAAAGTAGGAGTATAAAAACATGGAAGAAAACTTTGATGAAAACTTTGGAAAACCTTTATACTTAAGAAAATCACGACTTGGTAATCTTTTGTAAAATGAGTTTGAAAACCATTAGAAATCCTTTGAAAACCTTTCATAAACAAGTTTTAATGAAACTTTGATAAAACATTATAAGTAAAGAAATCCTTTGTTTAAAATACTTGTGTAGTTGAATCTGAAGTAAAACATACAGCGCGATAGACAATTTGAGAAAAGTATTGGACAAGTAAAGACGTTTTGGAAAACCATTTACAGTATCATACTCGGTAGAACAGTTGACAGTGTAATAAATCCTTGTGCATGCAGGTTATCAATCACATGTGATTGATATGATAACTGGCATGTTTAACTTGTATCCCCCCCCCCCCATAAAAGCATGTAAACACATTTAAAAGGTTAATTCAGGGGTATGAACTCACCTGTTGTGAGTGGATCGCACGAAGGTGCCGGTTGGGTGCTCGGTGTCAAGTAAAGACTTGAACAGGCTTAATGACCTATTAACATATGATGACATATGTTTACATACAATTAGTAAATATAATACTAATTAAACACGTATACGCATCCTAAAGTGCGGAAAACACTTTGATTAAGTGTTAGGGGTGTCCCGGGTAACATCTATGGGTATGTATGGCCTAGATAGGGAGTTTACTCTTCAAGAGTAAACTCTTTATAGAGTTCACGGCCCTAAGACCAACTCCCCATGAGTTTACGGCTGTAAACTCATGGTGGGGGTGTTCTAGGATGCTAAATGGTCTTATCTCACTCATAGAATTAGGCTATGTCCAAATATAAAGCATATGAATGGGTTTAAGGCTCTAAATGGACCATTTGAGGAGTTTACGGCCCTAAACAAGGATTTTACGGCCGTAATCTCCTATATGCACATTCCTTTGTGTCTTAAGGTTTTAAATGGTAGAGAATAAAGTTCTATGCATTTTTCCAAGTCAAATGAAGAAGTTATGGCATTATCTAGGCACTTTTTGGGACTTTACGGCCCATGGACCAATTCTATGGGGGTTTACGGCCGTAAACTCCTATTTCCTTGGTTTAATTGATGTTTAATGCCTTTACTACAATGGGGTTGCTTCTAGACATTTTCCAAGGCCATAGGAGGTGTTTGAGGGCATTTCTAACACCTTAAAAGGTGTTCACGGCCCTTGAAGAGGGGTTTACGGTCCAAGAGTGTTCTTGGGCCGTAAACTCATGTTTACTCTCCAAAATGCAAGGTTTTAGTGTTCTAAGCTCGAAGGTGTAAGTCCACAAGTCATATCTAAGACCTAGGAGTAGTTTAGAGGGGTTTTGGGGCTTAAAAACCCCACTTAAGGGTGTTCACGGTCCAAGAATGTTCTTGGGCCGTAAACACATAGATTTGCCCCTTATTTGATGTCTTTAACACGAATTTGTATGATAACTAAGCTACACAACAAGTTAGGATAGATTACTTACTAATTTGGGGCTCGGAATGGGCGTTTTTGGCTCGAAAACAAGTTGTAGAGAGAGAGTGTAGAGAGAGAGTGGAAAGAGTGTGAATGGAGTCCACTCCCCCTTATATAGGGGTTGAGCTTGTGGCTCAGTGGAAATCTACCCGATACTGACGTTAAACGGGGCTTTTGGTCGCACCCGATTAAATGGTCGTAAATAAAAAATATAAACTTTTTCCAATAAAATGGAAAGATAATTTACGAGTTTATTTTTGCTTGACGAATATTATATAAAATATTCCAACGGGTTTAATTCCGGTCAAAAATATTTTTGGGATAAATTTGGCTAATTTTTGACATAATTAAGTTCGACGTTAAAACTAATAGGAACTTTTGGGATGTCACATCATCCCCCCGTTAGAGGGAATTTCGTCCTGAAATTCAGGTTTAGGCAAGGAAGTGGCATAAACAATCAGGTAGAGGTATGTGGGCACTTTCTATTCGGTTGGTCCTCGCACTCCCAAGTGAACTCTGGCCTATGTTTGGCGTTCTAACAAACCTTCACTTACGGGGTGCGGATTCTGTCTTGTGCAGTTAGCGATTCCTACCGGATCGTCTACAAAGTTAGGGTTCCCAATGATTTCTATCAAGACGAGTGGGATACAAAGAGTGACGTCAGGCATACGCTTATGAAGTCTAAGAAGTGGATCGATTCGGGGTGAAACTTATGGAGTTTCCGAAAGTAGTAGTGGTCTGAAGAGGGTTGGACCAATCTTTGTAAAGAATCTCGGATGGTCCTAAGGTCTCGGGAGGGTAGAGCTTTTCAGTACTTAGAACATAGTGTACTTCCATGGAGAGATCATCACTGGCGTGACCACCATTTCGAAGTTCCAAACGCTCTCTCTCATACTGATAGTGTAGTCCTTCAGGATGGTTCTTAGAAAGCTCGGGATGTCCTTGGATTCATGTTTCCTGTCAATTGGCTTTCATAGGTTTTCTAGATCATCGGATGGATTGCATGCCTACGGGCATCTGTTTGCTGTAGAGTGGCTATCTCAATCTTGTGCAAAATGAACCTGCACTAATGAATCTTGAGATATTTCTAACAGAAACCCTCAGGGTCGGGGAGATAGGGTTTCACCAGACGAGTGTTGGACTATCTCGGGAGGTGGTTCTACTATTTCTGTGCGAGATAGTATTCGTGGAACGCCTAGTAGTCCAATGAATCTCTAAGACATGTTCTAATCTCTAATGCGTTGGTTTATTTTAGTTGCGGAGAGCGTGTGCTCTTGTATAGCCCATCGACTAACACCTAGACTGATGTCAAGTCTATAATCTCTTCGGGATCTGGGTTATAAGGCTTAACGCAACCTACTCTCGCACTTTATTCAAGTATTCTTGGCTGCGGAGGTTATCCTGTAGTTCTTGGTATTCTAGTGTTCATTTTGGAGAATGTAGTCTATCGTCTACAGGGCGATGGTGACTCCTTCCACGTAAGAGGGTGGAGTGTCCTAGGCACTTCTCGTCGGTAACGGGGTGGACGAAAATGCCTGAGTAGTGCGAGCATCTTCTGCAACTACTCTTCCGATGGTACTGAGTTTTCTCGATCTAGGTCAAATCTAGTGAGTATAGGGTTCCATCACTCGGAACTTTAATCTCCTCATCCACTCTTCTCAGAGTTTAACTTATCGTAGCTTCTAGGGTTCCGGGATATTCGTTGAGATGCTCAATTCGATGAATTAAGCGTGAATGGATGTCGTAGTCAATGTCCTTGACTCTTACGACTCAGATTTCTTTACCAACCGAGGGTGTTAGCTACTATGTTGGCTTAACCGGGATGACAACAAATTTCGGAATTGTGGTCGTTATAGTAGTTCAACCCGCAGTGGTTCTCTTGACTCTAGCTCCCATTCCATGGGATAGGATGAAGGGTTTTACTATGAGGTTCGTGGTAGAGCTCATACTTGGCTTAACCACTAATACTTGGTGTATGCAAGCCGTATATAATTGAGGTCGGCAGGATGTTCAGTTGTGCGACCCCACCCCAGACCCACAACCCAACGAGGAGCAGGGAGTAGAGAGGAAGCACACATCTTAAATCTTTTTGATCTCGATTATATACCACCCTTATGCATATACTTAGTTATAGTGGCTAGTCCCATGGGTTCTATCCTCTGGATTCACAAACCTGATTGTGAGGTGCGAAGGGTCTTTCTAGGGGATCTACGGAGTATGCTTTGGGTGTTTATCGTCTTCTGGAATACCTGCAGTGTCTTTCGCTTCGGTTTCTATCTGTCTAAGAAGGGTTGGTTAACAGTGCGTGGTACCCTCCTCCTGGGTACTTCGGATGGTTTGAAATAAGAGTGACGACTGACGGATCGCATTAGTCTTTATTATTTTTATTATGTTTAGGTTCGGAAGAACCTTTATTTGCCGAAATGGCTACGGTGAAAGTTCTTTTACACAGCACTAGGGAGTTACACATGGTCGCACGAAGTCGAACCATGACTGATAGAGGCGTCGAAGTTGGCATACTTCGACATGATATAGAATGAGAGTCGATAGGGTCATGTGCTGAACGGGCACACAAGTTCTAGGCGTCTCGGGTTTCGTCCCGTGTATCACTACCGTGGATACTTGGACCGGTAGTGTCGACGCGGAACTATAGAGGGTCCTGAGTGTTTCTGAGTAAAGTACCTTTTCATGAATGGATTCTCACGAGGCATTTCTATAATCGCCTAACATATACTAGTCATGTATAATTAAGGTGGGAAGGACTGTTGATTGAGCGACTCCGCCCTAAATCCACAACCAAACGAAGAACAGGAAATGAGGCGGCCTTCACTCACTCTAGGTCTATCCATCTCAATTATACATGGCCATAACATATATATCTAGCCATTATAGTTTTACCTGATGAAATTTTAAATTTTATAACAGTGATGCGACTTTCACCTTAACGGGGAAGTAATTACATTTAGAATTAGCATTTTAATGTTTTCGGTTAGTTATCTGGGATTGAGAGACGTACCAAAATCTACCAGGCTCCTTGATGCTTTTCCCCAAGCATTAGAGTTAGACTCCTCCTGTGTCCTTTTCTTTTCTTTCAGTTGGACAGTCCTTCTTAAAGTGTCCAATCTCACCACATAGGTGGCAAACTGTACGGGTCGCCACATTGGTGGTTGATGTAATAAACTCAACCGGGGTTCTGCAGACGCAAGCGGTATGCCCCTTCATGTTGCACCTAGCACAATGGAGTTCCCGGCATATACCATGATGATGGTAGCTACATTTGCTGCAGTGGGGAAGGTTTCCTAGGTAGGGTCTTGTAGGTGTCCGGATGGAAGGGTTGGCAGGGGTATTGACTGTCTTGGCTCGTTGCCCTTTGGAAGGTCCTTGAGCCGAGGTACTTCCCTCCTCGATCTTGATTTTTCTCTTCAGTGGATTTGGTTGAGGTTCTTGGGTGGCTGGGTACACAGAGGTTGGTTGTTGTCGTCCACTACTAGGATCGGAATTCCCGATAGGGCTCTTGCTAACATTGGCGTTGTTAGCATTCAGTTGAGCCATGACAGCTGCTACGGCTGCCGAGACTGTAGCTTGGAACGTAGCTTCATCGAATTGGAGAGTCGGTTTCTCTCCGCGGATGGGTTACGCTTCCTCGGAGGCATGGTTTTTCCCTACACAGAAAAGGAACACAAGCTGATGAGAGACGATGGTTAACCCTAGACGTATCTATCCTTACTATATTAGGCATAAATTTTTCTCGTGCTTCGGATTTTGGTTGTCTAAGTGTCGACCTACATCCCTATGATGTAGTCCGGGTATTCAAGGTAGGAGTATGAGTATCGGAAATCCATAAGATGGGAATCATTCCTACTAAGTTACCTTTATACTGGGAAAGGTTTCACTCTCCGGCCTAGAAAGATTTGAGAACAGTTCGGAACGAAGACCGCGGGAAGAAAGGCTCATGAAGACTTATGGCTAAACATCCTCAATGGAGGTGTGGGGATCCGCTCAAATCGTATTACTTGCAACGGGAAAAAGGCGATTTACCTAACACATAGCGTGAGTAGTGTAATCACTAACTCACTAAATTGTATTATTTTATAGGTGTATTAGTGTGACGAATACGAGGAAAAGACACTTCTCGGGTTCCATGTACTGGTTCCCTCTGTCTACCTCGTATCTTTGACTGGGACCGGCGTTGATTTCCTTCGGGTAGTTACCTAGGGTTCTTTCCCTCATAGACATATTGAATTTCTACTCTGTCTTACTTCCGATTCCGACTCTAGGTGTCATCACGTCATGATGGATGACGGGAAATCTCGGAAGTTCAAGCGAATTTCTCACCGATGTCCCTAAAAAGATATAGGCACTTGGTGACTTCAATAGTCTCGACCTAGTTCATTTATTTCCAAACTAGAAATCTTCTCAATGAACCTCTTCGGGGTCTGAATCAACTCTTCTGCCAAGTACTGAAGTGGATAGGGTTTTCTACAGGGTTCGTGCGAGAATGGAAATGTCTAAAGAATCCTAAGAGATTATTAACATTTCACTGGGTGATCCATATCGAGTCCTGCTACGATTACATAGGGTATACAAATCATATATAGCTTAGATCCGATAGGCCTTCGAATATGTGATACTACTCTATATCCACATCCCAACGAGGAAAAGGAAGTAGAGCGAAACCACACATTCTTAGCCTATGGGATCCTTATTATATATAACGTTGGGAGTATACCCTCTGTAATTGTAGGTATATCAATAAGGATCTTTTTAGTTCTTCACACAAGGTTATCTATGGATCCTAAAATACCCCTATGGTATTTTAATTTCTTGTTTGCTTCTTAACTTTTGAATATGTGTGACTCTTTTAGTATTCCAAAATACCCCCATAGTATTTTAAACTTCATGTTTGGCTCTAGCATTCCTAGTTGGTAAGTTTCAGACTCGTTGCAACACCACTATCACTCCCAAGCACACGTTCATCGCATCTCAAATAAATGTAGTTGATCAGGTTACATTTATTCCAGCTTACGATTACATAACTGCCCAGGTTTGATGGTAATGCTCAACATCCGAAGACTTTTATTCTTATTCTTCTTGTGATACTTGTGTTCAAGTGTTTCAATTCTGGCTGTTCTTATACTTTAGTAAAATATGGTTATATTTTAAAGTATAATTCTTGGTCAGAGTTTTTTTATCCCTATGTATTTATAGGTTGTATATCTTTTATGAATTGATATACTTAGCTCACTATAAACAATGCTCTGATACCAATCTGTCACACCCCAAAACCGGAACGGCGGAAACGTTATGGGGTGGATGACGTCATGTCAAGTATCACAACATATGTAGTATAGTAATCAAAGTACAACAACCATTGCATTAATAGTAATAGTTTTACATGGTTTACATTTCATAGAGACATTAAAGTAATATAAGTAATAATATAGGTGCAGCTTGGTACTAAACTGTCTTCACCAAAAGCTCTTGGGATGTACCTATCTATTGCTGACCTGAGAATACAAGTTATTTGAAAGCGAGTATCACCATTTTTATAAATGTTGGTGAGTTCATAAGTATTTAGTGTCATTTTATTCAAATAACTTTATAAAAAGTAGTAGTTTAGAATCAACGGTGTATTAGAGTCCTTTCCAAAAAATTCTATATTTTCTAATTAAAAGTAGTCTTCTACCAAGACCCGACAGTGTTATATTTTTAAAGAGTAATTTTCCCTGAAATACTATCATTACCAAAATACGGTATTTGATTTTTAAAAAAAGCAGGAGATTATCCCTGGTAAAATACAAGGGAAAATAACATATGCCTCAGCAGAATATATTGTTGACTAAGGCAAAGAAATCATAGACTCCAGGAGAGTATCGAATGAACGACACGCCTGGCTCAGTCTAACAAAAGGAGACACAGACCCCAGACAGTATCAAATGTACGATACGGCTAGCAAGGTCTAAAACAAAGAGACACAGACCCCAGACAATATCAAATGAAAGATACAGCTAGCAAGGTCTAAAACAGTGAATACAGACCCCAGACAGTATCAAATGAAAGATACAGCTAGCAAGGTCTAAAACAGTGTAATTCCAAGAATGTGTTTCCAGCATACAGTGTTAAACATCGTTACCTTAAGGCCATGAATTATAAGGTAAACATGGAGATACTCGTAACCATACAAATCGACACTAGAGTACTTGACGCCCTACAAGCGTCGGTGTAAGTATGACATTTGTCACCCCTTGGCTTGGTAGGTCGTGGACTGTAGCTAGCAGTCAGGGTGCGGGGGTGTCAATCCTGTATAGATCTATACACACAATGTCCGCTCTCCCTACAAGAGACTCTGGTTACCAACTCGACGACGGGGAGATCCGTGTCTTGAAGATGTATCTCGAACAGTGAATTCTGATGTAATTGTTGGACTAGCAGTAGAGAATCATAATTGAACCGATCTATGTAAACCTATATGTCTATACATGTATACATAATATATAATTAATGATCAACCGACCTTCGGGCGAATGTCCGATCCCACCAGACCACATCCCAACGAGGAAAAGGAAATAGGGCGAACTAGCCTTCCTAAGTCCTTTAAACATTATTTATATAACTATACGAGTACAGGCATACATTTAACTAAGTAGAAACATTTAACGAACTTGAAGTGTTTAACGAAGTAGAAGTGTTTCACAAAGTAGAAGCGTTAACAAGTAGAAGCGTATCGTGAAGTAGAAGCGTTAACAAGTAGAAGCGTATCGTGAAGTAGAAGTGTATCACGAAGTAAAAGCATATCAATTAGTAAAATTGTTAACAAGTAGTAATGTATCGTGAAGTAGAAGCGTTAACAAGTAGAAGCGTATCGTGAAGTAGAAGCGTTAACAAGTAGAAGCGTATCGTGAAGTAGAAGCGTATCACAAAGTAAAAGCGTATCACGAAGTAAAAGCGTTAACAAGTAGTAGCATTTAACTAAGTGGGAGCATTAACTAAGTAGAAGTTTAACGAAACAGTAATATCTAACAAAGTAGGAGTATAAAAACATGGAAGAAAACTTTGATGAAAACTTTAGAAAACCTTTATACTTAAGAAAATCACGACTTGGTAATCTTTTGTAAAATGAGTTTGAAAACCTTTAGAAATCCTTTGAAAACCTTTCATAAACAAGTTTTAATGAAACTTTGATAAAACATTATAAGTAAAGAAATCCTTTGTTTAAAATACTGGTGTAGCTGAATCTGAAGTAAAACATACAGCGCGATAGACAATTTGAGAAAAGTATTGGACAAGTAAAGACGTTTTGGAAAACCATTTACAGTATCATACTCGGTAGAACAGTTGACAGTGTAATAAATCCTTGTGCATGCAGGTTATCAATCACATGTGATTGATATGATAACTGGCATGTTTAACTTGTATCCCCCCCCCCCATAAAAGCATGTAAACACATTTAAAAGGTTAATTCAGGGGTATGAACTCACCTGTTGTGAGTGGATCGCACGAAGGTGCCGGTTGGGTGCTCGGTGTCAAGTAAAGACTTGAACAGGCTTAATGACCTATTAACATATGATGACATATGTTTACATACAATTAGTAAATATAATACTAATTAAACACGTATACGCATCCTAAAGTGCGGAAAACACTTTGATTAAGTGTTAGGGGTGTCCCGGGTAACATCTATGGGTATGTATGGCCTAGATAGGGAGTTTACTCTTCAAGAGTAAACTCTTTATAGAGTTCACGGCCCTAAGACCAACTCCCCATGAGTTTACGGCCGTAAACTCATGGTGGGGGTGTTCTAGGATGCTAAATGGTCTTATCTCACTCATAGAATTAGGCTATGTCCAAATATAGAGCATATGAATGGGTTTAAGGCTCTAAATGGACCATTTGAGGAGTTTACGGCCCTAAACAAGGATTTTACGGCCGTAATCTCCTATATGCACATTCCTTTGTGTCTTAAGGTTTTAAATGGTAGAGAATAAAGTTCTATGCATTTTTCCAAGTCAAATGAAGAAGTTAGGGCATTATCTGGGCACTTTTTGGGAGTTTACGGCCCATGGACTAATTCTATGGGGGTTTACGGCCGTAAACTCCTATTTCCTTGGTTTAATTGATGTTTAATGCCTTTACTACAATGGGGTTGCTTCTAGACATTTTCCAAGGCCATAGGAGGTGTTTGAGGGCATTTCTAACACCTTAAAAGGTGTTCACGGCCCTTGAAGAGGGGTTTACGGTCCAAGAGTGTTCTTGGGCCGTAAACTCATGTTTACTCTCCAAAATGCAAGGTTTTAGTGTTCTAAGCTCGAAGGTGTAAGTCCACAGGTCATATCTAAGACCTAGGGGTAGTTTAGAGGGGTTTTGGGGCTTAAAAACCCCACTTAAGGGTGTTCACGGTCCAAGAATGTTCTTGGGCCGTAAACACATAGATTTGCCCCTATTTGATGTCTTTAACACGAATTTGTATGATAACTAAGCTACACAACAAGTTAGGATAGATTACTTACTAATTTGGGGCTCGGAATGGGCGTTTTTGGCTCGAAAACAAGTTGTAGAGAGAGAGTGTAGAGAGAGAGTGGAAAGAGTGTGAATGGAGTCCACTCCCCCTTATATAGGGGTTGAGCTTGTGGCTCAGTGGAAATCTACCCGATACTGACGTTAAACGGGGCTTTTGGTCGCACCCGATTAAATGGTCGTAAATAAAAAATATAAACTTTTTCCAATAAAATGGAAAGATAATTTACGAGTTTATTTTTGCTTGACGAATATTATATAAAATATTCCAACGGGTTTAATTCCGGTCAAAAATATTTTTGGGACAAATTTGGCTAATTTTTGACGTAATTAAGTTCGACGTTAAAACTAACGGGAACTTTTGGGATGTCACACCCTCGACCACCAGTCTCAAGAACTACCACTAATTTTTGATGAATTCAAATATAATTTTTCCATATATGAAGAACAAAACATTCCATTTTTTATGATCTGCAAACTATAACTCAAGAACAACTAGTTTACAATTTTCTGATCTGCAAACTCAAACTCAAGAACAACCATATCTATAAACCCACAACAACAGTCAGATTTTTAACAACAATATATTACTAGATTTGTAAGCCACCAGAACAACCCAATTTGTAAAAGCATAAAAAATATTTACTGAAAATCGTTCAAACTCTAACAAACCGGAACCTCTTTATCTATCTATTTGGAAAGTTCGATTCCGAATATAGAAAGATAAAGAAAAGTGGTTTGAGCTTCGACAACGAACAAATCTTTAGCTCTAGCAATGAACACCTTTTCTGAGCTCTTCGACGGTGCTGAAAACCTTTTGACGGAGCTGTCAGTCTTCAGATCTTAAAAGAAGAAGCTAGGGTTTTTTTCAAACTTCGTCACCGCAAACCCTAATGACACTATGACGTCAGATGAACAAATTGGGACACCACCTGCCTGAAACCTCGAAGAAGACAATAGTTTAGGGTTTTAGAGTTGTTCAGTTCTAAAACCTCCATGACGGCGGTTGTAACTTGGCGGTGGCATCAAAAATCGATGTTCGTTATCATTCTTAGCTAGGGTTTCGAAAACCTAATCCATACAAGATAGTTTACGACGCTAAAGGATCTATTGAGAACCCTAATCACTGGTGGCTCGTTGGATAAAGAGAAAGACTAAGGTGGTGGAGAGAACGGTGGCGATCTGATTGAGAGGGAGAGAACGGTGGCGATTTGAGAAGTTAGGTTGGGTTAGGGGTGTAAGTGAGCCGAACTACTCGGGATCGACTCGTTAAAAGCTCGACTCGAGATCGAATTAAACGAGCCCGAGCCGAGCTCGAGCCCAAATATGAGGCTCATTTATTAAACGAGCTCGAGCCGAGCTTCAGCTAGTGGGCTCGCGAGCCTAAATGAGCCTAAATGAGCCTATATATATATATATATATATATATATATGTGTGTGTGTGTGTGAGAGAGAGAGAGAGTGTGTGTGTGTGTGTATATATATATATATATATAGGCTCGTTTAAGCTTGTTTAGGCTCGCGAGCTCACTAAATTGTTCACAAGCCGAGCTCGAGCTTGGTTAGGCTCGGGCTCGGCTCGGCTCGTTTACACCCCTAGGTTGGGTTATTGGTGTAGCTGAATTCGTAGTCGTCGATTTGTGTGTCGGGGGTGATATTGGGTGAGTCGTGTGAGTGTGAGAGAATTCGACGCTAGAAAAACAAAGGCGGTGTTCATATTTTTCCGGCAGTAAAGAGAAAGGAATTGGGGGAAGGAGTATGGGTGATCTAGGGTTATATTTATTATTATTTTTTTGTTTAATTATTAATCAGAAAAATACAAAACTAATAAAAAAAGGGAAAACCAAATAAAGAGGGTAAAAATGTCATTTCACACACTTCCAATTATGAAACGGACCAAACTTGCAAAAAAATGAAATATTCGGACCTCTGGTGCTAATCCAAATATTTTTTTTTTGACCAAAGTGGCAATTTCCAGCTTACCACATGGACCATTTGTGCAATTTTGTCAAAAAAAATGTTAAATCACTCATGATGTTATAAGATCATTGTAGAAAATAGTCAGCATTTATAGAATCAAATAATTTCCAAGTTATCATTTTTTCTGAGTTTCTTTTTATTAATAATTATAAAAACATATATAATTTTTAAAGCATACACTTAGCAATTACTGATACCAATACATATTCCCAATCCATCATTGCGCCCAATGTTTCCTAGGCTACAAGGCATCACAAATCAAGTCGATCTATCATGCAATTCCTGAAAGTATCCCTAGCGTTATCCTAGCATGCAAACATTCATATCATATAACATATCAACATGTATAGGTATTCTAGGAATCAGTTACTTGAGTTCGGCTGATTGCACGCACCACACCCCTTTTTTTCTTTATAAAATTCTTTTTAGAAATTTATTTTCTTTTAAAAGATTACCAACTCCTTGGTTTGAGTTCAGTCACACCCGAGAGTGTGTTCGAATCCCTCAAACCAAGGCTCTCATTCCAACTTGTAACATCCCAAAAATCATAAGGTAAAATTTTCATTTTTAAATCAACCATAAACACCATTTATCATTTTCAATCATTCAAAAGTATATCAGAGTACAATCCTAAAATCATAAAGTTGCATAAACATGAGTGGATGCGTTGCAATCAAGCCGGACCCTTCCTTTTCGAACTAGAAGTACCTGAAACCATAACCATAAAATCGTAAGCACAAAGCTTAGTGAGCTCCCCAAAATACCACATGGACCTTGCCCGATAACCATGGGGCCCCGACCGGAACAGATCTGCTAGTAACATGCGATAGGCCCCACCCAACACACTTATCAATCCCCGCCCAATATATATACAAACACATACAACACATGTAAGAGTCACACGGAAAGCTAGCATACAAATAACAGTAATACATGCGCCGATATCAGTGCCTTCGACCCATCAAACACTGGGAGGAGACTCACCTCAATCCGAGATAACCGAACACACATGCGCTGCTACTACCGGGTTCCTCACACCGAACACATCCAAATTATCCTTAATTAATAATTAGGAAAATTTCCTATAATCCAAGGTTCAATTCATATCTCCTCATAATAATGGGTAAAAGACTATTTTACCCTTCCTATACTTAGCCCAACAAAGCAAGGCCCAAATCCAAAATGACTTAAGGCCCAAAAATGGCCCAAAAGCCATTTAGGTGCGTATGCCCCACGTACCATCTTGGTACGCCAAGCGTACCACACTGAAGCCCAAAAATCAACTCCAAACCTCTTAATGCCTTAAGACAACATGCGTAACTTCCAGATTTGATTCTTATGGGATGTCCTAAGTCATAAAGTTCCTGACTTTATGACTTTACATGGCTTAATGGTGTCCAAACCAGAGCCCTAAATTTCTAACTTCATCAAAATACCACTAACTCGTGCATTGAAGGAATAAAAGGACCAATATCACATTTTTATGCTTCCATATAACTCCATAATGGATAAAGTTTCCAACATTATCCATTAGAATGGTCCAAACGACCAAGATCTAGATTTTTTTAATCTTAAAAGGGACCAAAAGTGCATCTTTTCCAACTTAATCCATTAAGTACAAGTCTCGAGCCTTTAGATCTGAATCAATATGATGTTTAGATGGATAAAGTTTCCAACTTTATCTATAACAAGGTCACAAACTTTCAAGATCTAAAATGTATGCACTAAAGTGACCAAAATCTCATAACACTCAAGGTGAACAAAGTCTAGATCTACAAGCTCCAATGCAACCAAAACTTCTTCAAGGAGCTCCTTCTTCTCCAAGATGCACTAAGAACACTCCAAAGCACTAATGCACACCTTCTTTTACTCAAAAGGCTCAAACTAGGGTTAGGGTTTTCAAGGGATGGTGTTGGAGAGGTGGAGGCTAGGAATGGAATGGGTTTGAGGAAGTTAAGGAGCTTAAATAGGGCTCAAACCACAAAAATAGGGTTTGGACACTAATTGTGTACGCCCACCTTACTCCTGGTACACCCAACGTACTCAGGGATACCCTAGTACGCTGAGCGTACTTCCCCGTACGCCCAGCGTACGCGGCTTAACCCAAAGTCTGTCACAACATCAAACGGTCATAACTTCTTCGTTTCAACTCCGATTTCGACGATCTTTATATCTGTGGAAAGGTATTGAGGAGCTCTACAACCCTCTCTTATTACTTTTAACTTAAGAAACATCGAACTAAAATCCTTAATTCATAAAAGAAGTATGAGACACCACTTTTCCCATTATAACCTTGGCCTCCAAAGCACAAACCAAACTCTTAGATCACATAATCTACATTAACCGCATCCAAATGGATCTAAACCTCTCCTTCCCTAAGGCCTGATGCCTTATGATAATTCACCGTCGGGTCACAGTCCCGAATTATGAAACAACTCGAAACATGGTGTTACAATAAAACTAGAATTTTGTTTTATTACTTGATTAATACTTTTATCTTGAAACAAAATTCGATCAAACCCTTTCAATAACTCCACTCTCAAAATACAAAAAGGCGGTAAGGGTGGTAAGCAATGATGTTTTTGAAAACCGAACTCATTCGGAATCAAACAGACCTCCTTAAACCTCGCTTATAGTATTATAGTGGGTATGGTTGTTCACCATTTGGATAAAACAGAATTATCCAATTGGACAATTTGGTTTGACTATTTGGTTCGGATATTTGGATTTTTTGATGAGTTTTCAGCGAAACTGAATTATTATTTTGGATTTCGGATTGGTTATAGTTTATAAATTAGAACCGAATAGTCTAAAAAAACAAAATAAGAGTTTATTATTTATTATTTTTATATATTTGTTTTCGGTATCCATCTTTTAATTATTTATTAGTTTACTAAATTGTATTTTTAAATATATTAGAATGTACTATCCAATAAAATACCTTAATGTTTTCTTCTCAAAGGAGATTTATCCGTAAAATATTAAATTATAATATATTTCTTGAATACCTGTTCATAAATTTTAATTCTCAACCAAACAATTTATTTATGTTTAGAGTTGATTAATATTCATGTTACATATTTTCTTAAATGTTCCACCTTTTGAAAACAGGATTGTAATTTGGTTGGTTCGGATCGTATTTGAATTTAGTTTGAACTATTTGGATTCATGTTTTGAAAATTGAAATCATTTTGCAATTACTTTATTGGATCAGATCAAACCGATTCATGGAAACAAACACCCCTAATAGTGGGTGCGCCTAGTCTTCATTCAATGATAATGTTTTAACTAAGCATGTGAGGACACATGTTGTATGATTATTATACATATAGTAATCATACCATCTACTAAATTTAAACCTTTTAAATTTATATTTTTTTTCTATTTAAATATTCTAATTTACTTTTCTTATTAAATAATATTTGAAGATAAATATTCAAATTTAAATTCAAGTTTTGTATAATATTCAAATTTAATTTCTTATCAAATAATATTTCAAATTAATCCTAGATTTGAGTATTCAAATTTAAAAAAAAAAATAATAATAATAATATTTTAATCAAGAGGTTATCCCCAAGTTTTCGAAAAACAGACAAAATCCAAAATTTGATAAACTTAGCCAGACACATCGCATTCAGCAGGGGCGCACCACGGCTATGTCTAGCAGGTTTCATGATTTTTTGATTTTAAGCAATAAAAATAACTAAAACCAATTGGGCTTTGATACCACTACTGTATTTCTATGCGTTTATACATACAACGAAGGCAGCGGAAACAAAACAAATACCTATGTGTACATGCACCCTAGGATCTAGGTTTTACTAATTATAGCAACCTACTTTGAAATCGAACTAAAGAAAGGTAAGAACACTAACCTCTTGATCTTTAGACCATGTAAGACAAATCTTGCAAAGGATGAAGGACCAAAAAAGGAATCCCTCTAATGTAGTCAGACCCAAGACTCCAAGAAGCAAACAAAGAAAACCTTAAAGAGGGATAAGTCAAAATTTCTATATCCCAAGGAGGGATATAAATTTCAAAAAATGGAGAGTCATAAAAGGGCAGAACGAAAGTTTGAAGGGAAAGATCATCTAGGGTTTAATCCTTATCTATATGTATCAGCTAGAATTCTTAAGTTGATCACATTCTCAAGGATAATCCTTATAATTATTGACAAATTCTGTAAAGGATGAAGGACCCAAAAGAGAATCTCTCTAATATAGTCAGACCAAAGACTCCAAGAAGCAAACAAGGAAAACTTTAAAGATGGATAAGTCGGAACTATATCTCCTAAGGGAGGGATATAAATTTCAAAATATGGAGAGAGTCATAAAAGGGTAGAACAAAATTTTGAAGGGAAAGATCATCTAGGGTTTAATCCCTATGCCTTCATCTATAGGCATCAACCAGAATACTTAAGTTGATCAGATTCTCAAGGATAATCCTTATCATTATCAAAATTTGTCTTATTTTAGGATATTATCTTTATCATTATCAAAATTTGTCGTATCTTAGGATATTTATCCTAATTTCATTCACTTCATCTTCCAAGAGGCTTTTATAATATTCCAATTTATCTCTAGGAATTAATTAATATTCAAGCATTTTGCTTAATTAAAACTATTTAATTAATTCCAAAATAATTTCTAATTAATTCATTAATTCATAATAAATTAATACATTTTTTTCTATTTTCTTATTGTTAATTGTGACATAAGGTCAACCCAAAAGGTTATTTATGAATATTACCAATAGTAAATGACTTTGGACACTATTGCAAAAGAAATAAATAAATAAATTGAAAAAAAAATAAAAAGAAGAAGAAGAAGAACCGATTGATGACCGGATAATAGGTTAAAAATAAAATGTTTCTAAAAACTTATGGTTTTTATAAAATTAGGCTTTTGCCAACTAAATATATAAAAAATTGAGATTTTTTTGGTATTTTTCTTTTCTTTTACAACAAAATGATAAGATGGTGGAAGATTTAATTCAATTTTCTTTTCTACTAAAAAAAGAATAAACTTTGGATTAGTAGATTAAGATACGTGCGTCTCAAATGTTCAATGCTTTTGTAGGTAATGACCCATGATACAGTGGCTTGGGTGGGGCTTTTCAAGTGCTTTAGAGTATTTGATGCTTCGTTCCTTTCACTAATATTAAACATTAAGTGACCAAATAAAGTTGTTAAAAGAATAATACTAATTATATAAAAAAAATAAAAAAAATAAAAAAAAATAAAAAAACACTAATTCACCATCTCAATGATCCAGAATAAACGTGCCTTAGTATTTACTTGGGAGACTAATAATATTTTAAATATGTTAAGACTTGAACCATTTAGAATCAGATCAACCGAAACTTTATCTGGGTTTGAATTTCATTTTTTCTTTGGTAATTTTTCATATTTTATTAGGAAGTATTTCTTAAGTTCTATAAATTTTGGTGCAAAGCAACCTATCAGATGAAGATTTATTAGGCCGGACGGTATACCGGAGCAATTCTCATGCGATAGTTAGAACCAAACCAGACCTACCTGGAACATCACTCCTCCACTCCCTGAGTGCAGTTTAGTCTGAAGTGTAGCCCCTTGTGGTTTCTGTTATTTGATGTAATTTCTCATGCCTCCCCGTTCTCATTAAATGAATATATATGAAATACATACAATAGTGGGCTACTCGATCTCGCCATGGGATTATCAAAAAGGTTGACCGCTTGAATCTTCATGTTGATTCCACCTCTCCACTCCTTAAATCATATTCTCAAGCTTTTACGAACCCCAATTGGCACCATGCTATGAACGAGGAATATCAAGCACTTATTTCAAACAGGACGTGGACCCTTGTATCGCGCCCTTCTAATGCTAATGTTATTAACTGTATATGGTTGTTCAAAAAGAAACTTCATGCAGATGGAACTCTATCTCGCTACAAGGCTCGGCTTGTGGCAAATGGTAAGGCTCAACGCCCGGGTATTGATTGTGACCAAACCTTTAGCCCGGTCATTAAGCCTGCCACCATCCGCACTGTTCTTTCTTTGGCCGTTTCCTCTCATTGGTCGGTTCGACAGTTAGATGTAAAAAATACATTTTTGCATGGACACCTACAAGAGACGGTTTATACGCAGCATCCTCCGGGTTTTCGTGACTCTCGTTACCCGGACCATGTTTGTTTACTACAGAAATCTCTCTATGGTCTCAAGCAGGCACCTAGGGCTTGGTTTCACAGATTTGCTCAATACATTCTTCAGTTTGGCTTTGTGCATAGCCGCTGTGACTCATCATTATTTATATATCGACAGGGATCTCACACAGCCTACTTACTCCTTTATGTTGACGATATTGTGCTAACAGCTTCTTCTACTGAGTTATTACAGCGCATCATCTCTATGTTAGCATGCGAATTTTCAATGATTGACCTTGGCGATCTCAATTATTTTCTTAGTATTGTTGTGTCTCGTGATAATAAAGGCATGTTCCTGTCTCGGCAGAAATATGCTCTCGAGATTCTTGAGAAAGCTCACATGCTCAACTGCAAGCCTGCTCGCACCCCTGCCGAAGCCACTGCCAAACTTGATAATACCGGCCCTCATGTCTCCGATCCTACTTTGTATCGTAGTCTCGTTGGGGCTCTTCAGTATCTTACCTTTACACGGTTTGACATCACTTATGTTGTCCAACAAATTTGTCTTTATATGCATGATCCACGAGAACCTCACTTCAATGCTCTGAAACACATTTTAAGGTATCTTCGGGGTACGGTGTCTCTTGGTCTTCAATTGTATACCTCCTCTTCTCAACGACTGGTGGCCTACTCCGATGTTGATTGGGCTGGATGCCCCACCTCACGTTGTTCCACTTCTGGATTTTGTATCTTTCTGGGTCATAATCTGGTGTCTTGGTCCTCAAAATGCCAAACCACAGTCTCTCGTTCAAGTGCCGAAGCTGAATATCACGGGGTGGCGAATGCAGTTGCTGAAACTACTTGGATCCGAAATCTTCTTCATGAGCTTCATCGTCCTCCTGATAAAGCTAGCATCGTGTATTGCGATAATGTTAGTGTTGTGTACATGACTGGGAACCCTGTCCAACACCAGCGCACCAAGCACATCGAGATTGATATCCACTTTGTTCATGATCAGGTTGCCACTGGACAGATTCGTGTTCTCCATGTTCCCTCATCGTCTCGGTATGCCAACATTTTTACAAAGGGTCTGTTTGCACCTTTGTTTCTTGATTTTCGGTCCAGCTTGAACATTCTTCCTTCCACTACCGTTCAAACTGCGGGGGGGGGGGGGGGGGGGGGGGGGATGTTAGTTGTATTGTATAGCCTGATAGTTTGTGTGTATAGGCCTTTGTATTTGGGCCCTTTTGTGTTCGTTTGAGTAGCCCACTATTGTATGTATTTCATATATATTCGTTTAATGAGAATGGGGAGGCATGGGAACAGAAGCACCAATATTGTCGAGCATATCTGCAAGTTTTGATACTCGATTGATATAATCATCCATGGAGGAATCACTCATCGATAAGTTTCGAATTTCTATGTCAAGCTCCATGGCTCGTGTGTCTTTGTTATCATGGAAACGGTTTTCAAGACTAGACCAGACATCATAAGCAGTGGTGTTCTTCTTGATAATAGATTGAAGAAGAGGTTGAGTAAGGGTACCATAAATCCAACCTTTGACAATCGCATCTATCTCTTCCCATTCTTCTTTGAGTTCTGTAGTGGTAGACTTTTCAGAGGTGATAGTGGAGATCTCGGCAGTGGAGGCAGGAGGTAGAAGATGTTTGTGAACTCCAAAACCCTTGCAGTGATTTTCAAACAATTCTCGCCACGAGTCATAATTCATGCGATCAGTGTCCAAGATGAGAGGAACATAAGATTTTATGTTCGTAATACCATAGGGTTTTTCTGATTTAGACCCAGACATATTGAAGATTGAAGACAGGAGAAAGAAAGAAATAGAGAAATAGAATAGGGTGATGACGAAATTACTTGATCCAAATGGCAAGGCTTTGATCGACAGACAGAAGAGAAGTGGAGCCGCAAAAACGAGGGAGGGGGTAGGGTTAGTCGACCTGCTCTGATACCATGTTATTTGACGTAATTTCCCATGCCTCCCCATTCTCATTAAACGAATATATAGGAAATACATACAATAGTGGGCTACTCAAACAAACACAAAAGGGCCCAAATACAAAGGCCTATACACACAAACTATCAGGCTATACAATACAGCTAACAGTTTCTCCTCACCGCCCTGTACCTCCTCATCTAATTGGACAATGTTGCAAAATGTTTATTTTCTTTTTATTCCCAACGGCTATATATGAAAATGATCAAATGAGAACACCTAAAAGGTGGAGAAGGCAAGAACAATTTTGGACCAATTAATATATAAGGGAATATTAGTAATTGTATATTTTGCATTAAATTATATAAAATTAGAAACCACTTTCCTTAAATTTAAGGATTACTACCGTTTCCAACAAAAATATATTTTTTATTAATAAAATATTTAAAAAATTTATTATTTTTTTTGTATACCATATGATATGTTTCATACGTATTCATTCACTAATGAATGAAAAAAAAATTATAACTTCTAGGTTTTTGAATTTTAACGATGTTTTATTTAGATTAAAAAAATACTTTTATGTTAAATTCATTAATGATTGAAACGTACATAAAAATGAACTTATAAATAATATTTAGAATTTTATTTGATTGGGTTATGTTAATCATGAATAATTATAAATAACAATAAACACTTTAATTAATAACACACAATAGGATAGATAAAAAAAAACTCAAAACAATTATAATCACAAATGATGAAAGCACGATACAAATGTAAAAAAAATTGAATACATGTGTAATCGTAAATGAATAAAGGATAATGTGAAGTTAAAAAATCAGTTTAAATCACTAAAGAATGAAACAAATAAAAAAATATCTAATACATTTATAATCATGATGCTACCATCACACCCAAAAACAAAGACACCTGTGATCACTTTATTCTTAAATTCATACATGTAAAATGAGTTCAATGATATTAAAAAAAACAATTAACAAGCTATAATAACGTGTATATGCTTCTTCATTTATTCACAAATGCTTGTATATATGGTTATAATTATATTCATGTATGATTCTAGTCATATTCATGTATGATTATTTCAGAAAAGGAGAAAAAAAAAAAAGACAAAACTGCAAATTTAGTCCCTGTGGTATTCAAAAACTTTGTGGTATTCAAAAACTTTTGGATAGGATCCAAAAAGTTTTTAACTTGCATGAAATGTCTAAAATCAAAGTTTTTCTGGATTTTTGGTCCAAAAAAACTTAAAAAGACGGTTATGCCCTTTTGATTTCTTTTTTCCTTTTTCTATAAGTATTTTAATGTTATTTTGATTTTTAAAAAGAAAAAGAAAAAAAAAGAATAATTAAAGAAAATACAAAAAGAAAACAAAAGGGCATAACCGTCTTTTCAAGTTTTTTTGGACCAAAATCAAAGAAAGTTTTTGATTTTGGACCTTCCATCTAAGTTGAAAACTTTTTGGACCTTATTCAAAGTTTTTCGCAAACCATAAGGACCAATTTTACAGTTTTGTCAAAAAAAAAAAAAACAAAGGGCAAACAATTAGAAAATTTTAAAGTAATTTTGTTTGCATCAATACAGAGAAAATTGAAGGTTCTATTGGTTTTCCTTCTCATTGAGGGTGTAGCAAAAGGTTAGCTTTGATTTTCATTCATTGAATATCGTTAGAAAAAAGAAATCAAAGAAAAAGATTGAGAAAGAATCGAACAAGCATTCATCTTCTAGTTTTCTAAATTCAAGCATTTCATCGAGTACCTTATGTGCACAACTTATCTTCTTCTCTTATTAGCCAATTTAAACGAGTAAAGTACCATACATGATAAACATACACAAGCAAAAGAATGTCGTCTCTTGAATCTAGATGTAGGTCTCGAATATTTGTAACCAAAACAATATGCAATCAAGTCTTTGCTCGAATAGGGGAAGAAGATAAGTTGTATACAATTTATGTATCGAATTTGACATCCAAATTATGTATCGAATTACCTGTATGCGATTCAAACGACACATTGGAAATCGAGATTCGGTTTGGTAGAAAACGATGGCACAATACAATCGATGATGATGTCATTAAGAAGGAGACGCCTCATCTGGTCTCGCCGACGCCTCTTCTGTACCAATGATGGGTCGAAGATGGTGGTTGCGTCTTATAAAACCCTAGAGAGAGAGGATATAGATACGGGAATAAGAAAGGTAAGAGGTGAGAGGGTGAAAAATTATAAGAAATAGGTAAAGTTGCAATTCCAATTATGCCCTTCTGACCATTTAAAAGTTACACTTAAATGTCAGTAGTTTTAGAATTTTTCATAAATCGCCTGTTTAATAGTAACCATAGATCTTAGTATTTGAATAGTCCAGATTTGTTTTCACGTTCTCACCTTTTATATGTGTTCTCATTTGAACCTATATATATATATATATATATATATATATATATATATATATATATATATATATATATATATATATATATATATATATATATATATATATATATATAATTACTTTCTTAAAATAACTAAAATGATTGATCCAGATACATCTTCAGCATTTAATATGCATTAATTACTTTCTTAAAATAACTAAAATGATTGGTTCAGAATCAATCATACATGCACACAATAGATAGTGAAAACAAAATAACCTAACTATATATATATATATATATATATATATATATATATATATATATATATATATAGAGAGAGAGAGAGAGAGAGAGGTTCAAATATGGATAAACAAATATTGTGTGGATGTAGGGATTAATATGAGCCAATATTATTTAGTTTTAATAAATATTTAATTAAATCATCTACCATTTAATTTAGGCAAATTACTCTATTTAAAACCCTATCAAACCTTCGGCCATATCCCTCCTTCCCGTTTCCATTGACTGCCCATCAGAGCTTCGTATTATTTGAAACTAGCCCTGTCGAAAATACCCGATACCCGAATTATCCGCCCGATTTTTTCGGGTATCGGGTAAATCGGGTTAGGTAAATTGGGTATCGGGTAAATTTTTCCGGGTAATCGGGTTACCCGATTTTTTTTCGGGTCGGGTAAAGGGTACATTTTTTGGGTTTCGGGTATACCCGAATTACCCTAATAATTTAAAAATTCATTTTGTTTTGTAGAGCTTGTAATATGTAGCAGGTATTTGATCACGTTTAAACTAACTATCATTATTGTAAAACATAAATATATTTATTATGACAATACAACACTAACAACATTAAAAATAATTTTTATATATCATCACGTTCTTTAAAACTTAACTGTTTTCTATATTATAGTTTTTATTGCAACTAACAAACTCATTATCTTGACGAAACTTCAAAACATGACAAAACTTATGGCTACATTTATCTTAAACATTTTAAACTTTTAAATTAAGATCTTTAGGTATTTGTTTTTTTAACATCTTATTAGATTAGATTAAGTTGTTAAAAAATTACTAGATATCTCATGTATTATTGACTAAAAAATTTCAATGTTCAAAGCTTGAGTAACATCGTTTATGTCTCGTTTGTTTATATAAACAAGACTAATAAAGCACGACGTATTTATTTCATTAAATTTATTTTCAAGTGAAATTCAAAAAAAAAATTATATATTTCGGGTAATACCCGAATTACCCAAACCCGACCCGATACCCGAATTACCCAAACCCGAATTTAATTTGGGTAGGGTAACGGGAAATTTTTCTAACATGAAAAACCCGAATTACCCGATCCGAATTACCCGAAACCCGAAAAAATTACCCGTTCAACACCCCTATTTGAAACCATCATCCTATTGTCGGCGATCTAAATCAGTTTTTTGTCGGCATTAGATAAGCTTTTCACAAAACTCCATTAATTTTGGATTAGTACAAGTAAATTTACTCCTTTATTCCACGTTTGATCTTAAAATTTCATCTTTTGATGCCACAAACATGGGTATGATCCAAAAGGATTTTTTTTTTTTTTGTTCTTCACGTCAACACCATAAGAAAAAAATTCTTTAATTCTTCTTTTGGGCTTCTATTTTTGGTGTTGAGATAAAAAAAATGTGCTTTGTTTTACTTTTGCTCGACAGAAACAAAGAAAAGATAAAAAAAAAAATTAAATAAAAAAAAATTAAAATTAAAAAAAAAAAAAAAAAATCTTCTTCATGTCAAAAAAAAAATGACGTCAAAAGCTATAAAGAAATTATCTATAATTTTTTTAGCTTTTTTTTAGGTCTTGATATATAGAAAAAAATTGGTTATGGTTCATTTTAACAAACTAGAAACGAAAAAAAAATTGCTATAATTCCACTTAGAGATTCTATGTTTTTCTTTTTATTGTGTATATTTTCAATGATCAAGGGATGATCTAGGTAGTTTGGTTTAGCTGTTTGATTATAAAATAAAACTTGAACCCCACAAAGAAATTTACCAAATGGGTGTGTCACTGTGTTGCACACCACCTATTTGTGTTTTTGTTTCAGGCTTTTTTTTCATATGCGTTTTGATTGTAATATTTTTAAATAGTTTCTCATTGGCTTATCCACCATTGTTGTTGTAGGTTTTTGAAAAGAGAATTGGTCCACCTTACAAAAGCAGCATCATTTTTTAAGAATATCAAGGTTCATTTTACAAAAGCAACATCATTCTTTCGGAATAGAAGGGTACACCTTACAAAAACAACAACATTCTTTCGAAATAAAAAGGTCCACCTTACAAATACATTCTTCAAGAAGAAATCTCCTAGAATGCATTCTTAAATTTTATATCAGTTTTTGTACATTCAAGAATTACATATATCTTTTTTCCTAAGAATAGGTGACGTTGGTTAGAGAATGAATGAAATTTAGTTTTATTCTTTAAGAATTTATTTATATTTTTCATGTTTGTCGTAAATCATTAAAGAAAGTGTATTGTTGTTTGTCAGAATGAATGTTGTTAATCTTTAACTCATGGTTCAAAAAGTTGTTATTCTTCAAAATGTTCATTCAATCAGAATTTGTAGTCAATCAGAATATATATTCTATTAGAATATGTATTTTAAACTCTTGGTCTACATTCATTCCTACCTTCACACAATACTTATCATCCATATTATAACCAAGCCTAATATATATATATATATATATATATATATATATATATATATATATATATATATATATATATATATATATATATATCACACCAATTTCTATATTTTCTCTCAAAAACTCATTCAACCACAAATTCATAATGTCGTTATTGTCATCTAGTTCGTCGGATTCGATGGCGCAAGAAGAATCAACATTTGTCGGTTCCCTAATGGCAAAATCAGTTGCGTATTTCCAAAACTGAAAGCTCAAAGTTCACATTTTCGAACAAGAAGACCTTCGTTGAAGAGAAATCGCAAATTCGGGCAAAGTCATCTGATAGAAGAATGTATTGTAGATGACGTTGTATACGAAAATTTTCAACGGTGGTTCTGAATGAGGAAAGAGTTGTTTTTACGTATTGTTGGTGCCTTGCAATGCCGATTTCCATATTTTCAATTGAAGTGGGATGCGAGAGATAGAAAATGTTTCTCTCCAATTAAAAAATACATAGCCGCAATTTGTCAGTTAGCATACGGCATGGGAGCAAATAAATGGGACGAGTATTTGACGATGTCCGAGCGTACCACAAGGGATACCGTGTACAAGTTTGCGAAAGCTATTACTTTAGTTTATAGCGAACGACATTTGCACAAACCAACGATCAATGATGTCCACTAATTGTATATGGTGCATGAAAATAAGCATGGGTTCCCAGGAATGTTAGGTAGCATCGATTGCATGCAGTGGTCTTCGACATTATGCCCCAACACATGACGTGGCCAATACATGTGAGGCAATTATAGAGAGCCAACAATTATTCTAGAAGCAATCTCGTCACACGATCTTTGGATATGGGATACATTCGTTGGTCGAGTTAGTACAAACAACGACATCAATGTTCTTGACCAGTCGCCGATATTCGACGGCATCTATCTTGGAAAGTCGCACAATGTACTATCTTACTGGTGGGATATATCTTAAATTTGTCTCTTTTTGTGAAATCGTTCATATGTCTGAACGACGAAAAAAGAAAAAAGTTTAAGCAGACACAAGAGTCAGCTAGGAAGGACGTGGAGCGAACATTTGGTGTACTCAAGAGACAAGAGGCATTGCCAAGTACTACAAGCCGAGACACGGTCATATGAAGTAAAAAGGTTGATGATGTACGTGTGCATCATATTACATAATATGATTATAGAAAATGAAGGAAAAGAGATATGTTGCTACGACAAAAATGAAGTTTTGCCGAACGTCAAAGGAGTAGTTGGTACGCAAGAGTATAGGGCAAATACAATTATGTACATAATCACAACATTCATCACTCCCTTCATGTGGATTTGATGGAGCATATTTATAAGGCTAACATACAGTTTGAGGTCAAGTATTGCCACGATGATTTGTTTGACGAATCAGATGAAGATGAGAAATTCTTCTCTAACTAATAATAACATATAAGACTTAAATAATCATATAAATATATCGGTACATGTTGACAAGTATGAGTAATGAGATTATGCCAAAATTCGGTCTCTATATTCTTCAAAATACCTCATAGTGAAGACCTTAAGTGACAGATTTGTAAACCAATAAATGACCAAAATGCCCCAAGAAAACTAACCTCGAAACTTAATCATAATCAGGCACCATCAACACCTGAACCAGCTTCAGCAGCCTTCTTCTCCCTTTGTTTCTCCCTCTTTTTCTTGTTTTTCAATGCATTCTTGCTCATTTCCCTTCATAAATCATACAAACAACAAAAACATCGTTACAAATATAAAATATTATATACATGAAAATAAATCTATTACATGTACTTACGTTGAAGGGCTTGGGCTTTCCCCAAAAAGCTGCATTAACAATTTACCCAAAGAACCCATGTCAAAAAAAATAAAAAATCCCAATAAATTTAAATTTGAAAATGTATTGTATTCCACCTGTGCCTGTTTAGCAGCTGCCACCTTTGCATGAGGTGGTTGATATGCAGAAGGTTTCTTTAAAACAGGTGGATTTGTGGATATTGGTTTCACAGGTTTTGATCCTTGTGTTTTGTTGTCTACTTTTAATGAGGTAACAGATTTCACAAGTTCTTCAATTTCACCAAATTTGTCAGGTGAATCTGCTTTCCAATCGATCTGATACAATTTCTCAAACTTCTTTTTGAAGCATAAAGATCCATTGTAGTGAAATATCTTAATCCTACAACAATTTTAAAAAAACTATTAGCAAATTGATTAGTTATAAAAAAAATAATGTTATAAAGAAATAAGAGTAAATTACACGAATGGTCCCTAGGGTTTTGGGTAATTTGCATGTTTGGTCCCTAACTTATTTTTTTAACTCGGTAGGTCCCTACTGTTTGTTTTTGTTGGTCCCTGTCTTACCTAAAAAGACTATTTTGCCCTTGATTTTTTAATTTATTTAAATAAGATGGGGTAGATAAGGTAAGGTGGGGTGCAGGTGGGGTTGGGGGTGTGTTTATTTAAATAAATTAAAAAATCAAGGGCAAAATAGTCTTTTTAGGTAAGACGGGGACCAAGCACAAAACAAAAACAAACAGTAGGGACCTTCCGAGTTAAAAAAAATAAGTTAGGGACCAAACATGTAAATTACCCAAAACCATAGGGACCATTCGTGTAATTTACTCAAGAAATAATAATACCCATTGTCAATTTGTCTTCTTGGAGCTGTTGTAGCAGTCATGAAATAAAGTCCATCAGGAGACCATTCGCTTGTTACTGACCATTCAGCTTTAGTGGCTCCAAGTTGCTTTTTCTCAACATAGTCCCAGAATGCCTGAACAATATTAATATTATTATTACTCAAATGTCTAAAATACCCTTCAATTGTAAATCAAAACAAACACTATAACTTTTGGAAGAAAAAAAATTGGGGGGAAAGAAGATATCGACATACCATGTCACCTGGCAGGTTACCATAGCCTGCAACACATATAACTAGAGAAGAAATGATTAAGGGCAAAACGGTCTTTTTTTTTCTTAGGAAAAAAATTCAAAAAGTAAATTTTTTAAAGGATACACTTTCCCTTTGGGTTCCAGCGAATGGTATTGTAAGGGCCTGTTCCAAGCTCCATTAGAGGATTGCATTTTTTGTCAAAAATTGTCACCATTGCAGGCATAACTGTTGCATGTCAAGGAAACAAATATAAAAATAATAAAAACTGTTAAATTTATTTGTTGGAGTGTAAGGGTAAGATAGTCATTTAGTCTCTCGTTCAGACTAGAAAAGAAAGATACAGCACTTTATCCAGACAGTTGTCATTACCAATTCATTCACTTTATTTATATAGGACTAAAAAAAAGGATGACATGGCGTCCATTTGGCATCTGACTTGGCATTGATTAACCTTAAACTATTACCTATATTATCTTAGATTTAATTCATATGTAATTTAAAATAAAAAAGGATACATCCATAAACAACTGCAAATTCTTTCCCTGAATATGACCATTGAACATCATGTACAGGTCCTTCTTTTCCTGCAAAATTATAATAATTAATTATTAAGAAAATATTATCAAATGAAATGTTACATACTTACATTCAGTGTATAAAAAAAGATAAACTTACGTAAGGGTACAAGCCCATTATGAGTTCCATCTAAAGTCAAATAATACAACTTTGACTCTCCATAGTAACTCTGGTTAGTTTTATCAACATCTGATTGAACCACAACCAGAAGCCCTGTAGAACCATGGTTCCAATGTTGTTGAACTGTTGAACACCTGAAGAAAGTTCTTCTACTAATGGGATCACTTTGAGAAGCCTGTGAACATGCGTATATCTGAACACTACTAGGTGTTCCCTACAGATCAAGATAAATGACCTTGTATCAACAATTAAGTGGAAATGGAAGCACTTAAAAAATGTATACTAAGAATTCAAGGTGAGTATTGAATTATAATGACAAACCTTAGATTCTGGAACAAATACAGCAACATGGGATCCAGGTTGCTTAGAAAGCTCTGCTGCAGCTATTCCAGGAATTCGAATCTTATGCACCATGCCTTTTGAAAAATCACCAGCATCAAAGAATTGAATTTCATTTGTAGCCATACGAGAAGCAACAGTTTCATCAGAGCTAAATCTAATTGATGGCCTGAAGAAGAAGATATAAGTCAAGTTCAAGTAAAGATGTTTGCAGCTTATATAAATTATCAAACCAGAAGGATAAACTACTTTTTTTACCATGTTGCTTTGGTCATGTTCTTCTGGGACGTAGTGTAAACTGATTCTCCTGTTTCTGTTTTCCACAATGTGACGTTTTTTTCTTGTGGTGATGATAGTTTCTGAAAGGTCTGAAGGTAAGTTCCACATGGAGATAGAGACGCAGCTAGAATGTTGGGGGATTCAAATGATCTTATCTCTTTTGAGGTTTTGGAATCGTAGATGCTAATTGAAGATTCGGATTTTATCACCATGAGTTTGGATCCATCTTCGCTGAATTTTGCACTTGTGCAAGGAACTCTGTCGAGCTTGATACTGGGCTGATTACTACTGAAAGGTGGTCCATTCCATATAACGAAACCCTCCGGTTCTCTAACTGAAATTAAATTGGAAATGAGTATATGATGCCGATTGAAAGTTCAATCAAATTCATGATTCAGGTTTATAAACGTTACTAAATAAGTAATCAATTAGCTGCTACCGAGATTGACTTATTGTTGTTCAGGAGCTTCGAAATAATTTACCTAAAATCTCCAATGGCGGCGATGAGTTTGCAACTGACATTACGAGCTCGACTGCAATCTACCTGAACATAATGAGCAAAAATGAAAAAAAGATGTCTTCAATTCAACTTGCAAACTAACAATTTCTTATCTGATACATAAAATTACGAGTTCTAGCAGTTGCGTTGAATGAAAAGGAATTACAAATGGTGCAACTATTCAGCAGCAACAATAAACAATATAAGCCCTAATTGAGCAGGAATGATTATGGAGGTGGTGAAATCAATTTCAATCTATAAAGCAAATTGAAAGGCTGATTTCTTGTACAAACGGAGAATCTTACCGGAGATATGGCAGTAGACCTTTAGAAAGAGCGGTAGGGTTTAAGCTTCGCTTGCCTTTGCTGGGTAATCGGCTGATCGCTTGATACTAAGCAAAAATATAAGGTCTAGATGTGCAATAGGCAACTCCATAAGGTCTTTCATGTAATTTGATGAATAATTGGTTAATTTTAGGGTTTAAATTTAAGAAAATTACTAAACTAACTATTTTTCTTAGTGACTTATCCATTTTTAATAATAATTAACGATTGTCTCAAAATAGCCACCCAAACGATTATGATCGTCTACGATCAACTCTTTGTCGACTACGGTCAACCTTTCATTGACTACTCTTTCGAGCAACGGATTCCTGTTTTGTGCGTCGTCTACTGTTTTAAGGTTCGTTAGCTTTGAATATATAAAATTATAATTTTTCATTTTCGTCATTTTTGTGTTTGAAGTTAGAAAAACTCTATCAATAAATAGAGCCTTCAATGAACAACTAAGTTTCTCTTTGAAACTTAGACTTTTCTTTTTTTGTTTAGGATGAGATTTAATATATAAAGTTTCTT
Organism: Lactuca serriola; assembly: GCF_051521515.1. NCBI lineage: Eukaryota > Viridiplantae > Streptophyta > Magnoliopsida > Asterales > Asteraceae > Lactuca > Lactuca serriola. The sequence continues at coordinate 87,428,114 of NC_136416.1, read as the reverse complement.
AATAACCTATGGTTTTCATGATTTTTTTTTTCATTTTTTCTTATGTTTTTTTTAACTCATTGTAATATATATTAGATAAAAAATAGTAGTCAAATACACCCCCCCCCCTCTTAAAACAAACGTAGATCATTTGGCCTAAATAGTAGACCATTTATGGCCTACGGTTTGGTATATAGTAGATCGGTGAGATGAAACCGTAGACCATAAAATATTCTATGGTTTTGTTTTGCAAAAATGAAAAAAAAATTATATAACCATTTAGGCGAAATAGTAGACAATTTTAATAGCCTACGGTTTCGATGACTATTTTTGGACAAATGTTAATTTTTGGCTAGAAACTGAAAACTCATTAAGAAATTTGGCTAGATTAGTAATTTTCTCATTAAATTTTGATGAATAATTAGTTAATTTTATGGTTTGTTTGTTGGGAAATCAACAGAAAAAGTCATACAATTTTGGGAAATTTAGCGATTAATTTCTAATTTTTTTAATAAAAAGTCTCAAAAAACCAAGTAATATATTCAATTTCGCCATTTCTATCAATGCGGCGTGCCATTGTGTTGTGCTGAGTGGCCATGTGGGATCCTCTTTACTTGTAAAAAACATTTTCAGATGATTTATAATATGTATATTGATCAGAGAAAATAAATAAATTGTATCACCCCAAATTTTTAAAACTCTTTCAAACTTTTAAATGTTATGATTTAAACAAAATCAATTTGGGTATTAACCCACATTTAACAAAATCAGTCCCACAAAACATTTATGAATAAAACATTGAATGTTACCATTAAGTATTATACAAGTCATAGCAAGCAAATATGAATTACATCAGTAACATTAAAATTAAAAGGGAACTTGAAAAGCTCCACTACATTCTCTATCTCTTAACTTATAACTTCCATTTATTGCCTTTTCTCCTTAAGTACAACCTAGGATACATGGCATAAAAGAGATGTGTAAGACAATAATGTCTCGTGAGCTGCACGGGTTTGTGACCCAAAACATTTATCACATATCAAAACATTTCATCAGTCATAACATAATTTAAAAGATATTTCTTTTCACATTTCATTCTTTCTTTCATTAAGGGCTAATTTTGGTGTTGAATAGTTGTCATTTTTATACTTAGGGTCTAACAATAACCTCAAGTCTATACTAAAGTGGAAAGAACAAAATCTTTTACGTCGTGAATTTCAAAGGAAAATTCTTCATTTTTATTTATTTAAAATATAAGTCTTACAAAACTTTACAATTCATTCTTATATAAAAGAGTATCTTAACGGAAGTCTATAAAACTTTATTGATGCTTCAATGCGGATACATTCATGCGTGAGTCTTTCCACGGTCTGATGAACAACCTGCAAAACAGTTATTCAACAACTGTAAGTCGAGTCTTAGTGAAAAATATTTCATGCATATATACAATGCATAGTTGCATACACATAATGGCCTTCAACATATAGTTGGTTCGCCCATCAGCCTTCAACATATAGTTGTTTCACACCTTGGCCTTTAACATGAAATTAGTCCGCCCGAGTCTATTGGCCTTCAGCACGAGACTGGTCCGCCCTCAACTCCATATATAATAACATACACATATAACAACAGTCCACATAACAGACAACTAACTATCCTAGTCTAATTACCTAAGTTCTTACTATATGGTAATTATATCCTAACATACATAGGATACATACTGGAGTATACAATATAGTGAGAAGAACTCACATTGACAAATTCTCAAAGGATTTACAATTAATCGTACAATTTAGCTGACGACCAACACTTCAACCAAAATTAACATATGTTACTATAGTTTATTAATTCTTATGATAATCTTGATAAAGTAGGATAGGCCTATTAATAATCTCAATGAATACCGATAGTTCTATCAAATAAGGATCAACCAAGCATGACAGTTGGGAGGCAGTACCATTTCGGCGTATAGCCTTTCTAAAATCCAACAACCAAGCCAACATAACCATTCTAGTCACCTCTTCCGTAAGTAGATCAATCGGTATAACGACTATGAATTACTGATAAATCTTAATTATAGGTACCTAGTAATGATTTACAACTATAATTATAAATTACGCGGAGGCATAGTAAGGGTAGCTCACTTACACAGTACTATTTATGAGAACTGGGATCTAAGCGGGCAGAATACTAACCTGGGAACCTCTAAAAGAAGGTTACAACTAGCTGAGCACTCAGGGGGTGTTGCAAAGCTTCACCACAAGCCAAAAATAAAGGAAAATGGGCAAAAATAGGGTAGAACTCGAGAGAATCGGCTGAAGGGGTGAGGGAATAGCAGGAGAGATTGATTGTTATTTATAGGACGAATTGGGGGTAGGCGCGCCACGCCTCCGGTCGGAACAGCATGACGTGTCAAAATGATGGCCTGACACGTGGCACAAAGTGGGTGGGGTTGCGTGGTCTTGTCGGGCGCACCGTGCTCCTAAGGTATGCGCACATTGTTTTTTCATATTTTCAAAATTACGTGTCTTCTTCATACGAGCTCAGTTTTTGACTTTCTTTATATCCACAAAAACCTCTCAACGAGATCTACAACTTTCACCCATGATTCACTTCCTTAATTGGGAAACATGGAAGATGTTGTGGATCTACCGAGCTCTTCTAACAGATCCAAACATTAAGGCAACCTTGCCCACTCGAGCAATGACTCGAAAAAGGTCCGATATACCTAGGGTCTAACTTGCCCCTCTTCCAGAACCTGATGACACCCTTCCATGGTGAAACCTTAAGTAGTACTAGATCTCCTACTAGGAATTTAAGATCCGATCTTCGTTGATCTGTATAACCCTTATGCTGACTCTGTGCAATCTTTAGCCTTTCCCGCACTTATTAGATAACTTCGGTGGTCTTCATCACCACATCAATACTCCCCATGACTCGTTAATTTTGACATAAGAAGTCCTCCTACATCCATTATATAACTTTTTAGCCCCTTCCATTAATTGAGTCAAACCTTTGGTTAACTCACTCTTCCAATTTGACACCTTTGGCCCATTAACCTTTAAAAATGTTATTATTTCCCACTTTTAACTTTCTAAACTTCCTATCAACTAATGATATGATTAACCCATAATGATTTATTTATACAAATCATTTTAATTTATTTACTTTATTAATTTAAGAACCTAATCTTAAGTTTTAGGATGTTACAGTTATCTACTGTAACGCCCGTAGATCCGGGCTAGTTAATTTAGAGACGATAGGTGTCGAAAACGACTTTTTGATAGAAGGCTATTTAGAATGAATAGTCTTAATAAATTTTGTAGCATATGTTACAAGGATTCCGTACATATAAAGAACGCCGAAATTTGAGTTATAACGAAGGAGTTATGACCTGCCAAAATTGATGGGTTAATTACTTTTCTTCGGCGACGTGATTCTGTTACACGAAAAGAAAATGAGTTCGTGATCGATTATGGTTGAACCTAGATGTATTTCGATCGTTCATGTAAAGAGTAGAAGTATGTTCTCGAGGGTTTGACCTACATCCCCATGATGTAGTCCTAGTACAGAGTAGAAGTAAGTTCATAAAATGGTCTCAAGACGTTTGTCGTCCAAACCAGGGTACCATTGATTGGTGAATATCATGATCCAACCTTTGAAAGAGAATTGGGAATGATCACAGAGTTAAATTACCCTAGTCCAATAACTTGACTAGAGTGGGTTTCAGATAGACTCCAACGATAGTATGATGAAAGTATTCGAATAAAGAGTGACACAGAAATTAGCCGAATGTCAAATATTATTGATATTCATGATGTAATAAGCTTGGGAAAATTGACCTTGTATTAGGTCTTACATCATGTTCGGAGTAGAAAAGTATTTGACAGTAGAAAGGCCTAACTAAAAGTACTTACAGTACAAGGTAGTCACATAGAAAAGTGTCACATTGGACATAGACAGGAAAACGATTCCTTAAAACAAAGAAGGAAAGTAAAACATCTCCTACTGGCGACGACCACCCCTATGGTGAATCCTTAGTTCAGCTAGTTGACGTTCCATATCAAGCAGGTATCTTTCGTACACCCTCTGTCGTACTCGGAGCTCTATGACTTTGGCTCTAGTTTCAGCAAGTGCTTGTAGCAGGGCCTCGTGGTCCCTTTCAGATCTATCACAATCATTTTCAAGGCGATTGGTGCGGATGGTATGCACTCCTGCATTAGCATCAACCTCTGCGATATGATGGAGAGCCGTCCTGCCCTGAATCTCGTTTCGGGAAACTTTACGGACCAAGATTGGTTGAGCTTTGTCTGCTAAGCTTCCTTCGCTTATGTTATAGAAACTTCGGTCTCCATTGAATGGCATAGGTTGATTCTGATCTTCGCTCCATGTTTCCAAGCATTCTACCCAAGGAGGCATCGGGCCATGAAAAGCCGGACGAGGGTTAGGATTTGGAATGGGAGCTACCGGGGGTAGGTTCTCAACTTCGGGCTCAGAGTTCTCATCATCCGAAAGGTCTTCAGCATGGTGATCATTCAAATGGATTGGATGATCATCCTTTGGTTCTTCTCCAAACCATCCAGCATTACCTTCGTTCGGAAGGTACGGGTCGTCGTGGGGATGGAGTCCAGCCATGTTATCTACGCGAGAATTGGGGTAAGGAAATAATTATTAGACGAACTAACTAGATAATTATTAGATAATCTTCATTAGTTACATCACTATTTGTAAAGTGCATACTAGTTATATGTAATTAAAACAGGATAGGCCTTCGAGTAAGTGACCTTAACTCCAAATTCACAAGGAACAGGGGTAAAGCAAAAATTCACAGATTCTAAGTCTATAGCATCCTAGTTACATATAACCTTAACGTATCCACTTAGCAACTATTGACCTAGTAATGAAGATCTTTTTTTAGTTCTCAAGTAAGTAGTTATAGTAACACAAAATACTCCTATAGTATTTTAGACTTATGTTTTGTTCTAGAGTTCTCATTGTGGTAGTGTTGGTAAGTTTTTAGAATTGTTGCCACATCACAACCATTCTTGGGCATGTGCTAATCACTCCTCGAACCAGCATAGTTGATTAGGCTATGCCACTCCCAAGACTGACCATACATCCCCGAGTTTACTTGTGATATTCAACACTCGTAATACTTTTGTTCTTGTCATTGTGACACTGATTTTAGTATAAATGCAGGTATGTATACTTAGTTAAATATTTTATTATTTATAAGTATATACTCTTGGTCAGAGTATTTTAATCCCATTGTATTTATAGTTAGTATATCTTTTATGGGTTGATATACTTAATTCACTATAAACAATGCTCTAATACCAATCTGTCACATCCCAAAACCAAGAACGGTGGAAACGTTCTGGGGCGGAGGACGTCATGTAAAGTATCACAACAATGCAAAGTAGTAAACAAGCAACAACATCATCCATTGCATTAATAGTATAATTTTAGTTACAAGTGTGTTCTTTCATAGTAATAAACAACATAAATAATAATCAAAATCTGCTCCGTCTTCACAAAACCTGGTCTTCGTACCTATCTATTTTTTGACCTGAGAATACAAGTTATTTTGAAAGCGAGTATCAGCAATAAAGCTGGTGAATTCATAAGTATTTATGTGTCTTTGATTTGTAAAATTGTAAAGAAAAGACTTGTAAATGTTTGAAGAAAAGTTTGTATAAGTGTGAAAACCCTAGGAAATCCTATATTTCCTATTAGTATAAAATGTAGTCTTCTACCAAGACCCGACTGTTTTGAAGGTTTGAACCTCTACATAAGTGAAGGTTTTTCCCTTGTACAACTATTATTATTCATATCTAATCTACCTCATCGATTATGTGAATGTGACACAAAGTAAAGGTAATAAGGAAAATAATATAATAACTGAAATTGTATCCTTTTGCACTAGGATATTCACGACGTGGAAACTCGCCGAACAGTACAACCGTAGACACCCGTTGATGTACATTTTCCCTACTGTAGCTAACAGCCTTGGGTGTGGAATGGTAAGTACCGTAACATATGTAATAGTATCTACGTAATAGTATCTATGTAATTGTATCTTTGTATTTGTCTCTCTTGTAATTGTATCTCTTGTAATTGTATGTAATAGTATCTCTTCATATAGTATGTAATGTATTAGTATTTCTGTAATTGTATCTCTTCATATAGTATCTAATGTATTAGTATAGACTCATGAATGAACTGACTCTTGTGTGATTCTTTGTACTTGGAATAGTAAGTAGTATCCTCTAACTATACCTATTATAGTTACTAGTAATGTACGTGTATAACCGAAGGTATACCTTTACTACCCAAAGGTACTGAATTGACTGATAGAACTTTTATGACTATATATGTTGGTGGTTGTCGAGGCCAACAAAAATAATAACCCTAAATAATACGCACTAAAGTAGTGTATAGTGGTAAAGGGATCGTATCCATGGGGACTGGTTCAATTTATAACTCTATGAGAAATCTCTTTGTAAAAAATACTTGGAATATGACAATAAATTGAAAATGGGGGTTTTTGATGTTTTGAAATACTTCAAACAAACTAGAATTAACTATGATTTAAATGGACAATTGCAACAAATATAAGAGTTTGATGTAAAATCAATAAGAGAAAGATGGTTGACTCTGGACTTTCATCACTTGAACATTTGGTTAAACAATCATGAGAATACCAAGGTGCAATACTTGTGTTTAAAATCTAACTTGGCTATAGCAATTTATAAGCATAATTTGCCTCAACTCTTCTTTTGTATTAAAATTACTAGAGAAGCTCATAGCACATTTCCTAAATCAAAGTCACAAAACCAATGAAGCATGTAATTTTGTGAAAATCAATTAGCATTAGGTTTTAAGAGTCACCAAATCCAAAGAGTAATCTATTGCTTTCATTACCACTATGGAGAAAATATTTTCTTAGTCTAAATGAAATGAAAACAAACATTTAAACTAATTGTTGCTTGTTAAATTGAAGACCTATTACTTAGTCAAGAATTTAACCAACAAAGATAACATTCATATATCAATATTCATGACTAGAGATATATAAACATGAAGGAATTTTTCATAGAAAATATAATCATAAATATTCAACACAAGTTCATGGAGTTCTTCAAAATAACCAAAACATTCAAGCAATTACATCCAAGTCAACCAAATGAAAATCTAGCCAAGCATGGCTAAGATTAAACAAAAACAAGAGGGATTAGAGATACCAAACATTGTCTTAGATGCAAGATGTAAGGAAATTACACTAATCTTCCAAATATTCTTCAAATCTTCCCAAAAATTCTTAGAGAGAAAAAATGGAATGTGTTCTTCAAGTTCCCCCCTCAAATGAGCCTCCAATCTCCAGCTAAAGAGGGTCAATTTCCGGATTCAAAAAGAGACCAAAAGCTACCCACCAAACTTCCACAAATAGAGTCAACAAGTTAAACCCCGGAAACAACTCAACACAATTCACGCGGACCGCGTATGGATCCACGCGGACCGTGTGGGTCACGCTGAATGTGAGAGTTGGACCATTTAACATGCATTTAAGCCCAATCTCCATTTCTTCAACTTCAGCCCATAATCATAACTCTTTAAGACCCATTTGCCATTCCAAAGCCTTCTAAAAATTGACCCAACACTCCTCCAATTTATTATAGCTCGATTCTGCGCCGTCTCATCATTATTTTTGCCCATAAATTAGATCCAAATTGATTTCTTCTTTTACGCAAGCACCTAGCCCAATCGCACCACTTCAAGTCCGCAAGCAAATCACATGCATCCATGAGTCCCGCATCCTTCTAAGCCTCCAATAACAAATAGTCTTCGGAAAATCCTGCAATTAAGCTCAAAAACTAGAAGGTACCCGGTGAAGGAGAAAAATGACAAAAAAAAAAATATGCATGAAGATTGACTAAAATGAGATGGAATGTGCTAAAAAAACTATAAAAAGAAGTAAATAAAATGAAGCTATCATATGTATACATAATACATAACTAATATTTAGACAACATTCAGACAGATAACCGATACCCTAAAGCCACATCCAAGCAAGGAAAAGGAATTAAAGCGAGCTAGCAGTCCTAAATCCTTTAAACATTACTTATATAACTATACATATATAGGCATGCATTTGACAATATAAAAATATAAAAGAAGTTTTGTAAAACCTTTGAAAAGTTTAATAAATAATAATTGATGACTTGATGTCAGTTTATAAAACGATTTGAAAATAGTTTGTTTGATAAGACAGTTTTAAGTATAAGAAAAACATTTGTTTTAAACACAATTGCAACAGAGTTTGAAAGGAAACATACAGTATGTAAGACAGTTTGATAAAGAGTTTTAACATGTAAAAAAACGTTTGAGAAAGTCATTTGAAGTAATATGTTTGGTAAAACAGTTAAAAGTGTAGTAAATCCATTTGTATGCTAGTTTATTAATCACATGTGATTGATATAATAACTAACATGATTCAACTTGTATTCCCCCCCCCCCTAAAAGCATTTATAAACATTTAAAAATATTTAAAAGGTTAATTAAGGGGTATTAACTCATCTGCAGTGAGTGGATCGTATGGAAGTGTCGGACAAGTGCTAGGTGTCAAGTGAAGACTTGAACACACACAATGATCCTAATAACATATAAAGACATATGTATGTATACAATTAGTGATTATAACACTAATTAGACAAGTATAAACACTCTAATGTGTGGAAAACACTTTGGTCAAAGTGTTAGGAGGCCATTGGGTTGCAACAAAAGAGTATAAGGCATTGTATTTGAGTTTATGGCCCATGGACCATACTTAATGGAGTTTACGGCCCAGGGGAGTTTACTCTTGGCCGTAAACTCTCTAAAGGGTCTCAATTTGAGGCTTAAAGGTATGATGTCTTAATTGGTTAAGTGTTCCAAGGCTAAACAATAGGCTATGTGAGTTTAAGGTCCAAGAATTGACCTCAACTTGAGTTTACGGCCTGGGGACCACTTCCACATGATTTTACAGCCGTAAACTCATGGTATGAAGTACCATTTCGATGTTTGAAGTCCCTATTTCAATGTTGGTTGATTCTAGACTAAGTTCTGGGCTTAAGGAATGAGATTAGGTCAACTTTGCACCATAAATGGGAGTTTATGGACTTGGGAGATCCTTGGCCGTAAACTCTCATTCAACCCTCAAATCTTGATGTTTAAGGTCCTTAATACATCAAGGATATGATCTAGGCTAGTGCCCAATGCCAAAGAAGGGACTAACGGACTAGGGTGCATTTTGCCCCACTTATAAGGGTTTACGGCCCAAGAACATGTCTTGGCCGTAAACACCTTTGATCTTGTATTTCTTTGTGATTTCTAAGGCCTAAACATGTTAAACCTAGTGTATAATGGGTTAGAACAAGAGTACTTACGATCTAGGAGCTTGAACGGTCAGTTTTGGCCAAGAACACTAGTGTGTGTTCTTGGTGTTCTTGGTGAAACTTGAAGATCTACACAAATGGAATGATTTCAAAAATGAAATCATGTAAGATCACTAGATCAAGTAAGATATCAAATAATTAGGACAAGAAACTTACTAGTTTTGACAATCAGGAATGAAGATCGGGATGATAGTTGAGAGGAAATCAGCCAAAGGAAAGAAAGGAATGAACAAAATGGCCAACACTTCATCATATAGGGGGATTTTACGACCCACATGGAGTTTACAGCCGTAAACTCCATTGTGGTGGCCGTGAACTCTTGATCAAGGTGTTTCAGGCTTGTTCTTTGTGCTATAGATTCAACAGATAAACCCCGACACTTATCCCTTAAGTGTATAAGGCTCAAAATGCTCAAACAGACTCCAAATTGTGCTAAATGATAGCATGAATGAGTTTGACTTTCAATGAAGTGTTTGACTGTACAGGATAGAAAATTTCGGGTTGTCACAAAATCACAGAGTGACTAACACATATACCATAAACACATAATGGGCCGTCCTTGGTGCCTTAGACCTATAGGTATGGTGAGAAGACTCACCTCATTCTGCTAAACACAGAAGTTGCTCTCCTAACAGTCTGCAACCTCCCGAACTGGACAATTTATACTAATCAATGTTAGGACCTTAAATTAATCCAGGAAAATCCAAACCCACATCCTTCCATGAGGCCCAATAACCCTTCCCTTGCTAATAGGCCCAAAGTCCTAGTCCAAGAATTATTAATGGGCCTTTTGGCCCAATAAGGCCCACCCAAAGTATTCATGGCCCATAATAGAAGAAATGGACCACAATTCGTAGAATACAACCAACCCATTAACCAAAATGAAGCCCAAGAGCACAAAGGCCCAAAACAAATCCGACCCAAACTGCAGTGCGTATGCTCGGCGTACCATTATGGTATGTGTAGCGTGCCAGGTTTTTAAGGACTACACGCAGCGTACATTGAGTACGCCCAGTGTTCTTCCATACTAAGCACTTTCTCCAGTAAGTGCTTAATACTCAATTTCTTTATGTCCAAAAGCCAGATCTGAGTTGATTAATACGTCCTAAGACATAAAGTTGCCAACTTTATGCCTTTGCATGCCTCCCATACGCCCAAAACCTTCATTAAGACCTTTCCAAGGCCCTTAACCCATGCATGTGACCAATACATCCATAAAGACTCCATTTTTATACCTCAAAACGACCAAGGGACCTCAGATCTTCCATTCTCCTTTCATGGAGTTGCTTATCTTGCCAAAAGAGGTCTAAAGTCCCACAAAAGGGAACAACTAGAAAACCCTAGCTAGATCTAAAGATTTACAAGGAAAGGTACAAGCTTTCTACTTGCAGAAGCCTTGCAAGATGACCCAAAAGCATATCCTTGAAGCACCCAACTGATCCAAGTTTGCTTAACAACTCTCCTTCTTGAAAGAACTCCAAAATACCCACCAAAACCCTCTTCTTAAGCTCCAAAACTCACTCACACTCTAACTCAGTTGTAGGAAGACGAAATGGGGCTAAAGAGGTAGATAGGGTTTGGTCCAAGAGGCCAAAAGGCGTTTAAATAGGGAACAAGTCTGAGGTTTAGGGTTTAGTCCTTCTGATGCATCCGCCCGACGTACCCTCACGTACGCCCAATGTACGCGGGGCTCCTACGCGATCACTTAGGCAGAGTACGCTAAGCGTACCCATAGGTACGCCCAACGTACTCAAGGGACAAAAAATGCAAAAAATATGAATACTCGAGGGTCTCAAAACATACCAGCTTTTAGGTGTTACAACTCTCCCCCACTTGAACTAGACTTCGTCCTCGAACTAGACTTCATCCTTGAACTAGACTTCGTCCTCTCACATCTCCTCCTCCGGCTCCCAAGTCCATTCGGAGCCCTCCCGGTGCCGCCATTGCACCTTTACTAGCTTCACTTCCTGGCGTCGAAGGCCCTTCGTCATCCTATCTAAGATGGTGACTGGCTTCTCGACATAATTCAGGCTCCCATCCACCTAAATGTCATCTAAGGAAACGAATGCGGACTCGTCAGCGACACACTTCCGAAGCTGGGACACGTGGAAGGTGTTGTGGATCTTACTAAGTTCCTCTGACAGCTCTAAGCGATATGCCACGTTGCCTACACGGGCTATAATCCTGAACGGGCCTATGAACCGAGGCCCCAACTTACCCCTATTCTGAAACATGATAATCCCTTCCAGGGCGACACCTTCAGTAAAACCAAATCCCCCACCTAAAACTCGAGATCCGAACGCTGTCAGTCAGCATAACTTTTCTGACGGCTCTGCGCGACTCGCAACCGGTCGTGCACCTGTTGGATCAATCCAGTAGTCTTGAGCACTACCTCAGTGCACCCCATGACCCAATGCCCAACCTCGTCCCAACACACCGGAGTCCGGCACCTCCGACCATATTGCATCTCGATTGGGGCTCGTTCAATACTAGCATGATAACTATTGTTGTACGAGAACTCTGCTAACGGGAGATATGAATCCCAACTCCCTCCAAAATCCAGTAAGCATGCTCGAAGCATGTCCTCCAGCGTCTGGATCGTCCTCTCACTCTGACCATCAGTCTGATGGTGGTATGCCATACTGAAATGTAGCTGAGTGCCCAGTTTGTCGTGAAACTTCTTCCAAAACCTGGAAGTAAATCGAACATCCCTATCGGAGACCACATACATGGGCACCTCGTGTCTAGCCACCACCTTGCGTACATAAATATCTGCCAACTTCTCCGCGGATATACTCTCAAAAATCGGAATGAAGTGGACACTCTTCGTCAGTCTATCCACGATCACCCATATAGCGTCCATTCCCCTCGTTGTCCTAGGCAACTTTGTGATGAAATCCATGGTGATCTCTTCCCACTTCCACATGGGGATGGATAGTGGCTAAAGTACCTTGCAATGGGGCCGCTGATGCTCGACCTTGACCTTCCTGCAGGTCAAGCACCGCTCCACGAACCAGGCGATCTCCCGCTTCATGCAGGGTCATCAATAACTCAGCCTCAAGTCCCTATACATTTTCGTAGCCCCTGGGTGTATAGAGAACTTGGACTTGTGCGCCTCCTCTAGTAGCCTCTGCCTCACTCCCCCTGCCACCGATACCCATACTCGCCCACACTGAGTCAATAGTCCACGACTGTCCTTAACAAACAAAGGATACTGCCCCCGAATTTTCTCTATCTTCCAGTTCTCTTTCTTTGCTCCCACGACCTGAGCCTCCCTGATCATATCCAACAAGGGCGAGATCACAGTCATCCTCATAAAAGTGTCCCTAATCGAGGACCCCTCCGTCTTGCGGCTCAATGCATCGGCCACCACATTGGCCTTCCTTGGGTGGTAGAGAATCTCGCAGTCATAATCCTTCAACACATCCAACCACCTTCTCTGTCGCATGTTGAGGTTATGTTGGTCCATCAAATACTTCAGACTCTTGTGATCGGTATATATAGTGAACTGTACTCCATATAAATAGTACCTCCAAATATTGAGGGCAAACACCACTGCCCCCAATTCCAGGTCATGAGTGGGGTAATTCGCCTCATGAGGCTTCAACTGCCTTGAGGCGTAAGCTATCACATGTCCCATCTGCATCAGTACCGCACATAATCCTGAGATCGACGCATCGTAATACACCACCAAGTCTTCTAACCCCTCAGGTAGTACTAGGATCGGAGCCTTGAAAAACCTCTGTCTCAGGGTCTCGAAAGCCATCTGCTGATTCGTACCCCACCGAAAAGTCACATTTTTCTTGGTCAAATGGGTTAGAGGCACGACAATCTTGGAGAAGTCCTGGATAAATCTCCGACAATAGCCCGCTAAACCCAAGAAACTACAAATCTCTAATGCATTCCTCAGCACTTCCCACCGCATCACAGCCTCAACCTTGGCTGCGTTAACCGAAATACCCTCCTGATTGATGACATGCCCCAAAAACTGAACTTCCCGTAGCCAGAAATCACACTCGGAGAACTTCGCAAAAGTTTCTCCGCCCTCAGGGTCTCTAGTACCTCCCTCAAATGTTACTCGTGCTGCTCCCTGGTCTTAGAGTATACTAGAATATCATCGATAAATATGGACCGATCCAACATCGGCCTACACACTCTATTCATGAGGTCCATGAACATTGTTCGGGCGTTGGTGAGCCCGAACGACATCACCACAAACTCATAGTGCCTATACCGAGTCCTGAAAGATGTCTTCGGTATATCCTCATCCCGAATCCTCATCTGATGATACCCTGACCGAAGATCAATCTTGGAAAACCAAGACGCACCCTGAAGCTGATCGAACAAATCATCAATCCTCGGCAATGGATAACGGTTCTTCACCGTTAACTTGTTCAGTTCCCTGTAATCGATACACATCCTATGAGATCCATCATTCTTTTTCACAAAAAGGATCTGTGCTCCCCACGGGGAACTACTCCGACGAATGAACCCTCGGTCTAATAGCTCCTGAAGCTGCGTAGACAACTCCTGCATCTCTGGTGGTGCCAACCGATATGGTGCCTTTGCTATTGGAGCGGAACCCGATACCAAGTCAATAGGAACTCCACCTGCCTCTCTGTATGCACCCCTGGTAGTTCTTCGGGGAAAACATACCGAAAATCCTGTACAACTGGCACACTGCCCACATCCGTCGTGGTCTCTACCCTTGTATCCGAGATATAAGTCAGAAATCCTGTGCAACCCTGTTGTAAAAGCCTCCGAGCCCTCTCAGCCGAACAGAGGGTCGGTACCCACGAGGCCCTCTCACCATGAATAACTAGTTCTCCCCTACTTGGGGTTTGAACCCTGACCAACTGGCGCTCGCATTCAATCATGGCCCCATTGGCCCCCAACCAGTCCATCCCGACAATCACCTTCAGCCCTCGCAACGGTATCGGTACTATGTTGACATGAAACCTCTCCCCAAGTACATTCAGGACATAGTCCCGATACACCCTCGCAGAACTAACAGTGCGGTCATCCGCAATCTCAACCTCGAGCGGGGAATCCAAGGTCCCCGACATGTCCGAAATTTCTTGCTAAGCATAAAAGACACGAACGACCGGGTAGCACCCGAGTCAAACAAAACATGCGCTGACATACCATTGACTAAAAAGGTCCCTATACAAACATGATATATACATAAGTCATACAATCACAATAAGCAGAGAAGTAATAGATACATATCAGCCACAACGTCTGGCGCGGCCTGAGCCTCCTCGGTAGTCAGCTGAAACGCGCGGCTCCTCACTGTCGGGGCATCCGCCTTAGCAGGGTGGCCATCAGTGATCCTCAGGATGGCAGGTGCAGGTACGGTCACCGTTCCTCCTCCTCCCTGCAACCTCGGACAATCGGCCTTTTTATGGTCGGTCTGGTTGCAGTGGAAACATATCAGGCCCTTCTTGGGGCAATCCTTGCTCACATGTCCCTGCTGACCACAAGAGTAATATCTTGACATCCCAGCCGTCCTACACGCCCCGCTATGGAACCTCCCGCACTTGGCACACCGGCCCCGGCCCGGTTGGCCCCTACCTGAAGAATCAGACGTCTTAGGCTTTTTAGCCTGACCCCCCGCTGTCTGCGCCTGCTCAATCTTCCGCTTCGTGCGGGTTTCCAACTCCATTTCCCTCTCACGGGCCTTCTCCACCATCTCATTTAGGGTCTTGCACCCCGTAAATCTCACAAACTCCCGAATTTCGTCCATCAACATTGAATGATATCAGGTACGCTTCATCTCCTCATCAGTAGCATACTATGGGATCAACAAGGCTCATTCCTGAAACTTGGCGGTGATCTCTGACACAGTCTCGGTGGTTTGCTGCAAGTCATGAAACTCCCTCGCTAGTCGTTGCACCTCAATAGGCAGTGCAAACTCTGAATCAAACCGTTGAACAAACTTAGCCCATGACATCTCAGCCACTCCGACTGGCCTCACCTGGCTGGTAACCTCACCCTCACTAATCACGGGCCTTGTCTCTCAACATGCACGAAGCAAACCTAACCTTTTCTATATCCGGGCATGAGCTTGTGCACTGGGCGTTCTCGATGTCCGCTACCCAACGTCGAATGACAATGTGTAGTGACAAAGAACATGGTATGGCATGCGGAATTAAAGCCTGCACAATTGAACATGGTGATTTGGGTGATCAAGAGATGTATTGATTGTATATGATGTTACAAAAAGGATCTAGATCTAGACTACATAAATAACACACACTTACACACTCAACTTTTACATCTCTCAAGCACACCTCTACAAGTGGTATGAACCCACCTTATATAGAGGTGTTTACATGTCTCTCTCTCACTCTCACTAACACATGTGTCAAAAGGCAAATACTCCACATGCAAGTGGGTTTTACAAAAGTCAAACATTTACAAAGTCAATCATGAATAACTTTGCACCCCAACATTCTATCCCTCAAATTTAGGAATGAATGACCCACTTCAGTTCTTCCAAAGTCGAGCAACTACGCGGTTCGAGCCTCAAAGGCAACACATGTTGAAACGAACTTCAATCTTCAATTCTTCCACGATTCTTCAATTTGGGCTCTAGGATGTGAGACCATACAATCCGAGCAGCAACGAATGAGTAACTCCAAATAATCACCCAAAAGTTGTGCATAAAAACACACCCCAAAAATCTTCAATAAAACCAAACCCATTTCGAATACATCACTTCCGAACTTCCAATTTCATCATCTCGTAGGATTCAAAACTTCAAGATCACTTCGGTCTTCAAATCCGCGTAATATGAAAAATTCAAGTTCGAATTTCCATATAAAACTTCTCCCCCTTTTTATAATCGAAATTTGATTATAAAACTCCAAGGAAAAAGAACGTGCTCTATTTGGAATTTTTCATGTCAAAACTCCCTCTTAACATGTGGCATAAACTTTGTGCTTCAATCTGGAAAATCCAAAAAATATTCAATTTTTATCTTCGTTCACGGATTGCCTTTGACAAAATTTCTCAAAAATGGGTAGAAATTGTCAATTTCAAAATTCTGCAGTGACCCGATGCGCCCAAAAACAACCAACTATGCGAAATTCTCCCCCATTTGCGAAACTGGGTAGAAAATGTTAATTCGTACAAACTGCAGGGGACTCAATTTGAAACTTCTGTCTTCTTCACAATTTTTGCTCAATATTCGAAACTGGACTAATTCTGCCAAGTCTTCAAAATTTCAGGGGTAATTTTCGAGACATTCATGTTTTCTTCGTCAATTATTGTTGCAAATTCGAAATTGGATCAATTTTGCCCTATCTTGGAAACATTAGGGACCAATTTCGAAACTTTATTTGGCTTCTTCCCTAATTCGTGTTACCAGTGACGAATGCTTCTTCACTTTGTTAATCAGAGAACGAAAATTGCAACAGGCTTCGCATTTATCGGGAGGGCTTTGTTAACGAATCGTGTATAGCCATGATAACGAAGTGAGAATCCACACCCTTATGTGCGAACATTCTCGGCCTTACATGCGAATTGACCAAAGCACATTATGCGAACCCGATTTTGATATTCACTGCCTTTGCTACAAAAATTCTCGCGTTGATTTCATTCACTCATATGCGAAAATCCAAACCCAATCGTTTTATTATGCGAACTCAACTGAGACCCAAATCACGACTTTGTATGCGAATATTCTTGGCCTTCAAACCAGTTAACCAAATTGCATTCTTGTTGATCTCTAACCCCTAAACGTGATTGTAGATGCGAATGACCCAAATTAATTCATATGCCTTCGTTTCAATTCTGAGTCAGTTGCGAGGCCCAATCACCACTTTGGAAATTAATCAATTCCATTTTTCTTGACTTCGCATCGATCGACAGCAACATACATTGACTATCGATTCGCATTTCCAGATCAACCATTCGATTATCACATA
The DNA here is from genome assembly GCF_051521515.1 of Lactuca serriola. Lineage (NCBI taxonomy): Eukaryota > Viridiplantae > Streptophyta > Magnoliopsida > Asterales > Asteraceae > Lactuca > Lactuca serriola. The sequence goes on along the minus strand of NC_136416.1, from coordinate 87,410,770 downwards.
TCCATTAACAGACCTTGCTTCCCAGTTCACAACCATATGAGAGCCCTTCGTACATCAACAATCTTCAAAATCAGATACTCTACTGTTTGTTCTCAAAGCATCCAAACCTTGACCCTTCGCACATTGACTTAGATCAAGCATCCAATTTCCCAGACTTCGCTTTAATCATTCAAACCACAACATCCAAAATCGACTTAGACTCCTAGACATTGATCTCAGCTGTAATGATTTGATTTTCAATTCCAAATCCAAAACCCAAGTATCGAACAACATTCATCTACTGTGTTCAACATCAAGAACATAGAATCAACCAATTTTTGAAATTAACTCTCAAATTGAACTTGATTTCGACACACACAGCCTCAAAACAACTTGTATCTATCGATTTCATCTACCAATTCAACGAATCAACTCCAGGAAATCAGATTTGAATATTTCACAGTTTGACTTTTTAAATTCAAAGATCACTAAACACAAAATCGAAGTATCCAACACCAAATTTCAGATCAAAAAGTGTTCAAAGACCTGATCTAAACATGTTCTTGACAAGAATTTGAGATTTCTTGATCAATTTCTTCAAACTCAAAGACTCAGTTGTCGACTTCCAGACAATGATTAGAACAAAATCGATTTGAAGATCGAACATATAACATGAAATTGATTAAGAATGCTATTTTACTAATCAAAACAAGCATTAATCGAATATTCAAAATGATCGATGAAATTGGAATATAGGAACGATAATGAGATTACAAGTCTGCTATGTGTAAGATGAAGAATGAACACAGTGAGAGTATCCAAAAGATTTAATCAATATTGGGCTCAAGTAATGGAATCAGATCACAAAGAAAAAAAACGTATGGGCTCAAAAGTTTTTCATGAACAGTATACGAATATTGATTTTGGGCTTGAAAATCAGATCATATGAACAGTAACGATTCAAGATATTAGATCTGAATTTTGATCTTAAAACTCAATTCAAACAAACACTTGTAATTTGAAAATCAATTAGAACAAAAGAATATGAGATTGGATCGGGCTTTGATCAACAAAAAATTATTGGATCAACAAATGGGTTTTTCAAAGAAAATTTGATCCAATGAGTCAAATGATCACAAATCAAAAACGCAACGCACGAATTCAATGAAATTAAGAGAGATCATAGAGAGAGACTCACCAAAATTGCTCAAATTACGACAAAAGTTGCCAAACTGAGAATCGTTCTTCAAAAATCACCTTGATCTTGAAGACCCGCTCTGATACCAATTGTAGTGACAAAGAACATGGTATGGCATGCGGAATTAAAGCTTGCACAATTGAACATGGTGATTTGGGTGATCAAGAGATGTATTGATTGTATATGGTGTTACAAAAAGGATCTAGATCTAGACTACATAAATAACACACACTTACACACTCAACTTTTACATCTCTCAAGCACACCTCTACAAGTGGTATGAACTCACCTTATATAGAGGTGTTTACATGTCTCTCTCTCACTCTCACTAACACATGTGTCAAAAGGCAAATACTCCACATGCAAGTGGGTTTTACAAAAGTCAAACATTTACAAAGTCAATCATGAATAACTTTGCACCCCAACACAATGGGGTCCCTGACCCTAAAGAACTTCGGCGCCCCACACGCCATAAACTCCCGTAACGAGGGAGTTCGGGTCCCAACCTGACTCGCCGCCAACTCAGCCCTAAAAGATATGAGTCTCTCCTCTATAATCTCCATAATACCCTCCTTGACCGTCCCAAAAATGACTGGGGTCGCGACAAGGATGCCCCTGGTAACCTCGGCTGCAATGAGCTCGCGCAGCCTATCATCAATGACATCAGTAGTGTCTCCAGATCCCACTCCGGATCCCGATCCCGATCCTGATCCTCCTGCCTCAAATTCTGTCACCACCATGATAAATTGAAATATCATAAATTATAATGATCAGGATTTCCATATAAGGGATACTTCCACACCGATCCTCCTTGGAGTCGTCAGATCTAACAATGCTTCGGGTACAGGTCTTGTGCTTCCAGTAGTACAGGCCCAATACTACCTTCCACACCTACTTGTACCTTTCCCCACTGCTCTACTCGATAACTCCAATTCGTCCCACAACCAAGCCATATCCCATATTTACCGCACACCTCAATCTCAGTTTATCCTAAGATTTCCTCTACTCGTATCAATCACGTCTATCATAACAGGTTGCCTTCATGCATGCAAATTGTACACAGAGAATGGATCAAATAGACTTTTGAATAAAAGATTCTACCCTGGGACCACAACCAAACAAGGAACAGGAAATAAGGCCAAATCAATCATTATGAGGCTATAAGTTCCTAACCGTATACAATTTTAAAAGCATACACATAGCAAGTTCCACATAATCAACACGGTCCAAATGTCAGTATAACACGGCTAACATATTGGGAAACTACTTACTCGGCTCGACTGATCACGCGCGTTGCACTCTCATCTTTTCATTTTCTTTTGAAATCCCCTTCTTATGTTATTAGTTTGAAAACAATTTTTACCATTCCTTAGTTTGAGTCCCGACACACTCGAGAGTGTGCCTGAATCCCTCAAACCAAGGCTCTGATACCAACTTGTAACGACCCAAAATTTTCAAGGAAAAATTTCATTTAAATTAATAAACACATTGCAGAAAGCCATGAGATCCCACATTTAGTTTTAAAACATCATCCATTACATCATTATTTAAATCATCAGAGTAACCACAAACATATTAGTGAAAAAGAGAGATAGAGTGTACGCCGCGTCATCACGCCTTGCCCTTGCTCTTGGGCTCCGATGTACTTGAAACAATCAACAACCTGTAAGCGATTAGTGAAAAAGAGAGATAGAGTGTACGCCGCGTCATCACGCCTTGCCCTTGCTCTTGGGCTCCGATGTACTTGAAACAATCAACAACCTGTAAGCGAAATGCTTAGTGAGTTCCCCAGAGCATACCACACAACACACATACACATATCCTAGTAGCTAATCAAAGCTACACACATATCATATAAGCCATGCATACATAAAACCAGCAAGAATGCCATGGGCTACCCCACATGGTCTTACATCCAATGTCATGGGCAAACCCACATGGTCTTACATCCAATGTCATGGGCAACCCGACATGGTCGTTACCTAAGACTGCCATGGGCTACCCCACATGGTCTTACATCCAATGTCATGGGCTACCCCACATGGTCTTTGCCTAGGATTGCCATGGGCTACCCCACATGGTCTTACATCCAATGCCACGAGCTCCCCCCGGGGTCTTCATGCAAAACACACGATCACATATCATATCAAATCACATAGTGACTAACACATATACCATAAACACATAATGGGCCGGCCTTGGTGCCTTAGACCCATGGGTATGGTGAGAAGACTCACCTCAGTCTGTTGAACACAAAAGCTGCTCTCCTAACAGTCTGTAACCTCCCGAACTGGACAATTTATATTAATCAATGTTAGGACCTTAAATTAATCCAGGAAAACCCAAACCCACATCCTTCCATGAGGCCCAATAATCCTTCCCTTGCTAATGGGCCCAAAGTCATAGTCCAAGAATTATTAATGTGCCTTTTGGCCCAATAAGGCCCACCCAAAGTATTCATGGCCCATAACAGAAGAAATGGACCACAATTCGCAGAATACAACCAACCCATTAACCAAAATGAAGCCTAAGAGCACAAAGGCCCAAAACAAATCCGACCCAAACTGCAGTGCGTACGCTCGGCGTACCATTATGGTACGCGCAGCGTACGTGGTCTTTAAGTACGCCCAACGTTCTTCCAAACTAAGCACTTTCTCCATTAAGTGCTTAATACTCAATTTCTTTACGTCCAAAAGCCAGATCTGAGTTGATTAATACGTCCTAAGGCATAAAGTTGCCAACTTTATGCCTTTGCATGCCTCCCATACACCCAAAACCTTCATTAAGACCTTTCCAAGGCCCTTAACCCATGTATGTGACCAATACATCCATCAAGACTCCATTTTTATACCTCAAAACGACCAAGGGACCTTAGATCTGCCATTCTCCTTTCATGGAGTTGCTTATCTTGCCAAAAGAGTTATAAAGTCCCACAAAAGGGACCAACTCGAAAACCTTAGCTAGATCTAAAGATTTACAAGGAAAGGTACAAGCTTTTTACCTACAGAAGCCTTGCAAGATGACCCAAAAGCATATCCTTGAAGCATCCAACTGATCGAAGTTTGCTTAACAACTCTCCTTCTTGAAAGAACTCCAAAATAACCACCAAAACCCTATTATTAAGCTCCAAAACTCACTTACACTCTAACTCAGCTGTAGGAAGACGAAATGGGGCTAAAGAGTTAGATAGGGTTTGGTCCAAGATGCCAAAAGGCGTTTAAATAGGGAACAAGTCTGGGGTTTAGGGTTTAGACCTTCTGATGCGTACACCCGACGTACCTTCACGTACGTCCATCGTACGCGGGGCTCCTCCGCGATCACTTAGGCAGAGTACGCTAAGCGTACCCATAGGTACGCCCAACATACTCACGGGACCAAAAATGCAAAAATATGAATTCTCGAGGGTCTCAAAACATACCAGCTTTTAGGTGTTACAACTCTCCCCCATTTGAACTAGACTTCGTCCTCGAAGTCCGCTGCTAAAAACAGTTCGGGAGTAATGCTCTCGCATCTCCTCCTTCGGCTCCCAAGTCCATTCGGAGCCCTTCCGGTGCCGCCATTGCACCTTTACTAGCTTCAACTCCTTGCGTCGAAGGCCCTTCGTCTTCCTATCTAAGATGATGATCGACTTCTTGACATAATTCAGGCTCCCATCCACCTGAATGTCATCCAAGGAAACGATTGCGGACTCGTCAGCGACACACTTCCAAAGTTGGGACACGTGGAAGGTGTTGTGAATTTGACTAAGCTCCTTTGGCAGCTCTAAGCGATATGCCACCTTGCCTACTCGTGCTATAATCCTGAACGGGCCTATGAACCGAGGCCCCAACTTACCCCTCTTCCGAAACCTGATAATCCCCTTCCAGGGCGACACCTTCAGTAAAACCAAATCCCCCACCTGAAACTCGAGATCCGAACGTCGTCGGTCAGCATAACTTTTCTGACGGCTCTGCACGACTCTCAACCGGCCGTGCACCTGTTGGATCAATCTGGTAGTCTTGAGCACTACCACAGTGCTACCCATCACCCGATGCCCAACCTCGTCCCAACACACTAGAGTCCGACACCTCCGACCATATAGCATCTCGAAAGTAGCCACGTCGCCCCAGCAGCCTTGCGCCACGTGTTGTACGGCCGAACCCTTACGCCCAACGTAGGTATGAAGTACGCCCAGCGTACTCCGAGGCCTCGCGGCTATAAAAGGAGGCCGTGAAAATGAGGATGTCACATCTACCCCTTAAAAGGAGTTTGTCCTCGGAATCACATCATGAGTTATCTCATTATAATTTCATCCAGTCACTTGACTCACTTCTCAAACTTTTTCAATTTCTTCGATGGTCACATCACCTTGGTCATTTTTTTTAATTCCAATCTATTTCAATAATTAATAATACAAGATTAGGGTCATTAACCATTTTGGACACTTTTACCATTTTGTCTTTTTTTTTTTGAACTTTTAACAAAATACTTTCACAATGATATCTTATACTTCAAGACATACAGTCTGATCATACTCCAACAAAGTTTAAGGCATGTAAGAAATCTTATCAGGTCCTTTCAGCCCTTAAGCCATTTTTTTTAAGTAATAAGTTTTCAGTGTCTGTAATCGAACAATGATTTAGTAATTATTTTGTTGATTCTTTCCATTAATTAAGAGGAATATAAAAAAAAAAATCATCGAAAAGGCAATTGATTTAAGGTATGATTTTGCATCAACTCATCTTGGTTCGTTGGTTCGCTCATTCAATAGAGTTCGCTATTGATCATATCTCTCTCTCTCTCTCTCTATCTATCTATCTATCTATCTATCTATCTATCTATATCTATATATATATATATATATATATATATATATATATATATATATATATATATATATATATATATATATATATATATATATATATATCAACTACCCACTTTTTGAAAAACAATTGTTTAATGAGAACCAATAATGCTATGTTATTGAACTTGAATAAAACCTTAATTCTAAACCTAAATTTGAACATTATATCTTAATATTATCAACTAAATAATTGAAAGTACGAAAAAACTAAATTTTTATATGTTAGATATTGTTTTATATTTTCCTATAGAGTTGACAAGAACAAACCCAAAAGCTTTATATAATGGGGTTTTCTATTTTATCATGATTATGATAAAAACAACCCATTATCTATATGCTCAATCATTCCATATGATAGTCATATGGTGTACCCCCCATTCCTTGAACCTTAAGATTAATAAAATAAAAGCTATTATCCTCTAGCGCCTACCTACAGTTCCTGAATGGACCAAAATACCCACCCCAAATTATCATTGTAGTACCAAAGGAATTATGACGAATTAACTAATAAATCATAGCTTATATATTTAATGAATAGACCAAAATACCCACCCCAAATTATCATTGTAGTACCAAAGGAATTATATCGAATTAACTAATAAATCATAGCTTATATATTTAACCAAGACGATATTAAAAAATATTTTTTTAAATTAATTATCAGTTTCTTTTTAAAAATGCATTAACCTAAATTTGTTTAAATGCTTAAAATTTATTTTTAAGGGTAGCTTAATAACCTTAAGTTACTTAATTTTCGAATATCATATATTTCAACATTTAGATTATACGTTGTTTTATGAAAAAACAATAAAATATTAAAATAAATAACTTGAATTTGGAATTTAATGTTTTAAATTACCAAGAATATAATGATTTGCAATTTTGCATGTAACATAAAACTCACATCTAGATTCCGTTTGAGGTTTTTTGAATATTTGGAAGAATTTTCGATCGTAATTTGTAATTCTTTATTTCTTTTTCACATATGACAATGGATAAATAATTTATGTTATCATTTGTGTGTAGGATGGCATTTCTGCATTTTTTGATGCAGAAAATATACACGTGTGACTCGAAGAACGATAGTGTCCGACATGAACACAACGATATTCTTTCGATTTATGTCATTTTCCATCATTTATAATTTTTTATATTTAATATATTTTGGATCTTGTACTATCTTGGTTTTACATACGTGATCTTCGAAACAAAAAAGATAAATTATTGAAAAAGGGAATCATTGGTACTTTCTTTATTTTCTAGTGGCGAAATCTCATCAATTGCGGAAGATGTTTTTAGCGACAATAACAACAATATTTGTGACATTTAATCTGTGCGTTTAACACCCCCCTTCCGATTCCGAGTTGAAGCAAAGAAAAGTAGAGAAGAGAAAAGAAAGTAAGGAAAGAAAAGAACAGAAAAGAAAGGAAAACAAATTTGTCTTTTGTGCTCCCGAGTTGGAGAGAAATGGAAGGAAGGTTAATTTTTTTTTTTTTTCAAATCCTTCCAAATCGGAAGAAAAGTTAGGAGGGAAAGTGATCATTCCATTTTTTTCCACTTCATTCCTTTAATGAAACTCGGGAGCATCAAACTCTCTTACTTTCCTTTCATTTCCACCCATTTCCTTTATTTTCTCTCTTTAAGTTGAACTCGGGAGCAGGGTGTAAGGGTCACCGTTATAGTTTGTGCCGCTAAAGGCTTTTAACCATAATCCTTGTGATCGATGATGGATGAACCTCAACCGTTGATTAAACCTCTCCATCCAAGGTAACAATCTTTCAACGATGGACGAACGTTAATAGCAGTTGTCGCCACCGCTAATACCCCAAAAAATGATTCGGAAAAATTCCCTCCATGTTCACCAATTAGTCGCCGCTAATGCTTGGGCATCACCGCAAAAGCCTTATTCCTTTACTTCGTCTTCTCCTTTCTTTTTTCCATTACATGATATGTCTACTTCTCTCTTTATCCCTATAGCGACTCCTCTTATTATCGGTGCCACCTACACCTCCTTTATCCTTTTTCTTTCTCTTCTCCACCAACAAGGATTTCAGGACACCACCACGACCTACCTCCGTTCACCATCATCGGAAAGTAGCTGCTTCAACTTCAGCCACTCGAATTTTCGATATTCCTTTTTATTTCTCATCAAACGAATGACATCTTCTTCTGGAAATCCTAGCTATTCTTAGCATGATATTGGGGAATCTCATTGTTATTACTCAAACAAGCATGAAACGTATGCTTGCATATTCGTCCATAGGTCAAATCAGATATGTAATTATTGGAATAATTGTTGGAGACTCAAATGATGGATATGCAAGCATGATAACTTATATGTTGTTATATATCTCCATGAATAAACGCCCCTAGCTCCTTCTTTTCGTCTCCCTTAATTAACTTCTTCTTTTCATCAAGTAAGCACCACCTCGACCACAACAATATCTTCGCCCTTTCTGCTTGCGACCACTACCTTTTGTTGCGACAAAATCTGCAAGCCACAAGCTCATTTTTACTTACTATATGTATATGGTTATATGTGTATTTGTATGCAAAGAAGAATTTATGTATTTATAATGTATGTATATGTGTATTTGTATGTAAACAGGAATGTATATATGTATAATGTATGTGTACGTATGTATAGGGTATGTGAAAGTGATTAATGATTTGTTAATGGCTTAATTGTTAAGTACTTAGTTGTTAAGAACTTAATTGTTAAGACCTTAATGATGTTAGTATGTATTTGGTGTTGTTATACATTTTTGAAAATGTTTATTATGTCCGAAAAAAAATACTTAATGAAGACATGATGCTCCTTTAATTTATTAATATGCTTAGAAAGTGTTAAATAATTTATTAAGTATTTAATTGATAAATAATTAATTGTTAAGGACTTAATTGTTAAGGCCTTACTTATGCTATTAGATATGATGTATATTGAATTGACTTAATTAGATCGACTATAATTAACAAATAAAATAAAAAAACAATACATAATATTTAAAGTATAATGTTTGTTATTTATAAGTTTATGATATTATTTATTTTGTAGCTAGATAGTCTTCAATCAATGCTTGGCGACCCGATGTGTAGTGTGTTACTTCAAACATGGTATTGATTTATGTCGCCGCTAAGGGGCTATTTGTTTATTTTTTAAATAACCATTTTTGACCACTTCTGGATGCGCTGCGTAGAACACGTGCAACATTTGGTCTTTCGTAGATGTTTCTTTTTAAAAAAAAACTTCAGACTTAAAAATCGACGTGTGTTGTACGATGCAACTTTGGACCCTCATGTTCAGACCACTTCTCACATTACTTTAAGTCATACTATTCAATATAGATTTGTTTTAATTTTTTCAATAACGTGTTTATTATTTTAATAATATTATTAACAATATACTAAACAATTCAAATATATTTTACATGAGTTCAAAATCATTTGGTAAATTTCATATAAATATTTTTTTGTGTTACATTGTCTATAACCAAATATTAATAAATTCTAATTTTAATCATTAAAATTACCAAATTTATTGAGGTTAATGGGAGTAACAACCATCATCTTGAAAAATGTAACAAAATGAACATGTTGTTCGCTAAACGTCTTAAAAATTATTATGTTTAACTATTTTATATAAAAGACTTTAAAAATCATATCATCACAATGATCTCTATATTCGATTTGCATACGATTAAAACTAAATAAATTTTAGATTTAGAATTATTTTTAACTATTGTATGGTTAAATTCATAAGTTTGTACACATTAAAAAACAAACATGCTTCTTATTGCAGTTTGTAGTAGAGATGAACGTGAGACGGAACCGATGTCGACCAATACCGTTCCCGATTTCCTGAAAATCGAATTTGATCGAAAGGCAATCCCGAGTACCAAACCGAATTAACATTACTGACACCAGTATCAGGAATGATACCTGCTTTTAATACTAGCACAAGTACCGATTGTACCGAATCCCAAATTTCATGATTTTAGAGTACTGAGTATCATCCCGTACATTTAAATTTAGTACGGTTCAACATCGATTTCTGTACAGTACCGATACGGGATCTATATTTGGTATTAGTTGTTCATCCCTAATTTCCAGACGTTTGGTCCACCTCTCTGTTGCAGATGGTTGCAGATGTGGTCCGCGAACTACAAACATTTTAGCTTCGAAAAAACAAACACCACAACGAGAGGAACAAAGATAATGACATGTCTAACTAGTTTTAGGTTTTATTTAATATTTTGTTAGATTTTCTGTAATATATAACAACATAACATATTCATTACTTAATTTGTTATGCCGTATTATTAAGTTTAATGTGTGGATAAGTTTTTGTGCAATTATTGTTTCATATAAATTTTCAATATTTCATATGGATTTATTTGCATCTTGTTGGTGTTGTTTAACAAAAAAAGACGTATTAGCGACGACAGTTTTACTCTTTTAGCAACGACAAACACATTAATGACGTTTTTTAGTGGCGACAAATAGGGGTGAGCGTTTGGACCGAACCGGACCGGACCGACTCTTGGACCGGACCAGTTATGGAGAATATTCTGGACCGTGGACCGGACCGGATGAGTCGTGTCCGTGTCCGTGTCCGGGTCCGGGTTTTCTGGTTCTTGGACCCATTTGGACCGGTACAACTTTAATTGCATAGAGTATAAGTCGTTAAAATAAGTTTTTGGGTTTGATAGAACTCGTTAAAACGAATATGTTGTTGGGTTTGATACAATACAACTTGTAAAAATGATTACGTTTCCGTTTCATGCATAACTAATCTACCTTTATGTTATCATATTATAACTTGTAAAATTAATTTTCCAAATAAAACAACTAACATATAAATCAAGTTCACCAAGATCCGTTTCATATGATTTATTTGTCAAAGATGCATAGAATTCAGAATTATAGTCTAAAATAATAGTTAAAAGCTGAAATATTTCAGCTTTGATAACTCAACTTTGAAGGATTGTAACTCACTGAAAATAATACCAAAATAAAGAAAATTATAGTCTAAATTCATCTACAAACTGTAAACTAAATGTTGGAAAAAAACCGCAGGTCAATCCTATTGGATTAGTGTCTAAGTCCATAATTATTTTGGTATGTACTTGACCCGATGGTGCATGGTCATTTTGGGTTGCCTTCACCAAAGCAACTTGATAGGATGAATTATGGAGAGAAATGATTAAATATGATTTATTAATATATTATGGGAATAATATATTAAAGGAGAAATCATATTGTTTAATTAATATTAGTCAATAATTAATTGGTAATTAGTTTTGTGACTAAAAGAGATTAATTAAACTTAAGGGACTGGAATTGTAATTATAAGATAATTGCAATTTGGGCCATGGATTGTCTTAAATCAAGAGGTGGACGAATTCTTATGGGAAGCCCATAAGGAAATCGTCCAAGGGCTTGATTAAAGGAGTCTATGGGTTGCTTAGGGCTTAAGCAACCAAATTAGGGTTTCCTTGTTAGATAACCCTAATAGTCTCACTATATATAGATCCCTTAAGGACCAAAAACATGGCTAAGCTTCTTGCTAGGGTTTTCACACGTTTTGGGCAGCCTCTAACCTCTCTCCTCTTCATCCTCTTGCTTATGGTGTTTGTGAGCCCTTAGAGGAGTGACACTTGTGACTCTAAGCCTTCCAAACTCAATTCAAGGAGGAATTGGGATTGTTATTGCTACATAACAATCAAGGTAATATCTTAAACCTAATTATATGTTAATATTGATTTCCATATGCTAGAATTAGGGTTTACAGTCTTGGATTCAAAGCATGTACAATAGAGAAACCTAGATCCAAGCATTAGGGTTTGTATGAGCACATAGGATGTCTTATGACCAAAACCCATCAGTGGTATCAGAGCCTTGACTGGTTTCTATTGTATTGATGCTTGATATGTTTGAAAAAATTCGATTTTTGGTGTTCTGCTTGATGGACTCGGTGAGTCCCACTGTGGACTCGGCGAGTTGCCCCTACTCGGCGAGTTCCAGAGGGTGACTCGGCGAGTCGGTGCGTCAGACAGAGGTATATTCGGGATTTCTTGCTGTTTTTGCTTATGGATGGTTACCTTATCATGTTAGATCAATATCAATCCGATTATATGATATATATTTGACTATATTTTTGATCTAATTGAAGATATTTATCAATTAATAAGATAATTGTTTCCTTATAAGATAATTGATTAATTATTTTGAGTAAATTGATAAATTGTTTTGCAAGAAATCATTAAATAAATCAAATATGGATAATTATGTGATTAAATGTTAATTTGAATTATTTGTTATTTGATCCTTGTTGTTATGAAAAGTTTCATATTTTGCCCTTTAGGTTTTATAGTTTAAATTTGAACCCAAAAGTTTTGTTGTTTTGAAATTTAAATAGTTAAAACCCTAATGTTTTGAAAAAAGGTTTCAAAACTTGCCCTCAAGTTTTGGAATTTAAATTTTGATTAAATGGTTTAATTTTGATGTATATTTAAATTCTAAACCCTAATGTGTTGAAATGTTTCAAAACTTGCCCTCAAGTTTTGGAATTTAAAAGTTGATTAAAAGTTTAATTAAGTATGTTAAATTCTAAAACTCTAGTATAGTTTTGAAAAAGTTCAAATCCACCCTTATGGTTTTATTAATTAATTAAGGAGTATAATTAAAAGAGGTTTAATAAATCCATAAAAGTTTAGGTTTAAAATTTAATTGAATTAAAAGTATAATTGTTAAATTTGACCACCTAATATTTTAAAAGTGTAAAATACACCCTATAATATATATAACATTAAAAGTCTAACATTATATATATGTATGAGTAAAAGCCAGTCTTACCGTTAGTAGGCCTCATTCACGAAGCTGGTCTATGAGGGGTGTTTAAGGAAATTGCCTATAAAATGGCGATTGAATGGGTATCCACTCTTACCCACCGCACTCTTGACTAGTGGAGGGTCGTTAGCCGAACGGGTAGGATAGGACGAAACCTTCCATTATAAGTATAATGAATTATTAAAGTAACTAAATGTTTTCATAAAATTCCCAATCTTAGTTACTTAGGCAAAAGTGAATTGATGTAATTCCATGAAATTACACTTTGTGCCCTTGCAAAGACGTTAGTGGAGCGTGTGTGGTTTACCGGCACACTAAATGGTTCTAAGCAAAGGTAGCAAAGGGTGACTCAATGTTTGTCATAGTTCGGTGGAGCGTGTGTGGTTTACCGGCACATCGAATAGGTGACTGTAACATGTGAGGGCACCATGTAAGTTTGCATGGTTATTCACACCCGCTTTGTGATCTTCGGCATCCCAGTCACAAACAAGAGGGGCATATCGATATTTAAACATGCCATTGAAAGTTCAATGAATCTCAAAGGATCTAGGAGTTTTCATAGATTTAAAACTTAAATTCTTTTTCATTTTTCGTGGTGGAAATTAGTGAATCGTCATTCACTTACCTTCGAATATTCTGCAATTAGGGTTACGACATCCCTCTCCCGAGTTGTAGAATATTGTGTTGGGTCCTAGCCTTAGTATTTCATTTGGGTGATTTACTAAGGACTCAATCTATCAACTAACTTGAATTCGTTTTATCCCGTATTGTAGATGTCAAAATTCGACAACTATGGTTTTCCCAAATCCCGTGGAACAAGCATTCCACATGAAGATGATATTCCACGATTCGATCGAGGAACAAGAGATCATACTTCACTTCCTCCTCCTCCTCAAATTATTCTCCCTAACCCACAAATTCAAAAGCTTGAAAATTTCAAGATCACTCAAGCCCTTTTGGTAAGTAAACATAAAGAAGGAAAGTCGGTGTGTGCACACGTCCTAGGGATGAAGTCACACATTGATAGGTTAAGAATGTTGGGATCCGTTGTCTGTGAGGAAATGGCTGTTGATTGGGTTCTTCAGTCACTTCCTAACTCATATAGTGAGTTCATAAGAGAGTACTATATGATGAACCGCGACGTGACCCTTATAGATCTCACCTATATGCTTATTGCTGTTGAATCAGCAATGGTTTGGCGCAATAGAAAAGCAAAGTTGATTGGTGAATCTGTCTTCGAGACCTCTATGGATGTAGACAATGGCAACTAGAGACATGCTACGATCGAAAAGTTTGATCATAAAAGAAAGGCAATGTCTGAAGTAGTTCCATGTCAAGTTCCAAAGGAGTCAATTTGCTTTTATTGCCAAGAGAAAGGGCATTGGAGACGAAACTGCCCCATTTACCTAAGAGATCTAAGAGATGGGAGAGTCGAAACATATGGCTCTAATAAAGGTAAAATCCATTAACTAACTCTTTTAAGCTTCTATTCTAGATTCTTAATACATAATGTAATAAGATTGCAATTGATGTTTTGTAGGATCGAAGAAAAGAAAGGAAGCTTAAAGGAAGAAGTGAGCAGAATCTAACCGTGAAGGAATGGATTTCGATCGCATTTCTCGAAGATTAGATTCTTGAGCTACTACTTAGAGTTAGAATTAGATTGCTAAGAAAGATGTATTAGCATAGTTTTTCGATGAATTGCATTGTAAGGACAAAATTTTTCCGCAATAAAATAAATTTTGATTTTATATTATTTATTTATCCTTGCAATGGCGTGTATGAAAAATTGATGTTTAAATGTTTCTATTACTAGCAATAATGGATTTGGTTCTTATTTATGGAAAATCGAGAATTTACCAAATAGGGAGAGTTTCTCATCGCCTAAGTTTCAATTGGACAGAAATTTGGAATCATGCAACTTGGTTGCACGATGAATGAGAAATTTCATATTTGGAAATTAGACTAATTCATTGAAAAAGTGTCAAGTGAAGGACTAGGAGATCGAGTACACAAAGTTGTGTGTTGATCAAGTCCACCATAAGAGTAACAAAGATATTTGTCATGATTTACTAAAGGCTTAGTAAATGTGATTATACTTACAAGATTAAGTGTAATTCTGAATCGATTAAAGGGTTTAGATCAATAGAAGAACAAATAAGAAGAATCAAGTAGGCAGAAAGATAAAAGTTTCTCCATTCTAAGAAGAAGGGAGAGTACCTTTGATGCTTTATGATAAGTCTTAATGATTAAGAACCATATCTCAATTGATCCTCTAAGTGAGTCTTAGTACAATTGTATGTTTAAGAAGAGGAATCAAAGATTGAAGAAATGGTTAAATCAAGAAGTCAATCATACTTTGTTCCAATAACAAGTCTTAAAGTTAAGATTGTGACATTGAGTAAAAAGTATTAAAAAGGTTTATAACATTCATCAAATGTGGAAAGTTGTGATGTCTTGGATAAGACAAAGACCAACTAGGACTAATTTATGAAGTGTTTTGATAAAAGCTACACTAACTCTTGAATATTTGTTTGTCAAGAAATGTTTTGACAAGAGAATATTATATGTCAAGGAGTCAGTGGGAGTCTTAATGGTCTTGAAAGGCTTCAAGAACAAATCAAATAAACCTTATCGATCATCACTAGCACACGAGTTGAGGTTTACAACCTATCGTGTTGACATTATTTTGTTTCTGTGCCAATCCAATCGAGTTAATTATGCATGTGAGTCCTATAAGTTCTCATTTGAATGCATAAAAGGCAAGGACCTTGATCAATGGAACGTACATTGATGAGAAAAGGTGAGCTGCTTAACTACTTGGAAGACATGGTGGGCTGCTGTGCTACCATGAAGGCAAGAAATCGAGATCAAGAGAGTTCGATCCATATGAGTTTGAATTTGTCGTAAACTTTGGTTTTGACAAATTCACATGGATAGGAACAAATACACCATTTAAATCTAAGTGTCATAAGATTTCCTCCTTCATGAAAATGATTGTGAGGAAATGCTTTCACTAAGAGAGATTTTAAGATAGTGATTGTAAAATTGCATTCTCGAATTCGATTATGGTTATGGTATCCCTTTCCATAATTTGAATTGTGAGGTTTGGCAATTAGTCTTAATTGTTTAGACACACATATGAACTATCTAAAGGCAAAGGTGTATAAGTTCAAGAAGCCTTGATAAAAGATTATCAAAGCACTAAGTATTAGAAACATGAACTTAAGAAATTCAATAAGCATTGTTTTTCTGAAAGTTAAGCTGTTTCTAAAGACATGTCGAAGCTAGTGGGAGCATAAGTGTTATGTTTTATAGTAATCATCATGATAGTGGGAGCATAAAAGTTATGATTGTAGGATTATTAAGGAAAGTATTGCAAGGTTAGCAGTATTAATTATAGAAAACAAGAGTTATACCTTGCAAAGTCGTAAGGGTTGTAAAGTTGTTTTGCTATAATTAAGGGAGAGAATATTATGCCTCATTTCAAATCTAAAGGATTAGGTTGAGAAATGTTAATAAATTTAGTCAAGGGTACATAGTGTGTTCTTAAAATTTCGATTATGATTACGACATTCCTCTTCACAATTCGAATTTTGAGAACATAGCAAATAAAACATTATGCGTCGTGTCCCATATGCTTCCGGTATAGGATCGATTGCAAATGCTTTAATGTTTGACCATTCTAAAATTTTCCAAATGTCGAGCGCATTTAGAGGGAAAAGGGACTAGAATTGGTTTTGACTAAAATAATTAAACAACTATCAAAGAACAATCAAAAGTTCGACGAGGATTGGTTGCTTATGAGTAGTTGGAAGCATGGTATTGGATGGACCATATCGACATTATTATGAATAGAAAAGATTCTATTAAGAATAAGTTGTCATATGGAAAATATGGAAATGTATCCACATTGGGAATTGAATATTGAAAAATCTATGACTAGATTAGAAACTTTTATGCAAAAGGATGTTCAAAGGAATGTACTTTGAGTGAGAAACATCATATCTAAGGAATTGTCTTGTAACAATCCCCGATAGAAGACTTTGTAATATCATTGGCAATAGTCTTTGTGACTTTGGTGCAGTGACATTACGAAAGGATCATTGCATAAAGTGTTAGAACCTAGCATATTCTATAAGTAGCAAGAATTTGATATTCTTTCACTTATGAAAAAGGATTTGGAGTTGTGAAATGAGAATGATTGGAAATGTGCTCAATTTGGTCTATTTCACAAAGTAAGAATCATAGGTAAGCATTGTGTGCATGCTAGGAGCATGGGACAAGTGTAATAATTCAAGTAAGAAGTTGATTACCCAAAACGACAAATAATGAGTAATCGATATGGTGATAAATAAAAGGTGTTTTATTTATACTCAAAGGTTTGAGACCATATGGGATTAGTATTATTCTTGTGTTTCACATTTGCATGTTTTGACTTCCAGAATAATTGAATTTATTAAGAATAATCGAATTATTCGAACGGGCCACAGTCGTTCATATGTTGGAAGTAGATATGAAAGAAGACTGTCGTGAATTGGTGTTTGGATTGTCTAAAAGAGTATTAGACATAAGCAAATGTTTTCTGCAACGTTCATGAGTGCTTATGAGTATGATTTGAGCATTGGATTAAACCCACGCTCACTTGGATCACTCCATGGATTGTATCACGAGAGATTGGTGAGACGATAACATCTTATATTCTTGAAACCGAGATGTGTGAGTTGTATCTTGCAAATCGGTTGCACATTGATAATATGTAAACGCACTAGTAACTTGGTGTCATAAAACATATTGTTGTGTGTGATTCGGTGAGTGAGTGCAAGAAAGCATTGTATCAAAGTTTATCCGTTCCTTTTATCCAAAGTAGGATAAAAGCGATATCTTTGGGCCCCTCGATGATTTAGTGATGACAAACGTAAATGCTCGGCCGGGCTAGGGCTGATTTGATTTGTTCAATTAGTCAGTCGTCATAAATCAGGAATCGAGATATAATACAAAGAGAATGATTTGAAATCATATCTCATACGATATCTAGAATGGAGGAATATATGATCCCTTATCTAAGGACACGCGTATCTGATAGGATCAGAGTTGACAACGGCTTTGGAAAGCTACGATTGCAGATCAGGATCTGAAGTCATACGCAGAATAGTTATTAGACTTATCCAAGTGGGAGACTGTTGGATTAGTGTCTAAGTCCATAACTATTTTGGTATGTACTTGACTCGATGGTGTATGGTCCTTTTGGGTTGCCTTCACCAAAGCAACTTGATAGGATGAATTATGGAGAGAAAGGATTAAATATGATTTATTAATATATTATGGGAATAATATATTAAAGGAGAAATCATATTGTTTAATTAATATTAGTCAATAATTAATTGGTAATTAGTTTTGTGACTAAAAGAGATTAATTAAACTTAAGGGACTGGAATTGTAATTATAAGATAATTGCAATTTGGGCCATGGATTGTCTTAAATCAAGAGGTGGACGAATTCTTATGGGAAGCCCATAAGGAAATCGTCCAAGGGCTTGATTAAAGGAGTCTATGGGTTGCTTAGGGCTTAAGCAACCAAATTAGGGTTTCCTTGTTAGATAACCCTAATAGTCTCACTATATATAGATCCCTTAAGGACCAAAAACGTGGCTAAGCTTCTTGCTAGGGTTTTCACATGTTTTGGGCAACCTCTAACCTCTCTCCTCTTCATTCTCTTGCTTATGGTGTTTGTGAGCCATTAGAGGAGTGACACTTGTGACTCTAAGCCTTCCAAACTCAATTCAAGGAGGAATTGGGATTGTTATTGCTACATAACAATCAAGGTCATATCTTAAACCTAATTATATGTTAATATTGATTTCCATATGCTAGAATTAGGGTTTACAGTCTTGGATTCAAAGCATGTACAATAGAGAAATCTAGATCCAAGCATTAGGGTTTGTATGAGCACATAGGATGTCTTATGACCAAAACCCATCAAATCCGACTTAAAATGAATGAGTTGTGGTCGTTTAAAAAAATTCACAGATTACAAAATTTTTAAAAATCTTGCTGAAAAGCTGAAAATTTTCAGCTTTGATAACTTAACTTTGAAAAATTGTAACTCATTCAATATAATACCAAAATCAATAACATTATAGTCTAAATTCATCTACAAACTGTAAATTAAACGTTGGAAAAAGCCGCGTGTCAATCCGACTTAAAACGAATGAGTTATGGTTATTTAAAAATTTTCACAAATTACAAAATTTTAAAAATGTTGTTGAAAAGCTGAAAATTTTCAACTTTGATAGTTAAACTTTGAAAGACTGTAACTCATTGAATATAATACCAAAATCAACAAAATTATAGTCTAAATTCATTTACAAACTGTATATTAAACGTTGGAAAAAACCGCGTGTCAATCCGATTTAAAACGAATAAGTTATGGTTATTTAAAAATTTTCACAGATTACAATTTTTTTTTTAAATCGGGTCCAACCGGTTCTAAATCCAGTAAAAACCGGACCGGACCGGGAAAAAAACCAAACCGGTTTTGATGGATTCCTAGAACTGAGAGCCGGCCCGGTGATCCAAAAAAACGGTCTGGTCCAATTCACCGGTCCAAATGCTTACCCTAGCGACAAACATATTGGCAGTAACAACTTAAGCAATAGCAACGAGTAGTTACTTTTTTTTAGTATAGATAGTAAACATGTATTGTTAATCCAAATATATTATATTATCTGAATAATCTATAATTAAGATATTCACTTTGCTTCTCAATAAAAAATAATTTGTTCATATATGTATATGTTAATGTTTATATACTTTTGAAACCATAAAAATTACTTATTATAATATTTATGATATCCAGACATTTATTTGTGAACGATTATTGTCGTAGAAAAGAATTTTGAAATTATCATATACAAACAAAATATGAATACTTAGTGCATCTTCAATATATGGGATAATGACTTAAAAAGGTAATATATTTTTCGATTTGTACACATTTAGTCACTGAGTTTTTTTTTCATCCACATTTACCCCTTCAACTTGTTAAATTGTACACATTTAGTCATTATGATCGGCTACTCCATGTTAGCCGGTAAAAATGACTTAATAGGGTAATATATTTATCATTTTGTACACATTTAGTTCTTAATATTTTTGTACACATTTAGTCCTTAATATTTTTTTTATTGCAAAATAAGTCATTTTTGTTTGTTTATTCATCCAGTACTTATGAATGATTTCTTTAGGTTTTTCTCACGACATTTTATGTGGGATAGCCATATGGTGGTGGGATAGTTTCAGGTGGTCCTGCTATATGTTGTAGGCCAAGATACCTGGTGCGGGCCGACTATAAGCTGTAGGCACGAAGACTCGAGAAGAGCGGTTGGATTAAGGCGTCATACCAACAAACCCTGAATATTCCAGTCCGATTGCTGATTGGCCTTGTTGCATGTTGGCATTCCAGTCTGATGACTGGTTGGGCCAAGGTGTACCAATCTAATGAGTGTGGGTCCGTTATGCATAATAATACGTTTGTTGTGTTGGGTATTTTGGGGGAAACTCACTAAACTTTGTGGTTACCCAGTTGTTTATGTTTTCAGGTTCTATCGTTGGTCGTGGGAAGGCGAATGCATGGCTATACACACTCATCAACATTATGAGGATTACACATTTTCTTATATCACTCTGATTTTCGATAAATGTATTTTGGAATAAACGTTTTTTTCTTAATAATGGATTTATAATTAGGGAGTTTTGCCTTATTTAAAAATGAAATTTTTTTGATTGTGAAAATGAGACATTACACATAAACATCAACAGCCTCACACACTTCATCAATGATTGTCCCATGTAAGATGTCGTGAGAAAAACCTAAAGAAAACATTCATAAGTACTGAATGTGTACAAAAACAAAAATAACTTATTTTGAAACAAAAAAATATTAAGGACTAAATGTGTACAAAAATATTAAGGACTAAACGTGTACAAAATGAAAAATATATTACCCTATTAAATCATTTTTCCCGGCTAACCTGGAGTAACCGGTCATAAAGACTGAGTATGTATAGTTCAACAAATTTAAGGGGTAAATGTGGACGAAAAAAAAAACTCAATGACCAAATGTATAAATTAAAAAATATATTAACCATTTAAGTCATTATCCCTCAATATATCTATACAAATATAGTTATTTTATTTTCATATAAAAAGTCGAATTATTTCATGTTCGATACCACTTTATTATTTTTAGATTAATTATAAAGTTATTATTAAAAATGAACTCCAAATTTAGAGTTACATTATTCATTAAGTTTATAAATAAAGTGTTGGGACTTTCATTTGTCATATTTGATTATTAACTTTGATTTTATATGTTTAATTTATTTCAATTTTGAGTTTACATATTTTGAATTAATTTGTTTAATTTTATTGTTATATAATATATTTTAAAACGTGATAACTGGCTTAAGTTCATTTAAATATAACATTTTTCTTATAATTTATAATTAATAAAACTTCAAATTGTCACAAACACACATAAGAATGTTCTTTCATTGGTTCGTGATCGAGTAAATGCAAATTGTAAATTATATAATGATTATTTTTCAATGAATCCATTATATAATGATGGAATGTTTTGTCGAATTTCAAATGTGTCGTTTATTGTTGCTCGTTATAAATACATCAAAGACAAAGAAACTCACGTAGATATACGATTTCAATAATTTTTTTTTTGATAGACGCTCACCAAAAAAAAAAAACCCACTTCGATATATACAAATGCGTTAATTTATTATTTGTGTGAAAAATATTTCAAACGCATGAATGTGTAATATTTCTATAAAATATTCATAATAAGAGAGCTCTTTTTTACTTTTGTTTTTTGTGAGATCCTCAAAAAGTTGTTTATTTATATTAGGTTGAAAGTGTATAAGACCTACCAAATGGCTGAAAAAACACAATGGAAGAGTTTGTTAATTAAGATACTTATTGAAAAAAAAATTCATTCAATAGTTTTTTCACTTTCAACAAGCTTTTTTGGAATGTAGAGGCTCTTGAAAAAACTCCCTAAAAACTATCATTATATGATGCTTTTATAATGACTATATTTAGTATTACTTTTCATAAAACATTGCATTAGACAAATCTAGAAAAAAAACATTCATCTTGCATTTGCATATTCGAATATTTGTCAACAATACAACTATTTTGACATAGAAGATAAATGTTGGCGAATTTAGCATGACCAATCCATTTAGGTGTTGTTTGTTTTTTAGAAGCGAAAATTGTTGAAGTCTGTAGATTACATCTGCAACCCTCTGCAACAGAAGAAGTGGACCAAACGGCTGCAACCCGTAATAAAAAGTTTGTTTGTTTTTTAACGTCTGCAGACTGCTGCAATAAACAAAAAAAAAATAGAAATTTAAAAATAACATTAACCAAAACTCAACTAGGAAAATCATAACATTAACCAATACTCAACAAACTAGAATCATGACATTTTAACAATCAACACAAGAATGAGCAAACTATAATCTATAATCTATGACATTTTAGCATAACAAGAATTTCAATTGATGAAATTAATCTATAATCTATGACATTTCAGCAAATTAGACTTATGAATCAGAAACACACAAATCAGAAATCATATATGAATCAAATCAGAAATTAGAAAATCTATATGAAATAACATCAGAAACTAACATAACAACATCGATCATATCAGAAATAAAGAAAATCAACATATAAATCAAATTAGAAACTGATTTCAGCAAACATCACAACATCATAAAACAAGAAAATCAATATATCTTCATAAAATCGAAGGAGGGGCTAAGGAATTTCGATTTAAGCAAATTAGAAAAACAAAAACATAGCAAAATAGGAAAATCGAAGGAGGGCTAAGGAATATCTATTCCAGTTACAAAACAAAAATAAATTAAAGAAAAATGATTTTCAGAATGTGAGAAAAAAAGAACCTGTCGAAGAAGGGTTTGAGCAAGGCGCCGACGAAAGAGGGGTTGAGGCAGGCGACGACGTTGTGAGGATGTAAGGCTGCGACGATCTGCTGCCGGAGAAGGTAGAGGATTCGATGGGGGAAGGAAGAAAGTGAGCGACACTTTTTTTAGTGTAATTCGTTCTCTTTTTTAGTTTGTAGGCTAGAAGTGGTTTTAAGAGGCAAGTCAAATGTTGTGTGGTGCAGAACACGCACACATGTTTTTTAGTCTGAAGTCTTTTAAAAAATAAACTACTACGAGATGACAAGTGCTGCACGACACAACAAAAAGTGGTCAGAAGAGTTTTTTTACAAAAAAAACAAGAGTAAATTACACGAATGATCCCTATGGTTTAGGGTAATTTGCACGTTTAGTCCTTAACTTATTTTTTTAACTCGGAAGATCCCTACTGTTTGTTTTTGTTACACGCTTGGTCCCTGTATTACCTAAAAAGACTATTTTGCCATTGATTTTTTTAATTTATTTAAATAAACACACTCCCAACCCCACTTCCCTTAACTTATCCTACATATCTCATCATTTTTCCCTATTCAAATAATAGTCTCTTTAGGTAAGACAGAGACCAAGTGCGTAACAAAAATAAATAGAAGGGACCAAATGCATAACAAAAAAAACAGTAAGGACCTTCGGGGTTAAAAAAATAAGTTAGGGACCAAACGTGCAAATTACCCCAAACCATAAGGACCATTCGTGTAATTTACTCAAAAAAACAAACAACACGTTAGTGTGATCGAAATTAATTCGAGACATGTTGATTTTTTTTGTTTATTGTAAGTTAAAGAAGTACGAGATGCACACTCATATAAGTTCATTTGAGCATGCACTCCGTTAGTAAGGTTGTAACAAGGTCCATAGAACAGTCCTTGGTGGTGCCCATTAGTCGGTCAACGTTCGGAGTCAATATGAGTCGCTCTTGTCGGCTATGGTCAACTCCGCTCGAAACTGTGTACTTGTTTTAAAGACTAAATTTGTTTTTACTAGCAACAACAATGTCTTTTAACAAAAAATATGTTTCTTCATGCCAAAAACTAACCCAAAATTAATTATACATATATATTTACAGGTTTTTTGGTTTTTATAGACGATCAATTCTCTCTTACATTTTGTACAATTTTTTTTTATCTCATAGAACATACAAGAATACATATTAACAATTTTTCCTAAAATTCTTCAAAGAAATATCTTGATTCATCTCAAATCTATGTTCATGTAACTTCTTATATGTTCTATAGATTTTTAAACATATAAATACACAATTCTTAAAAATCTAAATATAACTCTTTGGAATAATGATTAAAATGGTAGATCAAGTCATATGAATTAAAGGCAACTCCAACTGACCTTTATTTTATATAGAAACACTGTTATCTATTCTAACCGACCAACGCAAAATCAATTTTATGTTATAAAAAACAGTTGGTGGCATTATCTATATAAAAACCTATTTTCATAAAAATAATATTTTTTAATTAGTTTTTACTTTTATAATTATTATATTTATTATATTAATATTTATTAAAATATATTTTTAGTACTATTTTTTAGAAATAAATTGATTTTAATATAATTTTTAGTGTTAAGCCGTTAAGGTTGACATTTGGTCTAAAATAAATACATATATGGTAAAAGAGTGAATTAAGGTAAATAGAGAGGTCAATATTGTCATTTCGAAAAGAGGACACGTCCATTTTAGTAACTTTCCCAGTGCACACCTCCACCTTTTTAAAACACTCGCCTTTCTCGGCCCATTTCTTCTTCTACTTCCCCTCTCTCTCTCTCTCCTAATTTTCAGACTTCACACTTCCCCCTTCTTCTCCATACTTCTGCTTCATACGAAGTGTGTGAGTGAGTGCGTGTTTTATGAACAATCAATGGTCTGTGTCGAACGAATGACAGCATCATCTTGCTTAGACTCCTCCTCCCACATCACGACAGGAGACGAACTTAAAACCGTAGTACAATTGTTTCAAAACAACACCAGAAATGATGGCGATGGTGATGATTTAAATCGCAACATAGAAGAAGAAGAAGAAGGTTTCTCAAAGATGGTGATCAGAGAGTGTAGAATATGTCAAGAAGAAGACGGAGAACACGAACTGGAATCTCCTTGTTCCTGTAATGGCACCCTCAAGGTTTATTTCTATTTCTTATTCTTATTCTTATTCTTAGTTTAATCTAACTTTTTCCAAAATTAGGGATTTGAACTCTGATTTTATGTTTTACAATTGCAAAAGTTGGAAGTAGTTTGATGGGTCCCACAATGGGTAATGGGTCCATGTTTGATTCTAATATCTTATCTTGTTAAAGCTTTATGATGCTAAGTGGTTCTATTGTGTACTTGGACAGTAGAGCTAATTTAATGAGGGCACAGCTGATAGCTCCTTCTCTATGTTATATCTACTTGATAGGGGCCCTCTTGTTTCCATATATCTAATTTGATTATGGATCATGGATTATGGGTTATGGATTATGGGTTATGGGTTATGGAGTATGTTTTAAAGTTTAAACACAAACTTAACTTAAATCTAAATAAAAGTATCCACTTTAACCACAATAATCAAAGTGGAATTCTTGTATACAAACATTGTAACATCTTTATGCCTAAAGTATTCTATTTTAGTATTGGTGAATTGACTAAAACAACACAAATGGTTGTCTTTTCTTGCGTTGATGGCAAAAGAAAAGGTGGGTGTCAATGTACCCCAACCAAATACACTTTTAAGTATTCCAATCTTTTCTATTTCTTCTTGTGTATAAAAAAGTGTGTTCAACTTTTGGAAAGTGGGGGGTTTTATTGGAGTGGCTTGAGAGATTAGTCTATGTGATTGTACTAATTTGTTATATATTGGATTTTTTTTTTCTCGTGGTTTATCTTCGGTTTTGGAGTTTCCACGTATATTCTTGTGTTCAAATTTTTCTGTCATTGTTAATTGGGCGGATTGTTGGGGATCTTTGAGAACATTTTCCCAAACAGATTTGACATGAGAGTTTTTATTGTAATTTTTTTATATAGTTTGCTCATAGGAAATGTATTCAGAAATGGTGCAACAAGAAAGGGGATATAACCTGTGAGATATGCAATCAGGTTTTATTCTTTTTAACTCTTTTCACTCCCATTTATAAAATTCACTAATTATTTTTTATTTATTTATTAAAACTGTAATATATTTTATGACTAAATTTATAGGTTTATTCACCAAATTATGCTCTTCCACCTGCAAGAATTAATCCTGATGTTATGACTATTGATATCAGGTTACATTTTTTTTTCTTCCCAAAACATCACGTTTTATATTCTTTTTTTTTTTTTTTTTTTTTTTCCAATATAAAGTTAAATTTATATGTTTAAAACTTTTCTTTTAGGCATGCATGGGGCCCACAAATTGACCTTCGGGATACTCACTTTTTAGCTTTTGCTTCGGAGCACCAGTTTCTTGAACACGATTATGAAGAGTATGATGTATCAAGTAATACAAGCATTGCTTACCTCCGTTTTATGGCTCTCATTGTAAGTAATAAAAAAGTGTCAAAAGTTCAAAACTCGAAATAATAAAATTGTGTAAAAGTTTATATTTCAAAATATTTGTATAATTGTTTACTTATTATAACACATGCAGTTGATGTTAATATTACTCGTACGCCAAGCTTTGTTAATCACAAGAGACTTGGGAATGGTGCCGGAGTCATCCAAAATCTTTAAAGTAAGTTTTTATGTAATTTTTTTTATTTGGAATTAAATTATAAATAGTGCTAAATTTGATCTATAACATATAGTTTGACTTTTTTGGTTGACTATTTATGAATGTAGTTTCAGGTTTCTGTTCTTCAGCTGGCGGGGTTTCTTCTTCCATGTTATGTGGTTAGCCGTTCATGGTTGATGATTTTAAGGCAAAGAAGAAGACAAGTTAGTCAAAATTCATATATACTTTTTTTTTTTTTTTTTTTTTTAAATTTAATTTATATTACAAAAGGTTACCAAAATTGGGAAAATATAATATCACCAAATAACCATATTTTCAACATTTTCACAAACTTGACACCCGATTTCAAAAATTGATTTCGGGAAATACATTTTTTACGAAATTGCTTTTTCAGTGGTCCCAACTTAAAACTTCTACAAAAATCGTGATGATTTTTGTAGTGGGGACCACTGATAAAACATGAAAAAACAAGGTATTTTCCGAAATCAATTTGTGAAATAGGTGGTGAGTTTGTGATTAAGTAAAAAAAAATAAAATCTGAATTGATTCCATACCTAACAAGAGGGTAAAAAGGTAAAATACCTATTGGAAAAGATCTCTTATAATGTGTCACTATCCTAATTCCTAGACAAAACAAGAAGTGGGGTTAGATGCAATTAAGAGCGCCACCCATGTTTTCATTATAGCAAATCATTTATCTCAATGTATTTACATTTCTTTACCCTAACAATACAAGTATTTATAATTGGTCCCTTTCTTTCCCAGATATAATCAATGATGATGAGCAAAGCCTTTTTGTATATCATCCTACTCCAATGGCAATGGCCATGAACTCGATTGCAGTATAAAAAAAATACTTGCAACAGTTCTTGAAGCATTTACATGCCACTTGTTCAAGAATCAAAGGGCAAGACGAGTTCAAATGCAAAAAAAAAAAAATTGTTTTCCTCTATGAATTTTATTTTAAGTTTTAAGTTTTAACTGCTTCAATTGATGGCCATGTTATGTAAATTGTGTATATTGTTGAGTTCATTGGTCGCTTCTCGTGTAATTTCGACCAATTCACCTAAAATTGGGTTGATTTGAGTTATATTTTATTTTAATTTGGTTAAGGGAGTGTATGGGATTGCTTATATAAGTACTTTTAGGTTATTATGGTTTGGAATCATTAAGGTTGTGTTTGACGCGCCACAACTAGCTAATAAGCTGTTTAATTTTTCGAGCTTTTTTATGTTGTCGTGTTTGGTAAGTCAAAAAGTAGCTTATAAGTTAGCTTATAAGCTAGCTTTTTGAAAAGCTACTTAGACGCTTTTTAGGAGTTTTTTTAAAAATTTTCAAATACACCCCTTAATTAATTATAAAAACACATACTCTTACATGTCTTTTTATGTAATTTTATATATTTCAGCTAGTTTTTCAATTAGTTTACCAAACGTTGTTTTTTATCAGATAGTTTTTCAGCTATGAGCTAGTTTTTTATTTAACAATTAGCTTTTTAGCTGACAGCTAGTTTTTCAACTAATACGCAAAACATAGCGTAATACGCTAATTTAAATGTTTGTATCACATAAGTTAATCAACAAAACTTTTTCTTAAATTGTCTTAATCTAATAAGCACTTGTACAGAAAAACATAAGCTGGTATTTAAATATCCATGACTTCGAAAATCGCTTAATAAAAAAGTTATATTATTGTTCTACCAGTATAGTTTTTATAATTTTATTTAATATATTAATAATTTTGTGAAATTAAAATAAACAAGAATCAAACTGGCTTTTGTTTTTTTTTTTTTTTGTACTAAAATTTTACTTATAATTCGATATAGCTTAGAGTCCGTGTTTGATCAGTGAGTCTCGTGTGTTTTGTCTTTAGTCAGGACGACAGAGATATTTGGTTTCATGTACTATTCACTGTCTTGGATTTTAGAAACAAGACTACACATATAGTCTCTTCATGATCATGAGAAATGCAATAATTTTGATTTGGAAATATCTGAAATAAATTTAGCTTTAGCAACGCAATTATATTGTTTTTTTTTTAAGCAGAGTACTATACGACATGTGACCTAAAAAGTCGTTCTAAAAAAATGATACCTAAGATTTAAATATGATCTATGAGCATGTTGTGTACTTTTGTTACACTTGAAAATTTGTGGGCTTAAAAGGTCATAAATAAATATCTGAAAGAATCTAACAGCAAGACTTCAAATTTGATGTAATGGGTATGTATCATTGGGCCTTTAAGAGTGAAAGACCATAGAGTGAGTGAAATGGAATTTAATAACTTTAAGCCCTAAAACCAATATAATGTGAAATGGAAAAATAATACTCCCTCCGTTCCAAATTGATAGTCCATTTTTGACTTTTAAAGTCTTTTTTCTTCAATTTTGACCTTAAATATTTTTATTTGTGTTATATATTACTTGATAAAACTTATAACAATGAAAAAACATTTAAAATACAATCCATTTATATATTTTGCATCAAATATTATCTATCAAAAATAAAAATATTTAAGGTCATAGTTGAAGAAAAAAGACTTCAAAAGTCAAAAGTGGACTATCAATTTGGGACGGAGGTAGTATAAAATAACGAAGTTAACGACTGTACCCAAAAACAAAAGCCGAGTTTACACTTTGAAAATTATGGATATAGACGGAATAATGTCAAATCATCAGTTCATCACCACCATCAAAAGCACCATTGTTTTACTATGATGCTCGTAGTGATACCAACAACGTCTTGTTTTTTGGACGCAGTGAAAAAATCTCAAAAAATTGGAATTTTTTTCATCATCACGACACTACTAATATTTCCTGTACTAAGAAATTTTGTGTTGACCCCTGAATTCAAAAGTTTTATTATTATCACAATCTAACATTTTGTGAAATGATGAGTTAACTCGAAGGGTTTTGTTTGGAAATAAAGGCTTCTTTGAAAAAAGATTGGAAATTAAGGTTGATTATAAAACGGTTTTTCCACATCGTAACGAACTGTGTCGCAAATCGTTCTCCTTGTTTGCCATGAATGTAACCTGGGGCGGAGCTACTATGTAGCCCGGGATAACCCTCCAATTTTCCCGTCAAATGTAAATTTCGTGTTTTTTTTTTCGAAAATCCGTCACAAATCCGTCATTAATCCGTCACAAAGTCTGATAATTATAAATTTAGCGTAAATTCACTGGTTTAGTGACGATTTTGTGACGGAGACTTCCTTCGGTAACAATTTTTTTTTTATTGTAGTGCAAGCCCTAAAGAATTTGTGCAACCCCTGGTTTTTCATCCTGGATCCGCCACTGAATGTAACTCCCATGGTTTGAACATTTGTAAATGGGTTAGTGAGCCACATCGTCTACATGTCATACCAAGTAAACCATCAAAAGAAGATTGTAGGGATGCTCATAAAATCACATAAACTGCACAAATCGTCCACACCGCACGAATAATGTGGGTTAGAACATATGTACTGTGTTTTCAATTCTGTTAAACCACGCTATTCAACATAATTTTGTTGTTTCTAGTTATAAATTTGTAGTTCCAAACATACTGCACCACACACACACACACACACACACACATATATATATATATATATATATATATATATATATATATATATATATTAGTTTTAATTTTCCATTCTTTAAATTATAATAAATGGTTTGAAGATTTTAAATAAGTTGATGACTATCCATATTAAACAAATAATAATTAGTTGAGTTTTTATCAATTTTATATAAAAATTATTATTATTATTATTTTGAAATGACTAACTAACACCAACTCGTATTTAATTGAGGGAATCATTCTTTATCATTGGCCCAAAAGCATATTGGTTGATGGTTGAATCCCATGGAGAGGGTAAGCACAGTTCCTACTAGTATACATTAGGTTCCTCTATGGTTGGTTTTTGTTACTAACTTCTATTGTCATTATTCAAAACAAAAGTGGTTATTATATATGGTTTGTTTTGAAAAAAAAAAAAACTCAATTATTAATGATTTAATAAGTTATAAGTTACTTATAAAAGATATCTTTCATAAATGATTGTAGTAGACTCGTAGTCAACTTAACCACGAAACCAAAGGTATAATTTCTAACTTTTATTAATAGATCTAGAAATCCAAATACAAGTTATTATCCGGAAAAAAAAACGCAAACACAAGCTTTACGAGGATGATATATAAGTCCGTTTATGAAACCACATAAAACACATTTTATAACGTGGTTTAAAACTTTTGTGATGTCGGTTTGAGATTTTCCAAAAATTCATATAATGTTTTGACTATAAATCATATCAACATCCCATTTGAAAAGTAATAACAAGGAAAATTATTTGGTGTAGAACCAAATAACTCGAATCGAAATCAATTTCTGACCAAATCATATTCAAATTCGGTTGTGGTTTGGTTCGAGGCCAAACCGAATTTTGAATTTGATTTTTGGTTTGAATTTTGATCTCATAAACTTTGGACCGAATCAAACCAAAAATCCATATTACATTAACTACTTAATTAAAAATTATATTTTATATTTTAGTTATTAATAAAAATATTAAATAATCAATATAAAGTAAACATAATTTTAGCCCTTTTACCAAGATGATTTAGAAACTAGACAAAATTGCCAACCACTTTCGTGTTTTGTGTTTCTGCTTGTTTGACGATTTTCATAACTACAATTGGCTTGGAAGACCGGTCAACATCTAGGACGCCCACTACGACGCCCTACATGACGCCCCAACTTCCAAGGTGCCGTCTAAAACGCCATAATAGCCCTCTATGACTCCCCAACATTTTAGTCGGCGTCTAGGACGCCCACGGGGGAAAGAGCTCCGAAAATCAGTTTTTTAGCACTTATTTAAAGGGGATTCAACCCTAATCATAAGAGAAATTCTCCCCTACAATTTTCCTCATTATTTGAGGGTTCCAAACACGTTTGTGATCACTCCAATCCGGATTTAATGTGAGATTTCATTGAATTCCTCATCAAGTAAAGTTTGAAGATTGTTCAATTGGTGGATCATCATCAATTCCATTCATTTCCAGAAATAATTATTTCTTCCCCAAGGTTTACTTGTTTCATACTTTGATAATCATTAGGCTATTTTTTTTTTTTTGATAATTCTAAGTTTGTTTTTGGATTCTAGTATGCAATTCATTGTTTTTCTCCAAGTTATTTATTGTATGAATTCAATGAAAGTCCAAATCATTAGGGTTACCTTCGGGTATGTTTAAGACTTTTGGATGAACACAATTGATTATTACTTGATTCTGTTAATTTCAATTGTTGTTTTACGCTTCATGTGATGATATTTGGTAATAGTAATTGAAATTGGGTTGTGTGAATTTATTTGATTTCATAACTAAAATAGTATATAGTCAATTCATCGATTGTTCCAAGTTCAAGTAGTTTAGGAACAAAGACAATTGGTTGAATCCACATATATCCTTACAACTTGCGATATTAAGTACTTAATATGATAATAGGTAGTTGCAAGACACTTTATTGCCAATTCACTAATTGTTCTTAATCCAATCTGATGTAGGGGGTAAGACAACTACTTGAATGAACATATCATGTACCCAAAATTATATGTTACAAGATAATAAACCCGAACTGCGTCTATTTAATTGAATTAGGATTTTAGGGAAGAACGTGTGTGAATCTAACATGTCAATAACTGAACCGGTAATGCCTTACTTTTCTCATTGAGAGTTTCATTTTAGTAATTCATAGTTGATAAAGTTTATAGTTTTGATTTGTTCTTAATTAAAAGTGATTTTATGACAATTTAAAGTATTAGTTGTTTTTTTTATTTTGACTATTTTAGCACAAGGTTTGACCACAAACTCCTTGTGGATTCGACCATTATTTACCCAAGCTATCGGGTGGTTTTTGAAGTTATTTTTGATTGAGACAACGACCTCGATCAAATTTTGGCGCCGCAAACTCCTCATGTATTCGGGGTGGTTGTCTTAATAAAAAAATAACCTCAAAAACCACTAGATAGTTAGGTCAAGTAAGGGTCGAATCCACGAGGAGTTTGTGGTTAAACTCTGTGTTAGAATAGTCAAAAAGAAAGAATGAGTACTTGCAATTATAAAACTAATCCAAACCATAGACAAAACAGAATGCTTTAAACTTTATTAATCAAAAAAGAAACTTTCAATAAGATTCTAGCTCATGTCAATCTTACGAATCTGATCAAATATGATGTAACTCAATCATTACCATACTAGAAGTTATCAAAGAACTCAAAGAATGCACAATCAAAACAAATATGAAGAAAAGTTTAATTGGAAGACACTGTGTGAAACAGTATGTGACCCCTCAATAACATGAGTGTATGGGTTGGTCCATTAAGTGTTACCGGCCATGCTAACTTTGTTAGTGAACCTTGGAAAAGAACTTTTGACAATGACTTCAACTGATTACTCAGGAGGTTGATTGTTGGAAAAGATTAAAAAAGTAGAGGGTTTTAAATACCAAAGTAAAATAAGAGTAATAAACATTATACGTTCAAAAGTTTTGGATAAGTACTTAGATACACAAAATCGATATATCGTGGTTCTTTGAAACGTTATGATAAATTATACGAAATTCATGATTTCATTGATTTTTTCTTAGGATTAGAGGTTAAGACTACACTGGTGATTTTTTGGCCAATCTTGGGACTAGTTTGGAATAAAGTTAGGGAGGTTTGATCGGGTCATTTTGGTTTAATATAATATGTTTTAATTCGTTTATTTTGATGTTTGATAACCCAAGAATGGCTCTACTTGGTATGATGTTAAACAAATGTGTAGGCAATCAAAGTTGAAGGAATTGGGTGGAATATGCAAGAAAAATGAGCAAAAATAGGCTACCAAGCATGAGGGACAAATTTTGTAAAGTTGTGAAGAAGAATATTGCTGGAAAATTTGACCCCTCTTCAATGTTTTGATCATATCTCAAGTTCTAGAACTTCAATTTACTTGAGTCAAGATGTTTCAGAAACTCGACAAAATTACTACGACTTTCATGTTTTGTGTTTTTGCTAGTTTGGTGTTTTTATAACTAAAATTGGATTGGAAGACTGGTAAGCATCTAGAACACCCAATACGATGCCCTCTATGACGCCTTATAAAATGCCATAATAGCCCTCTATGACGCCTCAATGTTTTCCTTCGGGAGTGAGATTGAGATTACTTCAGGAACATAAGTATATTCCTTTCGAGAATGAGATTGAGATTCCTTCGGGAACATGAGTATATTTCCTTTGGGAATAATATTGAGTTTTCTTGTTTATTTTTGTAAAGTAATAGATTAGTTTTTAGAAATAATTTATCTGTACAAAAATGTAACAAGAAATGAAGTTTGAACCATTTTTGAAGACAAAAAAGGCAATTTTCGAGTCTACTAAAGTGCTGAGCATAAAGATGACACTTTCTGAAAAATGTCATGAATGCTGTCAACAGTAGCATTTTCTTTAAAGGGCTGTTGACCTAATGCAACACTTTCTGCAACCATTTTCTGAAAAGTGTTGCATGTGGCTGAATGTTTCCTATAAAGAAGATCTTCAAATCTTTTGCAAGCAATGGGTATTTACTTAAGTGGGAGCTTCTACAACAACATTACAAGAAGATTTTTGGTCCCTTTAAATGTCCCTTTAGGACTGGAGTAGGCATCTTTAGTGTTGGCTCACAAAAATG
Source organism: Lactuca serriola (assembly GCF_051521515.1). Lineage (NCBI taxonomy): Eukaryota > Viridiplantae > Streptophyta > Magnoliopsida > Asterales > Asteraceae > Lactuca > Lactuca serriola. Next base: position 87,376,484 of record NC_136416.1, on the reverse strand, counting down.
TCATTAGTTGGTTATGTTTATGCACATATCTTTTCATGCATGTTTGTGTTGTTTATTTTATGCATTATTTTGTGTAGTTGATAAAATTAGTTTTTCACATGCTAAAATAATTTTGGACAAAATAAACATCACATGAAGTTTGGGTTTTTCAAAATTGGACATAAGATGTAACAAGTTATTATTTTAAAAATAAAACTCGGTTTTATAAAATCGTTAATAACAACAAATTTTGAAATACTCCATTATAAGTTTTAAAACGGTGATTTTTGTAACTTATACAAACTCTCTCTCTCTCTCTCTATATATATATATATATATATATATATATATATATATATATATATATAATAAAATAAAGTTTTATTAAAGATATAAAAGGTTCAAATGTACTCAAACTTAATACCGGTTATTAAAATTGAATTGCGTCAAATTATATAAAAACTAGCTTTTTATATAGAACCTTTAATGAAACATCCCAAAAATACGACCCGAAAATTTCATTTTTAATATAACAAAGATCATAAAACTGAGTATCACATAATAAAACCATACGTTGCGTATCTCAAACCATAATAAAATACTGTGAGAAAAACTGTGTCACAACTGTATCAAAACATATCTAAGAAACTGAATCAACTCCCAAGACAAAACTGAAGTTGTGGTGTGTGCGATGCCATCATCCCGAGCTCTTCCCTTTACTTGCGGAAGTACCTGAAACCAAAACTGAAACTGTAAGCACGAAGCTTAGTGAGCTCCCCCAAACTACCACATACCACACAATAACAAATAAAGCACATACTGGGCCTTGCCCATTGCATCGGACCGAAGTCCGGAACTGACTGCATCGGACCGAAGTCCGGAACTAGCTGCATCGGACTGAAGTCCGGAAATGACTGCATTGGACCGAAGTCCGAAACTAAATGCATCGGACCGAAGTCCGGAACTGACTGGGACCTTGTCCCCTGCATCAGACCGTAGTCCGAAACTAGCTGCATCGGACCGAAATCCGGAACTGTCTGAACATAACATAACATAAACACGTATCTGCTAACATAACACATATACTGCATCGGACTGAAGTCCAGAACACATAACACATAGACATGCCTGAATCACAAAGACATCAAGCACCCTGAACTACTGCTTCGGACCGAAGTCCGAAACTAACTGCTAGTTAAACGGGCCGGCATTGTGGCCGTAGACCCGTTCCTACTGGTAGGAAACTCACCTCATGAACTGGCTGCTGAGTGTATGACTCTAGAAGCTATCTGCTGCTGCTACGATATCTCCCCGGCTACAATTCCATAAACACACTCAATCAGATACTAATAACTGCATTGGGGTAAAATGACTCTTTTACCCCTGGTCAAAGTCAACTCTCCTAGTCAAAGTCAACCTACAGTTGACCTGACTCGCCAAGTTGGGCCGCCAACTCGCCGAGTCTCTATTCTTACTTCTCAACCCTACTCGCGGTTACTCGTCGAGTATGGCATCAACTCGACGAGTTTCCTTTCGATTCTAGAACTCAGGCCATCTACATCTGACTCGCCGAGTTGTATGAACAACTCGACGAGTTGTTCTTGAATCTAAGAAGATTGCCTTGGACTCGCCGAGTTGTATGAACAACTCGTCGAGTCCCTCCATTACTGAGTCTGACCTCCGGTTCACTGAGTCCATTCTACTACTCACTGGTCCCCACTCGGCATCACTAAAAAGGGGAAAAAATCGGGGACTCGCGACTCGACTCGCCGAGTCGCATGCATGCAGCTACTCTAAACTCGATTCTGCTCAGATCCAGCGCATATAACTTATAGATCTGGGCTCCCTAAGCTCGATTAACACGTAAAGATTCTATCTTTACGTGCCTATATGCACCCATGAAGATTAAAAGGCTCAAAAAGCATAATAAAGGCTAGATCTATGGTTCTCAAGCAAAGAAACTTCGAAAAGGCACTAGATCAGGGCTCTAAAACTCCTAAATGAACAGATCTAGGGATATCTCGACCCAACAAGGCATCCACACAACTATAAAGCTTGAAAAGTACATTAAACTAGCCTTAAAAGTGTTCTAATGGAGGTTTTAAGCATAAAACAGAATGATTCCGAGACATACCTCAATGAACTCCGACTTTGGCCTTGGATCTTTACTCTACTCTCAAGAATCCACACAAAAACACTTTAATCATACAAGGAATGGTTTAGGGTTTCTCTCAAGCTCTCTGAGGGTGAAGGAGGCGAGTTTGGGGCACATAACATTGCTTAAATAGTGAGCAAACCCGGGGATTTAGGGTTTCTTCCTGGCAGGCGGACTCGCCGAGTCCCGAATATGAACTTGTAAGGTCAAACCTTGAAATGTGATAATGTTTAAAACAGACTCAGCGTCAGCACATATCTAAGTATCAGCATCAGCGTGTCAACTGCTCAGTTTGTAATAGTTTAGTTTGTTCGGTGCATTGTAACAAATCTTGTATTTATCGTGTTTCCTTAGTTATCTTAATTAGTTAGCTAGCGTATCCCTGAATTGTAGGGATTGTGTAGAATAGCAATATATAATCTCTTGTAAAGGTTTGTGAATCAAACACACCTTTCAAAAACCCTAATCGCTGCTTTGTGCACACAATAATCTCTTTGTGAGATTATCTTTCTTAGTGAAAGTTTTTCTTCGTGAATTTCTCTTGTTCTTATTTACCATCATTGTTTGATATTTTGATTGATCTAAAGGCCTCTTCAATTGGTATCAGAGCAGGTTTCTCTTATCAAACAAATGGCTTCATCTTCCTCTTCGTCAAATTCATCAAATCATCCTTCTGCTAAAATTCCTCCTTTTGATGAAACAAACTTTGCTATGTGGAAAATAAAGGCTCTATATGCCTTAGAGTCAGTAGATGAAGACATGTTGGACATCGTTGAGAATGGTCCTTATGTTCCGATGTATCAGCCCCTTAAAAATAATGTTCCTGATGGTACTATGAAGAAAACTCCCAAAGAAAACTGGACGGCAGATGACAAGAGAAAACATGGTCTAGATGTCCGTGCTCGTGCCGCAATCAGCTACTCTCTGCCATATAACATCTTTGGGCTAGTTCAAAATTGCATCTCAGCAAAAGAGATGATGGATACTCTGACTGTATCTTTTGAAGGCACTGAAGAAGTCAAGGCTACTCAAATAAATGATCTTAACCGAAGGTATGAACATTTTTTTGCTAAGAAAGGTGAAACCTTGACTCAATCCTTTAACAGATTCAATACTCTTGTTAATGATCTTCGGAGACTTGATCAGTTGAAGCATAGAACTGTTCTAGTGCAGAAGTTTTTGGATTCTCTGGATGCAGGTTGGGAGAATCATGTTGATGTGCTGAAAAACAGTGAGAAGATCAACTCTATGGACTTACAAAGTCTCTATGGAAATCTTCGATACTATGAAGAATCCAAGCTTCAAAGAAAGGAACTGATGAAAGATTCTCAGCGTGAATCATCTGTAGCTTTGTTCTCCAACAAAAAGCTAGTGTCAGATTCAGACACTGAAAGTAATTCAGATACTGATTTATCTAAAACTGACACTGATGATCTTGAAAAAGTTGTGGCTAGTGCAGCTTTGATTGTAAAGACTTTTGAAAAATCAGGTCGAAACTTCTCAAAGTTTCAAAAGAAGATGGGTGGAAAGTTCTCAAAAAGATCAGGAGCTGATAAAAGGCATGGTGATGATAAGAAAGAGAAGGCTTAGTGCTTTAACTGTGGGAGCACTGATCATTTTGCAAAGGAATGTAAACAAAAGAAACAAGGCTCAGATGAATACTGGAAGCAGAAGTACAACAAGCTGATTGATAAGCTGAAAGCTGAGAACTTGGAACATAAAGTGCTTGTGATTGAAGAAGAAAAATGGAAAACTGATGAAGAGTCATCAGATGATGAAGTCAAGTGTCTAATGGTAAAGATAGAAGACCCGGATGTTTCTGATAAAGACAAAAGTACATTTGATGCTGATATGTCTGATGCTGTTGAAAATTCCAGGAAGAACAACACTGACTCTTCTTCAATGTACCAGGTTAAAAACTTTGTTTCCTATTCAATGAATGAAAAAATCAAAATGTTTGAGTATTTGGGTGTCATTAATTCTAAGAAGAATCAAACTATAAGAACTTTGCAAAATCAAATTGATCTTCTTGAAACTGATATATCCATGAAAAATAGCATTATTGAGTCCACTCAGGAAAATCTTAGAATTACTAGTCTGTCAAATTCTTCTTTGTCTGCTGAAATTGACAAAGTTAAAAATCTTTTGATCAAAGAACAAATTGTGCTTCACACTTGGGCAAAATCTCATAAGAATGCAAATTATATTATTTCAGCTCAAATTCCACATTCATGTGAGAAAATTCTTGGGGGTAATTTTGCAGAAGCTGAAAAAGTTTTTAAATCACAAGAAAAGGATTCGGAGTTCTATTCCATGAATGAGATGAAAAACAATTTCAAAAATAAGTTTGTCAGTAACTCTTTTATTAATCAAAGTTTAATTGATGAATACTGTATTACTAATTCTGATGGTATTACTGAGTGTAATGTTGAAATTACTGGAATTGATCCTACCTCTTATCCTGCACATCTTGTAAGACCAACTCCTCTAACTGAGAATATTATTGCTTTTCCTATCTCAAATGGTGTGTTTCATGCTGTTCATGAACAACTTAAGCATTTCCCTGATTGCAATCCATCTGTGAATGAGTCAAAATCAGACACTGATAGCTCATCATCTAACACTGAATTCAGTTGTGACTCAATGATAAACAAAAGGACTCAAAGCTCTCTTGGTGAATCTTACATGTCAAAATGTGTTAAATCAAAAAATTTGCTCACCAAGAAGAACTTTGGTACTAGAGTTTGTTACAAATGTGGTGATTCCTCTCACAAGATCAGTGAATGTTCTTTTGATAAATCATCCTCAAGAGCTGAAAATATTAAAGTTAGAAATGAAAAATGGACTCTTAAGTCAAATTCTTTAAACTGTCTTCCTAAGGAGTGTTATAATCTATTATCAAATAACTTTGTGAATGACCCATCTTCAAATGGGTCAGTGTGTTCTAACTAGTTTCTCAGCACTGTAGGGTCAGGAGCATCTTTGGTACTTAGACAGTGGTTGCTCAAGGCATATGATAGGATCAAAGTCTCTCCTGGAAGATTATGTCAAGAAAACTGGTCCTGCAGTTACTTATGGAGACAATGGAAAGGGGTTCACTAAGGGATATGGAAATATCAAATGCAATAACGTGGTTTTTCAAAACGTTTCATATGTACAGGGTCTCAAACACAACCTTATCTCTATCAGTCAATTGTGTGATGCTGACTATGAAGTTCACTTCACAAAGAAGGAAGGCAGAGTTGTAAACACTGACAAGAACATCGTACTTTCAGCAAGTAGAAAAATGATATATATGTTCTTGACATGTTCTCAAGTGACAAGGCACTGATGCAATGCTTCTTTACAAAGTCTCAGACGAATCTTAGCTGGATTTGGCACAAAAGGTTTTCTCATCTGAACTTCAAGAATCTATCCAAGATATCCAATCAAGATCTAGTTAGAGGGCTCCCAAAATTCAGCGTTGTGAAAGACAAGATGTGCTCAGCTTGTGAACAAGGAAAACAAACCAAGTCCTCTTTCAAACCCAAGTCATGTTCCAGTATATCAGTCCCTCTTCATTTACTCCACATGGACTTGTTTGGACCTATTCCTATCCGTTCACTAGGTGGAAATAAGTATACTCTAGTGGTTGTGGATGAGTTCACTCGATTTACATGGGTAGTTTTCCTGAAGAAGAAAAGTCATGCTGCACAGGAAATTATCTCACTGATTCGTAAAAATGAGACACTGACAGGTCTCAAAGTTAAGCAACTAAGAAGTGATCATGGTACTGAGTTCCGAAACTCAACTCTTGAAGAATTTTGTGATCATAAAGGAATTGGGCAAAACTTCTCAGCTCCTTGTACTCCTCAGCAAAATGGAGTTGCCGAATGAAGAAATAGAACACTGATTGAGGCAGGAAGGACCTTGATGATCCATGCTGGTCTTCCTATGTCGTTTTGGGCTGAAGCTGTCAATACAGCGTGTTTTACTCAGAATCGATCTCTAATTCACATGATTCACAAGAAGACACCATATGAAATGCTGAAAGATAGAAAGCCAGACGTATCCTTTTTTCACGTGTTCGGATGCATTTGTTATATTCTAAATCAGTGTGATCCAAGATCCAAGTTTGAACCTAAGGCTGATAAAGGTATTTTTGTTGGGTACTCATCTATTTCAAAGGCTTTTCGTGTTTTTCATGTGAACAGACAATGCGTTGAAGAATCCATTCATGTGAAGTTTGATGAGGAATCATACACTGATGAAAAAGTCACTCATTCCCCTTCTATTTTCCAAGAGCTTCTCTCCTGTCCATTCGACAAAGTCCCTTCTGCTGGAGATAAGACTGATTCTTCTGATTCTATCGTTCCAGTTCCATGTTCCTTGAATCAAGATACCGCAGCCAGATCAGTAGATAATTCATTAGGTGCTGATGAAATCCTTGAAGCTGAAGACTCTCCTGAAACTGATAATTTGTCAGTGTCAAACTCTCCGGAATCAGCATCAGTCACTAAACATCGAGATCATCCTGTTGATCAAATTATAGGGAATATTCATGATGGTGTCCGAACCAGATCTAGTGTATCTAATAAATTTTGCATGTACGTTAATTTTGTTTCAATGATCTTACCTGACAAGATACACACAGCTCTTCAAGATGCTGATTGGATCAAAGCCATGCAAGAAGAACTGAATGAGTTTGAAAGGCAAAAAGTTTGGACTCTTGTCCCAAGACCATCCGGGAAGACTATCACTGGAACTCGCTGGGTCTATCGTAACAAGGTTGATAAATATGGAATCATCACTTGCAACAAGGCAAGGCTTGTAGCTCAAGGGTTTACTCAAATTGAATCCATCGACTACGGGGAAACTTTTGCTCCAGTTGCTCGCATTGAAGCTATCAGACTGTTTCTCGCATACGCATCCTACATGAATTTCATTGTCTATCAGATGGATGTGAAAACAACATTCCTCCATGGTGTGTTAGAAGAAGAAGTATTCCTCAATCAGCCCCCAGGCTTTGTGGACAAAGATCCTCCTGATTACGTGTACCGATTAGATAAAGCTGTTTATGGACTGAAGCAAGCACCCAGGGCTTGGTATGAGACGCTAACATCGCATCTACTTGAAAATGGATACAGGCGAGGAGCAATCGACAATACTCTCTTCATAAAAAACAAAGGCTCAGATATGGTCCTTGTTCAAATTTATGTCGATGACATCATTTTTGGCTCTCCAAATGAGACACTGAGCAAGGAATTTGCAGAGATCATGTCTCAAAGGTTCGAAATGAGCAAGATGGGGAAGATGAACTTTTTCTTAGGTCTTGAAGTTCAGCAACAAAAGTCAGGTATTTCCATTTGCCAAAGTAAATATATTTCTGACTTGCTTGTTAAGTATTCTCTCAGTGACTGCAAACCAGCCTCTACTCCAATGTCCAAGACTGATAAGATACACGTTGATCCAACTGGAACTGATGTCAATCACACTCTGTATCGAGGAATGATTGGATCTCTCTTATATCTCACAGCAAGTCGTCCTGATATCATGTTTGGAACCATTCTCTGTGCTCGATTCCAAGCTAATCCCAAAGAATCTCACCTCATGGCTGTCAAACGTATTTTTCGATACTTGAAAGGGACTCAAAACCTTGCACTGTGGTATCCTCGCGACTCAGCATTTGAACTTTACGGATACACTGACTCAGACTATGCAGGATGCAATTTAGACAAAAAAGAGTACGTCTGGTGGATGTCACTTCCTTGGAAATCGTCTCATCAGCTGGTCTAGCAAGAAGCAAACATCAGTAGCCATCTCAACTACAGAAGCTGAGTATGTTGCAGCTGGGAGATGTTGTGCTAAGCTCTTATGGATTCAAAATCAGCTTCTCTACTATGGGATCAAGTTCTCAAAGACTCCCATATATTGTGATAACACCAGTGTCATTCAGATCACACAAAACCCTGTTCAGCACTCAAAGACAAAGCATATCGAAATCAGACATCATTTTATCAGAGATAATGTCGAAAAGGGAAAGGTTGTTCTTGAACATGTCAAGACTTCGGAGCAACTTGCTGATATCTTCACAAAGGCACTGGATTCTCAAACAACTGCTTACATTATTGGAGAACTTGGAATGATTTCCTTGTAATTAATTTTGCTGTTTAATTGTGCTAATGTTTGGTATTGTCTTATAAGCTGATGTACATTGTGCTGATGATGACATACTGGTAATATTTGCTACTGAGCACCTTGGTTTGATTTCTCATCTTTTTCTCTTCTTCAAGTCTTCTAAACAAAAGTTGAATGATTCACTGTATTAAACCATACACTGATAACAACTTGAAACTCCTTGCCGATGGTTAGATCAAAAACACCAAGATCTATCACACGCAACTATCCCTTCTTACCAATCTTACACTGATTCAATGATTCAGTGTGACAAAACACACGCTGATGAGAATCTAAAATCTTTGCCGATGGTTAGATCAAAACACCAAGATCTATCACACGCAACTTCCCCTTCTTACCAATCTTACACCGATTCAATGATTCAGTGTGACAAAACACACGCTGATGAGAATCTAAAAATCTTTGCCGATGGTTAGACCAAAACACCAAGGTTTATCACACGCAACAATCCCTTCTTTACCTTTCTCTTATTCAGTGTCTAATGATTCAGTAAGATAAACCACTCACTGATAAAGTCACAACACTCTGTGCTGATGGTTAGATAATGTAACTAGTATCTATCACACGCACCAATCTCCTTGCTAGCCCCGTTTAAGCAAGCTGTACCTTGAATTGACGGTGAAATATCTTTCAGCATGTAACTTCTGTAACACTGATCTCAGCGCTTCCGCAAACACTGATTGACGTTTCACCTTCAGTCAACGGCTCTTTTCTGCTCTGACAGGTTGTTACGATACGCCGTTATTTTTAATGAAGATAATCATTTCCTTTTTAAATTTTTTTTTCATTCCATATTTAAACCTCTCTCACCCTTGGTTTAACTTTTCCTTCCACAAATTTGAACTTCCCTCAAAACCCTAGAACTCTCAAATACTCTCAAATGGCGGCATCTCTGTTCACTTACTCCTCCACCTCTCGAAGGGTCGTTCCTGCCCCAAACTCTCCTCCACTTCCAATTCACATCAAGGCAACAAATGTTGTCTTCAACCCTGATATTCCAGAGGTTCATCGAGGTCTTGGACTCGATAATTTTGTCAATTTCTTAGCTTCTTGTCGCCTACGATACGCAATCAGTGATGTCCCGTCCGAGTTCTTCCCTGAACAAGTATGTGAGTTCTACTACACTGCAACTGTCAATGACGACAATAATGCCATCACCGGAACCATTGGCCATGGAAGACACTCTGTCTTCATCACCGCAGAACTTCTCAGTGCTGCCTTAAGGTTACCTATCTTTGAACCTTTCTCTGAACCTCCCACTATTGAAAGGTGTAAACGTATGTTTGAGCAACTGGGTTATGATCACTCAAAGGCTGGTACTCGATCAGCTCTTATTTTGCGCCAATGTATGACCCCAGGTTGGAAAATTTTCACCGGTGCTCTATGCAAGTGTGTGGGTCACAAGTCTCGAAGTGGTGATCAGTTGAGTAATTATGAGCAACAAGTCGTCTGCTCCCTTCTTCTCAACAAAAGACTGGATTATGGGGCTCTATTCTTTGATCAGCTTGTTCAGCTTCTTCGTGCAAATGTGCGCGCTGATCATGATCCGTTTCCACGCTGGATTGCTCTGGTGTTCGACAAATTCTTCGCTGCAGATTACTTCTCTCACTCTGGCAATCCCATCCAATGCCCTCGAATGTCTGTTTGTATGTATCAGGATGATCCTTTGGATACTGACATTGGAATCTCCGATAGGATGAGAGAATGGATTGCAAATCCATACACTGTGCCTTCTCTCACCGCTGACACTGATGAAGGAGGTGCTGATGGTAATCATGTGGATCAGGCTGATCAAGAGGATGAACACCATGATGGTGGTTATTTCTCTCCTCAACTTTCTCATCACATCATCTCGGATACTGACAAAGCTTCCTCAGCACCAAAGGATTCCATGAATCAGGGGGAGCAACCATCTCAGGGGGAGCATCCCTCGTAGGGGGAGCATCCCTCGTAGGGGGAGCATCCGTCACCAGCAGCTCACCATTCTTCTCCGAGGATGCCACCTAGCTCTCCAGTCGCTCCAGTTACCTCAGTTATTCAAATTCTAGCTTCAACATTTACTGAACTTATGACACTGACTCGGGACATGAGTCAGCGTCTTCTTCGTATTGAGGCTGATGTTCAACAGATAAAAGAGGTTCTCCTACTTACTCCTCCCTCTAGTCCCAAATCTGATGATGCTAAAAAAGGGGGAGATACTGATGATGATGCTGATGCTGATGATCATGCTGATGGTGAACCAAATGAGAAAGACACAGAACCTGCTGACAACAGCATTATTCAGCCTGAATCACCCAAGCCCATTCCTGAGTCTGATTCTGCGGGGCATAATAGTCCAGCAGCTACTAAAAAGCTGATTGAAGATAGTGAGCATGATGAAGAGCATGATGAACCTGATGATGAATGTAAAATACTGGATATGAACTTCATTAATCCTCTTATTCCAGTTCAGCAAGAAAGTTCAGATGACCTTGAAGAATCTCATCCGATATCAGTCGATCATGTTGCTGATCCCATCTTTCCGGTCCAAGGAGAGGATTCGGACGTTGCCAGTGAAGAATCTCATCCGCTGTCTCGAAAGCGTAAGGTAGCAGATACTGACTTGGCTCATTCAGAAACTGATACTTCTCTGACTATGAAGAAACCCAAGTCCATAGTCAGTATTTCAAACCTTGCCGCTGAATGGAACATGTCCCCTGATCAAGTCAAGCAAATTCTTGATGAAGCCAATCGAGCTCAGCTTCTAAAGAACATTGCTCAAGCTGATGAATCTCTTATTCAACACAAACTTCAGGCCAAGGGATCTTTTGAAGCTCAGATGCAGAAATTCCTGGAATTTCAGTCCAAGGCTCAGTCTTCTTAACCTCCTCCTGGCCCTAGTAAGCCTAAGACTGACAGTGTTCTTAACCGGATTGATCGAAAGAGATTTGAAGATGTTCTTAATCGGCGAATGTGTGGTGATAAGATCATCAAAGTCAAAGCTTCCAAACCTCGAAACGAGAAAATCCTTACGTTGATGATCACTTGTCAAGGTCCTCAGCATTCATATACTGAAGTTGTCAAGAGGGATGAGCTAATTAGATATGGATATTCAGAATGGATAGAACTGCTCGATCTAGCATCCAAGCAAACCTCAGCTCACTCTTCGGAACTGACTTGTGCTCTTCATCTGCTGATCAAGAAAGTTCAGCGTTTGGATCTTGTTCCTGAAGAACGACCTCAGCATCAAGGTCAAAGGTCGTCTGTTCCTAGATCTCGAAGAACCAAGTTTCAAGTTGATGGTGAAGATGTATTGGTTTTAGACTTTGGTGCTGGTGAAATTAACAATTCTCTTCCTCTCAGTGTTGATCCGATTCAGCATCAATTTATCTCAGCTCCTGAACACGGGATGTTCTATCTTGATAAAAACAGGAGGATGTGTTTTCAGCGAACTACTGAGATCCCAAAAGCTCCAACCACTCACCTTGTTGGCTTAAGGCAAATGTGCATGAGTCATCAAGATCTATCCGGAGAATTTCACATTCTTATTGCCATGGAGCTGCTGAACAGAAGACAGGAGTTGCTGGATAGTCCTTACTGGCCAGTCAAAATTGAAGCTGAAGCTGAGTATGAAGAATTCCTTTCCAGAGGTGTCTTAATTTAGTTTGTTTTGAACATCATCATTTTGGGGGAGATTGTAAGGTCAAACCTTGAAATATGATAATGTTTAAAACTGACTCAGCGTCAGCACATATCTAAGTATCAGCATCAGCGTGTCAACTGCTCAGTTTGTAATAGTTTAGTTTGTTCAGTGCATTGTAACAAATCTTGTATTTATCGTGTTTCCTTAGTTATCTTAATTAGTTAGCTAGCGTATCCCTGAATTGTAGGGATTGTGTAGAATAGCAGTATATAATCTCTTGTAAAGGTTTGTGAATCAAACACGCCTTTCAAAAACCCTAATCGCTGCTTTGTGCACACAATAATCTCTTTGTGAGATTATCTTTCTTAGTGAAAGTTTTTCTTCGTGAATTTCTCTTGTTCTTAATTACCATCATTGTTTGATATTTTGATTGATCTAAAGGCCTCTTCAGAACTCGCCGAGTCGCCAACTTACACGTGCTCGAAATCCCGTCTCTACTCGACGAGTCGGGCTATAGACTCGCCGAGTCCCTCTTGAAAACTTCTAAATAAATAACAAGGAAACAACATACGAGAGATGGGTCGTTACAATTCTCCCCCACTTGACTCAGACTTCGTCCTCGAAGTCTGCTATGGCTGAATCTGCAAATAACTCCGGGTAGTGCTCTCTCATCTCCTCCTCAGCCTCCCACGTCCACTCAGACCCCTTCCGGTGCTGCCACTGCACCTTCACTAACTGAATTACCTTGTTCCTCAAGGTCTTTGTCTTCCGGTCCAGAATCGCGACCGACCTCTCAATATAATTCAGGCTGCTATCAACCTGAATATCTTCTAAGGGAACAACTGCTGACTCATCCACCAAACACTTCCTCAACTGAGACACATGGAAAGTGTTGTGGATCTGGCTAAGCTCTGCTGGAAGATCCAACCGATAAGCAACCCAACCCACTTGGGCCAAAACCCTGAAAGGACCAATGAACCTGGGGCCCAACTTGCCCCTCTTCCGAAACCTGATGACACCCTTCCAAGGTGAGACCTTCAGAAGGACCATATCGCCCACTCGGAACTCCAAGTTCGAACGTCTCCTGTCGGCGTAGCTCTTCTGCCGACTCTGCGCAGTTTGCAGTCTACTATGAACCTGTTGAATCAACTCGGTCGTCTTGAGCACCACCTCAGTGCTCCCAATGACTCGCTGACCGACCTCGCCCCAACAAATCGGGGTCCTGCACTTCCTCCCATAAAGCATCTCAAAGGGAGGTTGATCAATGCTCGCATGATAACTGTTGTTATACGAAAATTCCGCTAACGGAAGATACGTATCCCAACTGCCACCGAAGTCTAGGACACATGCCCGGAGCATGTCCTCGAGAGTCTGAATCGTCCTCTCGCTCTGTCCGTCCGTCTGAGGGTGGAAAGCGGTGCTGAAATGGAGACGAGTACCCATCTTGTCGTGAAACCGCTTCCAGAATCTGGATGTAAAACGGACGTCTTGGTCTGACACCACCGATACCGGCACTCCATGACGTGCTACTACCTCCCGCACATAGATATCGGCTAACTTTTCCGCCGATATGCTCTCCTGGATCGGTATGAAATGAGCACTCTTCGTCAACCGATCCACTATTACCCAAATCGAGTCTACCCCACGTGCGGTCCTGGGAAGCTTGGTGATAAAATCCATGGTGATGTCCTCCCATTTCCACACGGGATGTCTAACGGCTGCATCTTGTCGTGAGGCCTCTGGTGTTCTGCCTTGACCTTCCTGCAGGTCAGGCACCTTTCTACATACCAGGCGACATCCCGCTTCATGCAGAGCCACCAGTAATCGGGTCGAAGATCTCTATACATCTTCATCGCCCCTGGGTGGATAGAAAATCGAGACTTATGAGTCTCGTCCATCAACACCTGTCGTACTCCGCCCCAGTACGGTACCCACACTCTCCCATGAAGGGTCAACAACCCCCGACTATCATAATCAAACGAAGCTACTCAGCCCACTATCCTCTCACACTTCTGCCTCTCCTCCTTGAGGCCTTTAACCTGAGCCTCCCTGATCCTTTCCAACAACGGAGTAATCACTGTCATCCTCAGACATAAGTCTCTGATAGGGGCTGTTATCACCTTGCGGCTTAGGGCGTCGGCCACTACGTTGGCCTTCCCTGGATGATAAAGGATTTCACAATCATAATCCTTCAGCACATCCAACCACCTCCTCTGTCTCATGTTTAGACTCGGCTGATCCATAAGGTACCTCAAACTCTTGTGATCCATGTAGATGGTACAACGGACCCCATAAAGGTAATGTCTCCAAATCTTGAGGGCAAACACAACCGCCCCCAGCTCCAAATCATGGGTAGGATAGTTAGCCTCGTGAGGCTTCAACTGTCTCGAGGCGTAAGCTATCACATGGCCTCGCTGCATCAATACTGCTCCCATACCTGTGATTAAGGCATCACAATAGACTACAAAATCCTCTACTCCCTCTGGCAAGGTAAGGATCGGAGCCTCGCACAATCTCTGCCTGAGGGTCTCAAACGCCGCCTGCTGCTCAGGCCCCCAACGAAACACCACCGACTTCTTGGTCAGTCGGGTGAGCGGTACTGCTATCTTGGAGAAATCCTGAATGAATCTCCTATAATACCCTGCCAACCCTAGGAAGCTCCGAATCTCGGATGGAGACTTCGGGACCTCCCACTGCATCACGGCCTCTATCTTGGCCGGATCTACCAAAATACCCTTCTGGTTAACGAGGTGACCAAGGAACTGCACCTCGCGCAACCAGAACTCGCACTTGGAGAACTTCGTGAAAAGTCTCTCCCTCCTCAAAACTTCTAGCACCTCCCTCAGGTGCTCCTCGTGCTACTCCTGCATCTTGGAATACACCAAGATATCATCTATAAATACTATCACAGACCGGTCCAACATCGGCCTGCACACACGATTCATGAGGTCCATGAACGCGGCTGGAGCGTTGGTGAGCCTAAATGGCATCACCACAAACTCATAATGACCATACCTGGTCCTGAAAGCAGTCTTCTGCACATCCTTATTTCTGACTCGCATCTGATGATACCCAGAAAGTAAATCGATCTTGGAAAACCAATACGCTTCCTGAAGCTGATCAAACAAATCATCTATCCTCGGGAGTGGGTAACGGTTCTTCACCGTTACCTTATTCAACTCCCGGTAATCTATACACATACGGTGCGACCTATCCTTTTTCTTCACAAACAAAATCGGAGCTCCCCAAGGCGAACTGCTCGGTCTGATGAAACCTTTGTCTAGAAGCTCTTGTAACTGCGTAGACAACTCCTGCATCTCAGGGGGAGCTAACCGATACGGTGCCTTAGCTATCAGCGCCGCACCCGGAATCAGATCAATCCCGAACTCGACCTGCCTCTCAGGAGGTATTCCCGGTAAATCCTCTGGAAATACATTCGGGAAGTCTCGCACCACCGGAACATCGTCAACTGCCGTCTTGCCCTTCTCTCGGGCATCCAAGACATAAGCTATATAACCGGCGCAACCCTGCTGAAATTAGCGCCTCACCCTCGGTGAGGAACAGAGAGCTGGTCCTCGCTGTGGCCTCTCGCCCTGAATCACTAACTCTCCCCCACTGGGAGTGCGAACCCTCACTAGTTACAGCTCGCAATCAATCACCGCCCCATTGGGACTCAACCAATCCATGCCCACTATAACCTTATTCCCTCACAGGGGAATAGGGACCAAGTCCATCGGAAACTGCTCGTCGAACAACTGAAGAGAACATCCTTTATGCACTCTGGCGACCCTCACGGTCCTGTCATCTGCTATCTCGACCTCTAGTGGACAATCCAGCTCCCCTGGAGCTCTACTGAATCTCTTGCTAAGCGCTAGCGATAAAAACGATCGGGTAGCCCCCGAATCAAATAATACTGTAGCAGAAATGCCGTTCATAGAGAATGACCCCGTCACCACATCAGGAGTCGCTTGTGCCTCGCCTGCTGTCATCTGAAAAGCTCTACTCTTCGCCACCGGCGCCTCGGCTCGGCCCTGCCGGCCATCTGTAATCCTCAAAGTAGCAGGGGCTGGTGCAGCCACCTTCCCTGCTGCGGCTAAACTCGGACACTGGGATTTTTTATGTCCCCTCTGATTGCACTGAAAGCAAATCAGATATGATGTTGCAATGGCGGTAGCAGGGGCCGTACAATCCCTGCTCAAATGCCCAGTCCGACCGCACTTGTAACAGCCGGAACTCCCTGCTTTGCATACCCTATTGTGCAATCTCCCACACTTGCCACATCGACCGTGGCTCTGCTGACTCCTGGATTTGTGATCTGAAACCTTGGGCTTTTTGCCCAAACTACCTGTACCCGAAACCGCCTCCGGTTTCCTCTTCTTCTCCATCTCAAGGTCAATCTCCCTCTCCCGAGCCCTAGCAATCATGTCATCCAGCGTTTTACAGCTGGACCGGCTCACAAACTGGCGGATATCGCTCCACAACATCTCATGATAACGGGCCTTCTTCATTTCCTCATCGGTTGCATACTGAGGAATGAGAAGAGCCCTCTCCCTGAACTTGGCGGTGATCTCCGCCACGGTCTCTGTAGTCTGGGTGAGGTCCTGAAACTCTCTGGCTAACTGCTGCACCTCAATAACCGGTGCAAACTCCGCCCTGAACCTGGTAGAGAAATCAGCCCAGGTCATGGCATCTAGCGCTGCATCATCTCCAATGGTATGTCCGACCTCTTCCTACCAATCTCGTGCCCTGTCCTTCAGAAGACATGACGCCAATCTAACCTTGTCCCCCTCGGGACACCTGCTCGTGCGGAAAGCGTTAGCCACATCCGCCAACCATCTAGTACTCGCTATGGGGTCCCGTGCCCCGTGGTAATCTGGAGCTCCACATGCCCTGAACTCCCTGAACGTAAGTGTGCGCGACCCCATCATGGCCGCCACCTTGGCACGGAAGGTGCCCAACCTCTCATTCATCAGCTCTAGGATACCCTCCTTGATCGAACCGAAGATCACAGGAGTATGCTCCAGTATGATACGAGTAATCTCTGAAGAAAGAAACTCTCTGGTCTGCTCATCCATATGCTCGTCCCCCGAGCCTAATCCTGATCCCTCCCCGGCACCTCCACTGCCGGCTGCTGGCCTCAAACGCAAAACCACCATTCTGAAACACATCATAGCAACATCAGAAAACTGAAATATCTCAAGGGATCATTGATACTACTACTAGCTTCCTGGTCTTGTCTCATCCTTCCTTGATTCGAGTACGGATCCTCTGCTTTCAGTAGTACGGGCCCATACTACCTTCCACATCTATCCGTACTTTCCTCAAGAACTGCCTTGACTCCACCAAGTCACTTCTACTACTACTGATCTCTACTAGTCTCATCCTAGGCTTGCCCTAGGGAAATCTCTGACTCCACTCAAACCAGTCCTTAGCTGCTGAAGGCCTCCTTGTAATGCTAATTAGCCATCACCTGAATACCATCTCATGTGATGAGGCTTAGATAATCCTTTGAGTAAAAGACTCGTCCCTACAACGGTTAGACTCAAACAAGAGCTGCGCAATGGGGCCAAATCCAACACTCTGAGATTATTCAACCCTAATCACATGTGACGTGACGTATTCACCTAATGGCTAACTCTCATCACCAAGAGTCCTACAAAGCACAAAGCAAGCAGCATTCGGACACATGAAACTACTCAAGCAAATCTATTCTCATAATGAGAAACTGTACTAGCATACAATGCCAAGCTCATACTATCAGGCATAACCTAAACAAGCTATCCTACTATTGTCTACTCAATACTAGCATACAAATCTTGTAAAGCTGAAACACATATAGCAGGCACAAAAGGCATCCTCCTAGATCCTTAGTCCTATTCTAGCATGCTGTTCTACTGAAACTGAAACTGACAATCATAACATAACTTGTATGGGTAATTTGGGAGTACTTACTTGAGCTCGGCTAATAGCATGCACCACACCCTTATCTCGTTTTAAAATTCTTTTCATTCTAAGTGCTTTTCAAAATTTCTTTCGAAAACATTTTTCCTTTTGAAAATATTTTTATCTTTCCCTTAGTTTGAGTTCAGATACACCCGGAGGTGTATCCGAATCCCTCAAACCAAGGCTCTGATACCAACTTGAAACATCCTAAAAACACGACTCGAAAATTTCATTTTTAATATAACAAAGATCATAAAAATGAGTATCACATAATAAAACCATACGTTGCGTATCTCAAACCATAATAAAATACTGTGAGAAAAACTGTGTCACAACTGTATCAAAACATATCTAAGAAACTGAATCAACTCCCAAGACAAAACTGAAGTTGTGGTGTGTGCGATGCCATCATCCCGAGCTCTTCCCTTTACTTGCGGAAGTACCTGAAACCAAAACTGAAACTGTAAGCACGAAGCTTAGTGAGCTCCCCCAAACTACCACATACCACACAATAACAAATAAAGCACATACTAGGCCTTGCCCACTGCATCGGACCGAAGTCCGGAACTGACTGCATCGGACCGAAGTCCGGAACTGACTGCATCGGACCGAAGTCCGGAACTAGCTGCATCGGACTGAAGTCCGGAACTGACTGCATCGGACCGAAGTCCGAAACTAACTGCATCGGACCGAAGTCCGGAACTGACTGGGACCTTGTCCCCTGCATCGGACCGGAGTCCGGAACTAGCTGCAACGGACCGAAATCCGGAACTGTCTGAACATAGCATAACATAAACACGTATCTGCTAACATAACACATATACTGCATCGGACTGAAGTCCGGAACACATAACACATAGACATGCCTGAATCACAAAGACATCAAGCACCCTGAACTACTGCTTCAGACCGAAGTCCGGAACTAACTGCTAGTTAAACGGACCGGCATTGTGGCCGTAGACCCGTTCCTACTGGTAGGAAACTCACCTCGTGAACTGGCTGCTGAGTGTATGACTCTGGAAGCTATCTGCTGCTGCTCCGGTATCTCCCCGGCTACAATTCCATAAACACACTCAATCAGATACTAATAAATGCAATGGGGTAAAATGACTCTTTTACCCCTGGTCAAAGTCAACTCTCCCGGTCAAAGTCAACCTACAGTTGACCTGACTCGCCGAGTTGGGCCGCCAACTCGCCGAGTCTCTATTCTCACTTCTCAACCCTACTCGCGGCTACTCGTCGAGTATGGCATCAACTCGACGAGTTTCCTTTCGATTCTAGAACTCAGGCCATCTGCATCCGACTCGCCGAGTTGTATGAACAACTCGACGAGTTGTTCTTGAATCTAAGAAGAGTGCCTTGGACTCGCCGAGTTGTATGAACAACTCGTCGAGTCCCTCCATTACTGAGTCAGACCTCCGGCTCACTGAGTCCATTCTACTACTCACTGGTCCCCACTCGGCATCACTAAAAAAGGGAAAAAATCGGGGACTCGCGACTCGACTCGCCGAGTCGCATGCATGCAGCTACTCTAAACTCGATTCTGCTCGGATCCAGCGCATATAACTTATAGATTTGGGCTCCCTAAGCTCGATTAACACGTAAAGATTCTATCTTTGCGTGCCCATATGCACCCATGAAGACTAAAAGGCTCAAAAAGCATAATAAAGGCTAGATCTAGGGTTCTCAAGCAAAGAAACTTCGAAAAGGCACTAGATCAGGGCTCTAAAACTCCTAAATGAACAGATCTAGGGATATCTTGACCCAACAAGGCATCCACACAACTATAAACCTTGAAAAATACATTAAACTAGCCTTAGAAGTGTTCTAATGGAGGTTTTAAGCACAAAACAGAATGATTCCGATACATACCTCAATGAACTCCGACTTTGGCCTTGGATCTTTACTCTACTCTTCCTCTTTTTGGTCCTTTCTTCTTTTTCTTCTTCAATCCTTCAAGAATCCACACAAAAACACTTTAATCATACAAGGAATGGTTTAGGGTTTCTCTCAAGCTCTCTGAGGGTGAAGGAGGCGAGTTTGGGGCACATAACATTGCTTAAATAGTGAGCAAACCTGGGGATTTAGGGTTTCTTCCTGGCAGGCGGGCCGAGTCGCCAACTTACACGTGCTCGAAATCCCGTCTCTACTCGACGAGTCGGGCTATAGACTCACCGAGTCCCTCTTGAAAACTTCTAAATAAATAACAAGGAAACAACATACCAGAGACGGGTCGTTACATTTAAAAAGGTAATTTTCTTTTGAAAATTGATACCATGGTTTATTATTTGCATGTAATAAACATGATATTATATTTTTTTAAACTACAATTATAAAACATTTAAAGACCCTTTTTACATACCTTAAATCTATGCAATCCTTTTGAAAAAACACTCGCACATCTCTTGTATGCACTAGTGGGATAAATGATACCTAACCACTTAGTGTTGTCTTTTGATGGCCAGGGTGTCTTCGCGATTTCTATAACCAAGTTATAGGACGATTACACAAGTTTTTTAAATTGGACGATTTGATCAGAAATCTTTTGTGATAAATGATACCTAAGCAAAAGAGATAAGAGGCATAGATGGGATCAAAGATGTCTAATTAAATTTGTTATTAGCGATCCCATAAATCTAGGAATTATATAGCAAGATATAATTGATAATCGATATGTACTGGGTTAAATTCAAATGGATGGGATAAAGGATACCTAACCATTCATTTGTTCTGCAACTTGGATCCTAGACCTTGATAATTAATGTATTTGGAAACTAAAAGGGTATTAATTATTGAAAATACTAAATGAATTTTGTTAAAATTTTGTAGTTAAATAATCCATTCTCATTATCATGAATTGTCATTTTCTTTAATGAATTAATGAAACAATAACATTCACTAGATACAACTTCAATGAATGAGTTCATGTCTTAAGAGACAATCTTGTAAGAGATATGAAATTGTATACACTTAAAGGTCCTAGTCCTAAACTATTTGCTCTGAGCAATTAAATCTGGACATGATACCTAGTAAAGGCATCAGTTTGATGCTTAAGATGCTTCTAACATCAAGCTAGAAATAGTTATTCATGACTTTTAGGAAGTCTTTGATAATTTAAACATCTATCTGATGATACAACAGGTCAAGCAATATTCCAATAAATACATTGATATTTTATTTAAAGCTAGTTTGAACATTGGAATAATGCAAGGCTAAAAGAGTCACCTAGTGTGATCCACGAGACCCATGTTTTATGGACTGAACACCTTTAAGCCCAAAATATCTACTAAAGCCTACATAGATGGATCTTGTTTCTTTTGTGAAGAAACTGGACACTAGAAGAGAATTTACTCTTCTTATTTAGAAAGAAAGTGTGGAAGAGACTAGTACCTCTAATATCTCCTAGATAGAACTCATACTTTTTCATATAACACTTAGGTACTTGGTACTTAAATGTTAATCTAATATTTATAAATGACTTCCAAATATTTACTGAAGAGTACCATTTGAGCACAATCAAGTTGGAACTACACTCTCAAAGTTTAGTTTATTATTTATGCATAGAACACAAATTATTTGTAATGTAAAATAAGATTTGTTTTGGAGCAATGTATGTTTTAATTTAGCATGCCTGTCTCAGTTAATTTATTCAAATGGTTGTTCATTTACTTAATCGTTTTTCATAACGATAATATTCATATTCTAAAATGATTAACTTTTATTTATGAGACTGGATCTCATAATAGAATTACAAAGTAAATATCAACATTTTTATAAATAAAATTAAGTTCTATATGCAAACACTTTTGACTTAAACTTGTTTTAAATCAAACTCATATTTGACATTGTTATGTTTATTATATAAATAGCATTCACATATTCCAACTTCAATAAAGGGATATTTGAAGGCAAATAATGTAGTTTATTTGATATATGTGAACCTTATTTATATGTAAAGGATTCCTAATGATATTTTCACTAAAGTGTAGAGAAAATAATTAAGGAACTATACACTTTGGTGTATGACTTCCTTTCTAATGAATGTCTGAGATTAAGCACAAGATACCAAATCAACTTTATTAACAACTATAGTAGTTTTAATTATAGTTTACGTGGTAAATCATAATTGTGAAATCTTTGTTGAAGGTTTCAAAAACTGAGATACAAACCGATAAGAACCATCTAAGCCCTTAATGTCAATAAAGGATGAATTAAATCTTACTTGGTATGATTTACTTTCTAACTGATAGAAATATCCTCCTTTAATCTTTTTGGGATAATACTTTAATCACTATTAATTGTATCTTGAATACAAATATCAACTAATAAGTAGATTAAACACTTTATAAGATTTAGTATGGAAGGTCTCCATCCTCATCTTACTTAATGTTTTATGGATTTGAAGTCAATATTGGACTAAAGCTTCTAAACCCAAAATCTACTAAATACATATTTGTGTAATACTCTAAATGTGGCTTAGATTATCATATGCAAACCCACCAAGAATAAGTTCTTTTATTCTTGTGAAAGCTAAGTTAGTAGAAAACAAGCTTTTAATGACAAAAGCAAGTGGGAGGTTCATGGAACTTGAAGCACTTAAGAACCATAACCTTATGTAGTAATAGTTGGCACTAGTTTTAACAAGGATTGTTAAAATTGAATAATAGCTATTCACAAACACAAATTATTCGCATTAATGGTATAAATCATCTACAACTTTAGAAATGTGGAATCTCCCATTGATGAGCTTTTGTTGATGTTTTCTGGAAAATACATTAAATACCAGGATGCTATGTCAGATCTCAAATCTGGTAAATGACTTAGAGTCATGATAATTAGATGTAATCCATGTATGAGAATCAAATATGAGCTTGATTAAAATTTATCCCTATAGCAAGACTAGAAAGATAAATGATTCTTCTAGAAAGAATTAATTACATGGATAACCATACACATTTAAAGCAGGACTTGTAGTAAAATGATTTTCTCATAGTCATTGCATCGACTATGGTCCTCATCACACTTATGACATTGACTGTGATCAAACCTTTTTCACAGGTAACTATGATTAGATCAACAAGGATATAATTTACTATAAATTCATATTTTTCAATATGAGATATAGTAAATAGGTTTCAAGAAAGACCACTTTTTCTTAATAGACATTTACTAGAAGATATCTATATAGATTAGACTTGAGTTTTCTTAATCCATGTTATCCTAACAAAATGTGTAGAGCTTGAGATCCACTTGAGGATATAAAGCAAACATCTAAATGTTATAATCATCATTTTATGTAAAAGCACAAGGTGTGTTTTTATATTAAAATGAATAGAACATGTGTGTTTACTAAGAACTAGTGGGAGCATAGTGACATTCATAATCTTGTATGAATGAGACATACTTAATCATTTGAAATCACATTCTGATTAAGCAAGGTCGTTTTCACCTTGACTCAGAAAGTGTTTCTAAAATGAAAGACTTAGGAAAGAGAAGATACATTCTTGGAATGTAAAATCTATAAGGTATAGATAAAATGAATTTTAAAAGTTTCATGTCCTTATACATATATTGGCAATATCTTGAAAGAGATCAAGACACAAGATTCTTTTGGAGAATTCTTAGCATTATCATATGACACCATTTTGAGCTAGCCTCAAAAGTACACAGCTCATAGGCTTGGACTAGATGAAATGATTTATATTCTATTTGCTTGGCAAATAAATTCATCATTTACGCCATATTATGCATATGACATGGTATTTGATCATGCTGTAAGCATCTCATAGGATACTAACTGAATACATGGTTAAGTCACTGGATGACTAAGAAAACATTCTAAGAGTACTTAAGAAGAACTAAGAGAATGTATATGAGACAATCAATTTAGAAATGATCTTTATGGAAAGAGCTACACAAGATGTTAATTTCTAAACAGATATTAATATTTATGAATTATAATTGAATTTTGACTTCATTATAGAATGAATGATAATTTTTGTTGGAATGAAGTCCAAGCAAAACATAATGACACAATCTACTACAAAATAAAAATACACTATTTTAGAAGTTGAATTCAAATATGATTGGATGAATGAGATAATTGAAAAAACTATGTTGATTTCTGCCAAGCGTGCAACAAAAATAAAGAGTAGAGACCATTCGAGTTTAAAAAAAAAAGTTATGAACCAAACGCACAAATTCTCCCAAACCACAGGAACCATTCGTATAATTTACTCTTATTTTTTATTTTGTTCATATCTGGTAACTATTTTTTTTATATACATTTGTGTAACAAACTTGTTGAAAGTTTTTACATATGACTATTATGACTGGATGTAACTTGGTGCTACAATAAGTCATAATGGTCATATGTAAACACTTCAAAAAAACAAAAAAACTAGATATAAACAAAAACGAAAAGCTCCTTACTTTACCAAGTCATATTCCTTTTTTTGTGATCTTTACTTTCTAATTTTTTTTTCATCCGTGGTTTCTAAAACTAGTCGATTGATATTTGTATATTTTAACATTTTTAATCCCATCTACACGATACTTCTAAATTATTTACTAAAGTCGAAAACAATTTTATGCATTCAAACCAAAATATGTATCTACATATATTCGTGGGTCCTGCAAAATCGGTTGAGAAATGAGAAAGACACATTCTTCAACGATCACAACCGTCAACGTGCCACCCCGAAACGATCCTTATTCGTGAGCTTGCCGGAATATGGCTTTGCTATCGATTCCAATACCCATCGCAAGCATTAGCATTTACGCAAAACCTTCGTCCCCAAATCTCCCATTCCTTTCCCCAATTCCCTGTGATTCAATGCACCCATGTCCAAGCAAACATTCACAGTATGTCTCTGTTTCAGACGACGTTTCAAGATCCCCCCCGCCGAACCTCCCACCGGAATCAAGTCCCTGTTCAATAAGTATTCAGCTAACGATTTCATGACCGCCGATCACCTCCAACGCTTCCTTATTGAGGTTCAGAAACAAGACAAAGCTACGATCGAGGAAGCTGAAGCAATTATTACGCAGAATTCCCCTTCTATCTTCCATCGCAAGGGTTTCAATCTCGAAGCCTTCTTCAAATACCTCTTCGGCGCTTCTAATCCCGTTTTATCTCCATCTGGTTCGGTAATCATACTTTAATTCAAATTTCATCTTATTTCATCATTTGTTTATGCACATTGCTAGATTATTGTTCGAATTTCTACGATCGAGCTGTTTTTCTCTCAATTGACTTTGAATATAGTCCTCAAACGCATTATTTTGTTTCTATCTTTTCCGTGATTGTCATGATGCGACTCAATAATGATTCCTATGGAAGTTTTAGCTTCTCTTTTGATAAACGCTTACTTTTAATGCTGATAGATTACTTCCAACTCATAGATTCTCTGCTTAATTGAGTATCCCGAGTCCTCAGAAATCAGAACTTTGTTATAGCAGTAACGTAGTTTCATTCTGTGCTTATGAATTTGCTTTAAAACCTAACCATCCAATGATTAGTAATTCTTTGCATAAAGAATCTATACTCTAGAAATCTGCAAATACATAAACAGCATAAGAACATAGTAGTTTATATGTAAAAGTATGGTATTCGCTTCTTTTACCATGGAATCAATGCTCAAACACGCATTCCACATATCATTATACCATAAATCATCTTTTGATCCTCTGCGATCAACTTTCAAGTTTCATGGGAAAGATAGTTAGTTAATAAGCATATTTGATCATCTTTTTATCTCAGGCTCACCAAGATATGACAGCTCCATTGTCTCATTATTATATTTACACTGGCCACAACTCATATCTAACTGGGAATCAACTCAATAGTGACTGTAGTGATGTTCCCATCATTCAAGCTTTGGAGAGAGGTGTAAGAGTCATTGAGTTAGATATATGGCCTAATTCAGCAAATGATGATGTGGATGTCCTTCATGGAGGGTAACAAACTAACAATATTTCTTTCTTATAATGTTGGATGTGATGCATTATTTTCATTAACTGTTTTTGTTATGATCTTTAGGACATTAACAACTCCTGTTGAACTTCGCACATGTTTAAAGTCTATCAAAAATCATGCATTTTCTGCATCTGAGTACCCTGTTGTAATCACTTTAGAAGACCACCTTACCACAGATCTTCAAGCTAAAGTCGCAGAGGTAACTTTATCATTTTGTTGGAAAATAAAAATTAGAATTTAAGTTATGATGAATTGATGATGCTCTTGATTTCAATTTAATCTTTGTATGAATAAAAGTGTAGATGGTTCATGAAATATATGGAGACACATTGTTTACTCCTGAAAAAGAATGTTTAGAGGAATTCCCCTCACCTGAATCTCTTAAGAAAAGGTTTATTATATCTACTAAACCACCTAAAGAGTACCTTAAAGCTAAGGAAACTAAGCCAAAGGGAAATGAATCAAAGGAGAAGGATGCAGAAGCTTGGGGTGGAGAAATTGCAAGCTCTGATGATAAGGTGCATTAATGTAAATTACTTTTTTTTTTTTCCAATTAATGTAAATAAGATATTTAGTTGCATGTTAGTTCACATAAATGTAAATCAGATACACAGTAGTCTGTTAGGTGGCTGACATAAGATGTAAATTAGATATACAGTAGTCTGCTAGGTGGTTGAGGCTGACATAAGATGTAAATCAGATACACAGTAGTTTGTTAGGTGGCTGACATAAGATGTAAATCAGATACACAGTAGTCAGTTAGGTGACTGACATGAGATGTAAATCAGATACACAGTGGACCAACCTTTGTAGACCTTAAGGGGTATTATGGTAATTTGTCGTTGTTGAAAACTAACTTTGTACATCCTCCCAGGATGATTCAGATGATGATGATGATGATTCGGATGATGAAGATGATGACAATGCAGCTCCCGAATATAAAAGTTTGATAGCCATCCATGCTGGAAAAGGAAAAGGTGGTTTGGATGATTGGTTAAAAGTGGACCCCACTAAAGTACGTCGTCTTAGTTTAAGCGAACACGAGCTTGAAAAAGCAGCAAAAACTCATGCCCCACAGATTGTCAGGTATTCCATCATTCGAAAATTATAAAGTTATTATTATTGTGTAGTATAATTACAATAACATTTGGGTTGTTTTAGTTTCACACAAAGAAATATTTTGAGGGTGTACCCTAAAGGAATACGATTCGACTCATCTAATTACAACCCATTGATCGGGTGGATGCATGGAGCTCAGATGGTTGCATTCAATATGCAAGTTAGACTTTGAAACTTTTTCTATATGAAGTTTGAAATAGATTTTTTTTTTTTTTTTATGTCCTTATAATATAATAACAGGGTTACGGAAGGTCATTATGGTTGATGCAAGGAATGTTTAGAGGTAATGGGGGATGCGGATATGTTAAAAAGCCTCAACTTTTGTTGAAGGGTGGTGATGAGGTTTTTGATCCAAGGGTGGAATTACCTGTTAAAATGACCTTAAAGGCACGTCACTATTTTTAATTTTTTTTTTTTGTAAAAGTGCTTATTAGGTGTTGATGTTTATTTATTACTTCAGATAACTCTTTACATGGGTGAAGGATGGTATTATGATTTTAAACAATCACATTTTGACGCATACTCTCCTCCAGATTTCTACGCAAAGGTAAACCTGACCATTAATTTACCTTCATATAATTTAAAATTTTAAATATTTTATATGGATTGAAGGTTGGAATTGCGGGAATACCTGCGGATACGGAAATGAAAAAATCAAAAACAGTTGAGGACAGCTGGAACCCAACATGGAATGAAGAATTTGAGTTCCCATTAAGAGCTCCGGATTTAGCTCTAATTCGGGTCGAAGTTCATGAATATGATATGTCAGAAAAAGATGATTTTGCAGGACAAACATGCGTACCAGTTAGGGAGATTAGTAAAGGCATACGATCGGTTCCATTATACAGTCAAAAAGGTGATGTGTATCAGACTGTAAAGCTGCTTATGCGGTTTGACCATTGACATAACTCATTAGTTGTAATGCATTTCACACCATTCATATAATTGTAACATTTTTTTTTTCGATGTTAAATCGTTCATAAGTTTTAGGAATTAATTAATCAAGTTATCTAGCAAAGTAATCTACTAAGATGTTTTAACATTACGAATAGGTTTCTGTTTATTAAAT
This sequence comes from Lactuca serriola, assembly GCF_051521515.1. NCBI lineage: Eukaryota > Viridiplantae > Streptophyta > Magnoliopsida > Asterales > Asteraceae > Lactuca > Lactuca serriola. Next base: position 87,348,442 of record NC_136416.1, on the reverse strand, counting down.
CCATGGAAGTGATTGTTGATTGTGGGGATGAATTTGCTTATTATTTTTGAGGGTAAAGTTTTTTATTTTTTTTGTAAAGGATAGTTAGTTAAAGAGTTGAAAGATTGATAGTTAATAAGCAAGGGATTATAATAATATTTAATATGATTTGTAGATTAGGGAAGTAATATTGATCTTAAATGGAGAATAAAGAAAGAGGGACTAGAAGTGTCAATTAGGTCAAACTTGTTATGTCTTGGGGACCATATTACTAGAAAAGCTTAGTATTGGGTTCTGATTAACAACTTTTGGCAGATGTTACAAGGCATGATGTCTAGATTCGATGGTGAGGTGAGGTGATCTTAGTGGGATGATTTCAATATAGTTAGACATCCAATTGAAAGGTTTGGGGTCGGATTTCAATGAAGGTGTGGTGGAATCTTTCAATGGTTTTATTTTGGAAACGGATATTTATTAGTGGGATGATTTCAATATAGTTAGACATCCAATTGAAAGGTCACGGGTCGGATTTCAATGGTTTTATTTTGGAAACATATATTTATGAAATGTAATTCTATGGATGTGTTTAGACCATCTACAATACTTATAATGAATGGGCTCGTCGATGAGGTCATGAACGTTGTCCATGCACATCATCCCGGCCATTCGTGGTCTTGGGTGGTCCGTTCAACGAGCAACAACAACCAATGAATGCGAATTACTCCTTTCACCCGTTGACTAGTTGTTGAACGATTGGAATTTTTTTTTTTTTAAACATATAAACCTTACCTATATAAACATAACATTCACATAAACCTTTATCTCCAACCCATTCATCTTTTTTATACTCTCTAAAAATCATATTTATGGATTTCTTTAAGAATTTCGATTCGGATGACGATGGAGAATTTATCTCAACGTTCTTCAATGTTGTGCAATACATAAACGAAGAAGAACATACGAATGTTACGCATTCAAGAGCGGTTATCAATCGATATCGTCAAGCCGCACATGACTTATTGGTACGTGATTACTTTATTGATAATTGTCTTTATAATGATGACTCGTTTAAATGTTGTTTCCGTCTAAATAAGACTATATTTTTACGTATTAGTAATGCTTTAGAGGCCCATTATGATTATTTTAAACAAAAAAACCATTGCTAAAGGAAGAATGAGTTTTAGTAGTATACAAAAATGTGTGTCTGAGCTTACATATTTGGGATACGGTATAGCCTTTGATGCATCCTAAAAATACTTGAAAGTATCTGAGAGGACCGCAATTGGGTTTTGTGCATGTGTGTATGAGGTTTATTACAAAGAATATTTGCGTAAATCTACTACACGTGATATTGATAGATTATATTTTGCTCATGAAGATAAGCATGGATTTCCGGGAATGCTTGGTAGTCTTGATTGTACGCATGTCACGTAGGAAAAATGTCCAACTATGTGGCGCGGTCAATTTGCTCGAGGTGATATAGGTGAGCCAAATATAATATTGGAAGTTGTTGCATCTCAGGATTTGTGGATATGACATTCATTCTTTGGAGCTGTGTGGTTTAACGACATTAATGTTCTTGACCAGTCTCCTATTTTCAACGATATTCGAACCGACAAAGCACCTGATATGTCGTTCATGGTGAACGGGCATTCATAAAAATATGCTTACTACCTTTATGATGAGATATACCATGATTATTCTACATTTATGAATAAATCAACAAAAAAGGATATCGAGATGGCATTTGGAGTCCTCAAGCAGACATGACATGTAGTGAAATACGCCACACGACTCTGGGATAAAGATATAATCAAACGAATGGTAAAATCATGTATTATAATGCATAATATGATTTTTGAAATGAAGGTATAGCGATTTGCATGTGTGATCCGGACGATAGTTATCCCGATTAAAGAATTTGACAGAACGACTTAATTTTTTAGCACGCGTTGTTGACCTTCACAACAGTGACATGTGTTTCAATATTCGAGAAGATGTCGCGGAACATTTGTACCAACAAAACATGAACGAATATTAGGTTTTTTTTATGTTTGTTTTTTTTATTCTAGTTTTTTTTAAAGTAATGTAGCCTTTTTAATTAATGTAATATTTTTTTATTGAATGAAAAACTAGTTAGAAAATTCTATAATTTTATTGTATTTTTTAATTAAAAAATAAAAAATGATGTCGAGTGGAGTGTTAGTGGTGGGCATCCTATAGTTTTAGTGGTTAAATGTGATGATTATGTGATACCCACCGTTATAGTGGTTAGTGGTGGGTATTAGAGTTGGTTGAATAGCAATGCATAAAAAAGGAACAACCTGGAGGGGTTCGTAATTTCAAATGGATTTATAGAGCATTTCCCAAGCTTGTCACTAATGAAAAAGCCCTAATGGTTTAATGTTCAATTTTGCTAAAAGATTTTGAAATATTATTAAGGACAATGTTGTAATGACCATTAATAATTTTCGTATGACGAGCTCCATTCCAAAGGAATGTAATCCTTCATTTATTACTTTGATCATGAAGGTTAGTGACCCTAAGTTTATTAAAGATTGTCGTCCTATAAGTCTTATCGGATGTTAATATAAAATTATTGAGAAATTGCTTTTTAATAGAATTACTCATGTTATTGATGATGTTGTTAGCCTGGATTCAGTTTTTTAAGGGTAGGCAAATCATGGACGGTTCGATAAATAAAATTGCGGTTTGATGTAAAAAATGAGTAGACAACTAAAAACTAGAATAATCACACACACACACAAACACAATATTTACGTGGTTAAGTCAATATGACCTTCGTCTATGGATAGGAGGAAGTATTCTTAATTACAAGCTTAAAAATGATATTACATTATAGTACCACTCCAATCTTAGTTATCATCTGTTATATATAGATAGAGAAAATACAAGGTAAATCATAGCTAAAACCGGGTTGGGTCTCCATTCCACTAGCTAATGATCAACAAACTAATCTTACGTCGTCAGCCAGCTACTGATCAACTAGCTACTAGTAAGCCAGCTACTGATAAGCAAGCTAATAAGTCATCTAATGATAAGCTAGCTACTAATCAACCAACTTAAGTCACATTTAACAATCTCTACCTTGACTTGAGTAATACGCCAAGCTATAAAAACAAAGAACATCATCTCCCTCTTACCAATTTGCCATGTAGGGGTTTAACTTCTATGAATATCTACTAAGTCTAAGTAAAGCTTGAAATTCTCAATGGGTAACGACTTTTTCAACATATCAGTTAGGTTCTCCTTTATATCTATCTTTTGAATAGACAACATTTCTTCTTCTAAAATATCTCTGATGAAATTTAGCCTTACGTCAATATGTTTTGTCTTTAAGTGATAAATTGGATACTTTACAAGACAAGAAGCACTATGACTGTCACAAAACAAGATACGTTTCTCCACCTTCAAATCAAAACTATGAATAAGATTGTGTAACCATATACACTTATTTACTCCTTTGGTTATTGACATGTACGATGATTCAATTGTATAGAAGGAAACAATGGGCTACAATGTTGACTTCCAACTTTTAGCACCGCCAGATAAAGGAAAGATATAACACATCGGTGGTATTATTTTCACTAGATCACCATATGGATTAATTATGCATATCCAATCAAGTGGTTATTTCGTATGTTAGCTCCATACACTAGAAAAATGTTATGCTTTCCCTTCAAGTATAGTATAATTCACTTGACCTCTTCCCAGTGAGCTTTACCAGGATTACTCTAAACTTGTTTACCACACTAGCTGCATGAGATAGATCAGGTCTAGTACAAACCATCAGATACATAAGACTTCCAACAATACTCGAATACATAACCATGCTTATATGATGTATTTCCTCATCCGTAGTTAGTATTGTGCTTCGATCAAGTTTAAAGTGTCCTGCCAAAGGAGTTTTAATAGGTGTAGACTGATCAATATGGAATGTGTTAAATGCCATTTTATGCACCTTTTATATTAGTTTTTATTAGTAATTTTACCATATTTTATGTTTTTTTCATATATATTAGTCTAAATAATGTTCAACCTATGTATTTCGTAAGAATTCTCGTACTGCTCATGTTTTGGTGTCTATTTTAGGTAATTTGAAGTGTAGTAGTTTGAAAGTCTTTGGAGCATATCTGGAGCATAGATGGAGCATAACTGGAGCATATGTGGAGCTTATTTGGAGCCAAGTTGTTCAAAAAAGACCAAATACGGGCTATGTCTCACCAAACACAGGTCGTTCTTCACTTACGAAACTTAACCAGAAGATTTCAGAATTTTTTTTAGGCTTTTTAAAACTCTGGTGTAACATCCTATTTCGAGAAGTTTCTTATTTCGAGATTGTGGACAATAAATGGATCGAGTAAAGGCCTCATGCTTCAAGGGAATAAGGTTTAGACCTTATTGGATGTTGATAATACTGGTTATGTAATCTAAGCCCTTGGTTTGTGTTTTGTCGGTTTTGGAGCCAAAGGGTAAAATAAGAAAAGTTATTTGTTAGGCTTCTTGCGTGGATTATGGTTTTTAGTTCGACATGTGTTAACCCAAAAGTAATTATATAGAAGTGTGGGGCTCGTCAATACCTTTCCATGGATATAAAGATCATCGAAAATGGGTTTGAAAGAATAAGTTATGGTTGTTTGAAGTTGGGGTAGATTTGGAGGAAAATTGTCTCCACGACACAACGAGAATTGCCACGACACGACAGTTGCCACGACATGACGGAGCGTTGCCATGACACAACGATTAGTTAGGCCCAAGCCCATGATTTTAGGGGTTTCAATGTATTTAAGCATAAGGTTTCGCATTTTTGGGCATTTTAGTAGCCTTCACTACCTCTACGACCCCTTGGGAGAAACCCTAGCCTCCACCTTCAAGATTTGAGCTTCCCCTCTCTACATTCTCCTCTTTTGGATGCTTTTTATGTTATTTTTGATGAATTTTAAAGATCAATAAGGTTCTTTTGGTTTCAAGGAATTATGCTTCAAGTTTGGATCCGTCAAAGACACTACATTTCTAGACTATTGTAATTTAAAATTCCAATCTTGCTATCTAGTTCTTTAGATCTTGCAATTTGGGGTTTTTGGCACTTTTGGTCCATTTTGTGGATGATCTTGGAGTTGAGTGGACTCCAACATCTTTTGATCAGTTTAGAATGTTTCACGGACCTCATGGAGTAGGAAATTTGTGATCTTTTGCCTTCCCCTATAACCATGCAATTTATCTTGGTCCTTAGGTCATTTTGGTGTATTAAAGTTTAGACCTTGAAAGATTGTGACATTATTATAGATACAGTTGGAAACTTTATCCATCTAGACATCTTGTTGATTCATATCTGAAAGTGGGAAACTTGGACTTAATGGATTAAGTTGAGAAAGATATATTTTTTGGGTCCCTTTGAGACTTAAAGTCTAGATCTTGGTGGTTTGGACCTTCTTAATGGATAAAGTTAGAAAATTTATCCATTAAGACCTTGGAAAGGATCAGATCTAAGATTTGGAGCTCTTGAAATTGGAATAAAAGGGATTAATCTTGTTTGAGTTGTTCAAACCAGTCCCCATGACAGGGCCTTAGGTTGTCATGACGTGGTGATTGGGGAATCAGTGACTGTTTTTGCATTTTGTGCCCACGATGTGGCCAAGGAAGGCCACGACATGATGGATGTTGTTGGCTATTCCGACCTTAGCTTTGACCGTTGACTTTTTGACCACTTTGACTTTTGGTCAAACTTGGGTAGAATTGAACATTTGACTAAGGATTGGTTTCAGTTTGGCTTTAAGGAGCTTGGGTTGGATGTTTTATTGTTGAGGTAGCTATTGGGCTTCTGTGAAAGTTCAGGTGAGTCTCTTCATTGTACTCGTGGGTTGAAGGCACCAATGTCGGCTCACTAAATTATGTGTGTAGGAAGCTAACAGTCTTTGTGACTATGGATGATATCATTGTATGTTTATGTATGTGGGGTGGAATAGACATGGGGGTGAAATAGACCCGATTGTTATGTACTTGTTGTCTTTGTGACTCTTGTTGATATGCATGCATGTTATATGTATGTGGGGTGAAATAGACCCGGGGGTGAAATAGACTCGTTCAGTTGAAAAATAGCAATTGAGTTGAAATAGACTCGGGGGTGAAATAGACTCGATGGTGAAATAGACCCGTTACAACTTGGATCTAACATGTATGTATGGTATGGGGTATTTTCGGGAACTCATTAAGCTTTGTGCTTACATTTTGTATTTAAAATGTTTTCAGGAAACTTCTAGTTTCAAAAGGAAAGGCCTGGTTTGATCTTACTACATCCCCTAGAGATTTATTTTGCATTAATTGTTTATGATTACTCTGATGGTTTGAGAATACTTTGAATCTGGTCATCTTTAGGAGCAATGGATGAATGGTTGTGACTTATTTAGAAATGAAACTTTTACTCGGTATTTTTGGGATATTACAAGTTTGTATTAGAGCCTTGGTTTGAGGGATATGGGCACACTCTTGGGTGAGTCTGAACTCAAACTGAGGATTTTGTAATCTTTTTGAAAAATACATAAATTTTCTAAGAATATTTCTATAAAGAAAAAGGGGTACGATGTGTGAAATCATCCGAGCTCAAGTAAGTTTTCCCAAAATACCTACACATGTGATATACTTATTGTTTTGGTATGAGCATCTGAGAATTGCATGCTAGATTAGGGCTAATGATCTGCTCAGGATTACATGAGATAGGGCTAGGAGAGATGCCTTTATATGCTTGTTTATTGAGATTGTGGAATTGCATGTTAGTATGGATTTCATATGTTGGATATAACGGCTTATTTAGGTGATGCATTGGTTTAGATTACTCGATAATTAAATGTTGCTTGCTTTGTGCTTTTAGGGACCTCCAATAATATCGACTAACTATTAAGTGAATATGTTAGGTTACATATTACCGGGATTGGATAATTTTAGAAGGATAGGTTTAACTCTATTGTGTAGCTCTTGTTTGAGTCCAACCATTGTAGTGTGAGACCTTGCAGTCAAAGAATTAGCTAGTGCATGTGGCATGTAATTATATTCGTGAGGAAGTTAGAAGGTATTAGGGGAACTCTCTTCTGCAGCTGATGGCGGAGAGTGGTGTGAAGGGATCCCTATGCAAGTAGGGGTGAGCATTGGAACCGGGTATCCGCCTTTGGAACCGAAACAACCTATTCTGAAACTGGAAGCGCCTTAAGCGGTTTTGGTTACGATTCTTATTTTTTTGGAACCACTACCCGTTGGGTACCCGTCGGAACATATATATATATATATATATATATATATATATATATGTGGGTGTGTGTGTGTGTTGGGGGGGGGTAATACAATAGCTATTAAAGTGAAGACTTGAGCTTTTCAATATACCATTTAATTGATGTGTATAGATGCATGATAACGTATATACACTATCTATGATTATATGTTAATTATCCGGTTTATTGGTTTATTTGCCACCATTTTCAAATTGTCATTTTTTTCTCTGTTTATAAGTTTTAAAGCATTTACGTATATACTTGTCAATGTTAATGTTTACAGATTTTAAAAGTTGGTTTATTAATTCGTAATGATTAATTTATCTACCTTTTAATGAGATAATTAAAAAAATCAATAAACATCGGGTACCTGATACCCCGGTTCTGGTTCCAACATTTCAAGAACCGTCGGTTCCGGTTCCTGACAATTAGGGCAGGTACCTGCCTATGCTCATCCCTATATGAAAGCCTAGGAAGAATGTTATAATGTGCTTATGTGATCATTTTCAAAAGAGAGATCCTAGAAGGAGAATCTAGGAAGATTAAAAGTGTTGGTAGAAGTTCCTAGCATCGCAGAAGCAAGTTAGTTGGAGGATACTTTTTTATGTTTTGTGGCCTATAGAATGTTAATGTCTGAATACTGCTTGCTTTGTGCTTTGTGAGACCCATATTGAAGTAAGTTAACTATTAAATGAATATGTTAAGTTACATGCTGAAAAGGTTAAATAATTCTAGAATAATTGATTTGGCCCTATTGCTTAACTCTTGTTTGAGTCTAACCATTGTAGGGTTGGGTTTTTTATTCGAATGATTATTTAAGTTTTGTTGCATGTAATTGTATTCATGAAGTAGTTAGTTGATATTAGTAGGGGTTCTTCAACAGCTGATGATAGGGTAAGGTGGGGATCCTAGGAAGTGCCTTAGAGGAATTGGTGTGCTATTTAACGGTGTATATTCATTTGAGAGCGGGTATATGTTATTGGATCCTATAGTAGTGGACATAAGTAGTTACTTATAGGCTCCAGAATGATTCTTGAGGAAAGTATTAATCGGTGTGGAAGGTAATGTTGGGCCCGTACTACTGAAAGCACAGGATTCGTACTCAAATAGAGGAAAATGTTGGGGATCCTAAGGACCTGATTGAGGGTAGATTGTACCGTGAGATTATCTTTCTAATGGCCATTGTGGTGCTGGTCGCGAGTCTTCAGGACAATGATAGAATAACGGTGAGATAGGCATAGTACAGTGAGCTTATCGTTCTAATGGCTAGAGGGTGTCACGATGTATTGTGAACCAGTGGTTGTATGATTCACATGGATGAGACCCGATAGTCATTTGATTGATACTCTTATATCTCGGATCATTAGTCTTATTGGCATGTTTGGGCGTTAGTGCATTGTTGGGAGTCGGGAGACTCAGTGACCAGCTGGTTTGGATCATGTGGACAATAAAAGTTTGTTGGGAGTATATCTGTGCATCAGAAGTCTCTTGCTGAATGGTTGCATTTGTGGGTCCCTGCTTCTCATGGGAGCAATGAGTTGGTAATGACTTGTCAGGAAGTCAAGTGTGTATTAAGGTTTTTGGGAACAATGTACGGATTTGGGATTTGGGATTTGGCGAAATTCACGATTAGGGTGTTTTGAGTATTCTTTCTGCATGGTTTGGTGGTGTTCCTAGTCAGGGATTAGGGGTAGGTACGTCGAATGGATGATCATCGATCTTAGGGTATGATTTCTAAAATTTAGACTGACGGGTTCCCAGTTTTGGGGATTTTATTGATAGAAGTAGTTTGTAATCCTAGTTTTGAGAAGTTTTCCCGCCTTGAGTGGTTGTCGTTGTGAATTGGTCTTACAGTTAGGGAGAGAAAGATAGTGGTTGCGGTTGAGTATTTTCAAGTTATTGAGTTGTTTGTTGGCAGTTGTAGGTTTCTGAGTAATGTAACACCCGATTCAAGGTACTTTTCATTTTGACCCTTGGTATGTAAATATTTTGCATATTTGGTCCCTATAGGGCAATTTTGCCAATTTTGGAAATCTTGGAGTACGCGGGGCGTACGCACCTAGGGGACAAACCCTAAATTTTAAGGTTTGGACCCTATTTAAACAACATTATGTCCCATGATCCTTTTATTTCTCAACCTCCATTGCCGTTTGAGTCCTATTTTGAAACAATAGCCTCTCTTGAGAATATTTGACCCTCTTGTATGTGTTGGTGAGATTTGAGGAAGAAGGAGCCTTGATCAAAGGAGAACTTGTAGATCCAGTGATATGTGCATATTTATACAACATACATTAATATTTTAATTACTTTTATGCCCTTAATAGAACAAAAGATACTTAATTTGCTATGAATTGTGTTGTAGGGACTAAAAGACTTGTTTGGAGCAAAAAGGAAGTTGGAAGCTGGATTAAGGAAGCTAGAAGATGGAAGATTGAACCAAAGCAATAAAATGAAGAAAAATACACCCAACACATCGTGGTAATCCTACCACGACGTGGCGTATTGAAGTTTCCCGATCAGATTCGATGACTTGGAAATTACGGGACAAACACAATCACCACGACGTGGTGCCCTGCTTTCGGGAAAAGTATAAATATCTCACATTAACCTCCGAATGGGAACTTTTGGCTCTGGAGAATTCGAAGCTTTTTGAGGCAAAGGCACTGGAATTAAGCATTATAAGCAAGGAATTCAATCACAATCATTAGAAAGAGGAGATCAAAGGCAACTAAACTCTACTTTTCGATTTTTCATTAGGAATAGCTATGTCTTTACTTTTGAATCTCGATTTTATGACTTTGTTTGCTGAAATCTTGAGCTAAACACTCATGACTTTCGTTTAGCTAGGATGAGTTGACTAAACATGGTTGATTTCATAGTTAGGATTTAGTTATTTGGTTATTTGTTGACTTTTGCTTATTAAAGAACCTCAAGTACTTTTGATAACTGCTTTTTATCTGCTTATTGTTGAATTTGATTAGGTTAGAATGACTATTTTTCTTAATTGAATTTGAATCTTATGATCTTGTGATTTGCAAAATTGTAGGACTAGGGTTTTGATTAAAACCTAGGGTTAAGTAGAAAAGTGGGTAAAAAAGTATAGGAGCCAATATATGACGATAAATCATATAAAAATTGAATCAATAAATTTAATTGGTCAATTAATTATAAGTCTAAGCAACTCGAACCGAACACTAGTGAACTTGTAAGTTTGTCCGCTTGATCACCGAATAAATAAGCTAGTTTGCTAAAGGATTAAGTTGGTGAATACCAATTTGGTCATCTTAGGAATCAGTGGCCAAAGAAACTAAATCCATTGCACTTCTATGAAACAACCATAATAACAACAAATCTGAAGCTGAACGAAAGTCTCTTTCTCACCTTGGTAATTCATACTTGTTACTTGCTTAGTTTTAGTGCTAGTTTTATTAAGTGAATTTTTGAGTTAGTTTAGTAAATTAAGTATCTAGTCTTGCAAAACTAGGAAAACATATAGTTTTTCTTATTTGATTAATAGTTAGTTAAACAGTAAATTAAAGTAACTTAAACACCGTTCCTTATGTTCGACACTCGTTCTTACCATTGCTATACTATTGCACGATTAGGTACACTGCCTAGTGTGTTTAATAGTCTAGTGAAGGGAATAACTTTTATAAATTTTAAACTTGAATAAAAATATAAACACATTAAACACACATCATCCATATTTCACACATCATTTCCAGCTTCGTTGAGGTATAAATCTTGGAACTTGCTCCTTGTATAATTAGATCTAATTTTCTATGAAGTATTGGTCCCTTTTTAGTCCTATGATGAGATCTAGTGGGTTTCTTCCATTCCAAAAGTTAGGAGTTGCTTCTCTTGATGTTTCTGAGGTCCATCGTCCATAAAGTGATGGGTTTTGAGCATTCTAACACACCTAAGTGTACATGCAACCCTAAATACCTTGGATCTATGTTTTCTCTATTATACATACAAATATAAATATTCCAAGGTATTACCCTAACTAGCATACAATCTTTTGATACTTGGGTAATAAAATTGATAGTATACATACCTTATTGATGTAACTTGTCTTCATGAAACTTGAGTGTCTAGTGCCCCAAGTGTGACACCTCAAATGGTTCACACAACACCATGAACACTTGAAATAACCTTGAGAATAAGGACACTTTGGGTCTCTCTAGTGAAATCGGCCTTGCCCTTTTGTGTACTCACACTAGTCCCCATTTCACCAACCTAGGACATCTTTATATAGTGTGGAGATTAGGGTTAAACCCTAATACCCATGACCTTTCATTTCATATGATCCATGGGTTAAACACTCCATGGACTATCCATGAAAGCTTATCCCAACCTAAATGAACTTGGCCCATCACACATATATATCTAAGAGTCCATATTTAATTAGTTCCTTTTGATCACTTAATTAATTATAAATTAATTCTTGATCAATACTAATTAAATAATATGATTATATATTAATATATTAGAACTTATAATATATTAATATAAATCACTAGTATCCCTTTTCCTCATCTTGCCAATCCAATTGTCCCGATGCCATACAACCCAAATGGACCATGCGGGGTCGGGTCAAGTCCTACCAATTATAGTTATCGACTTAGACATTAATCCAACAGTCTCCCACTTGGATAAGTCTAAAACTATTATTGAGTGTGACTTCAAAACCCGACTAGCAATCGTAGCTCTTAAAAGCTTCTGTCGAACTCTGGCGTGTTAACTGAACTCTGATCTTATCAATGACTTGTCCATTAGATAAGGGATCGTATATTCCTCCATTCTAGATATCATATGGACTGAGACATGGATTATAAATCATTCTCTCTGTCCATTTGTTGTTTCCCGATTTCCGATTTATGACGACTGACTGATTGAACAGATCAAATCAGTCCTGGCTTGGCCAAGCACTCACATGTGTCATCATTAAATCATCGAGGGGTCCACATATATCGCTTTTATCCCAAAGGTAAAAGGAATGGATAAACTTCGACTCATATGGCTTGTTCTACTACTTGTTGAATTATACACAAAGGCACATTTTATAACATCAAGTTACCAATGCAGTTTCGTCCGATCAATATATAACCAACTCATAGTAACAACTCATATCTCTAGGTTTGAAGAATATAAGATATTATCGTCTCATGATCACTTGTGATAAAATCCATGAAGTGATTCCAATAAGCGTGGGTTGAATCAAATACTCAAAACTTATGAGCACTCATGAGTGTTGTAGCACCACTTTGTCCAACAACTTAGACCTCTACAAGCCAACCCATGACAGTCTTGATTCATATCTACTTCCAACATATGACCGACTGTGGATGGTTTGAATAACTTAGTCAATTAGGAAGAACGACCTAGTTATTCTGGAAGTCAAAACATGCAAAGTAAAACACAAGAATAATCGAATCCAATATGGTCTCAAAACTTATGAATATAAATAACACATCTTTTATTTATCACCATATTGATCACCCATCATTCGTTGCATACTGTTTCAAACTATCAACTTTATACTTGAATTAAAACAATAGTTGTCCCATGCCCCAAGCATGTGCACTATGTTTTCTAAACACTAGTCATGCCATACACCAAGTATGCGCACTACGTTTGTCTAAACATTAGTTATGCCATACCTCAAGTATGCATACTAAGTTTGTCTATGATCTTTACTTTGTGAAATAGATCGATTGCACATAACTCCAATGATTTTCATTTCACAGTCCCGAATCCTTACCGCAAATGCAGGAATTCCAAATTCATGCCATTTACCGAAATCAATTAGATTCTAAACTTATATGCATTGATCCTCTTGTAATGATTATGCACAGAGTCACAAAGACTTGACAACAAACATTACAGAACATTCCAAAGGAGATAAACTCCTTGGAAACATCCCTCTTGCATTAAGTTTCCTAATCTTACACATATTTATTGAACAACTTCCACCTTCCCATATTCCCATTTTGACTATCACTTCTGAACAAGAGTTGCCTCTTTTCAGAATATGTCAATATGGTCCTTCCAAAAATTAACATTATACTTCCAACTGTCCCTGAGCAACCAATCTTTGGTAAACCTTATATTGTCCTCGATAATTGCTTAATCCTTTTAGTCATATCCAATTCTAGACCTTTTCCCTTCTTAGTTCCCCAGGCATTTTGAAAATTTTAGAAAGGATGAATATTATAGCACATGCAATCGATCCTACATCTGAAGCACATGGGACATGATTCATGATGTCTTACATAAAGACATGATGCTAGACCAGTCCTTTTGCTACAATATTTCTATTTGCCAAGTTCTCATAATTCAGATTATGAAAAGAGATGTCGTAATCATAATCGAATTTTAGAACGCAAATAATAGACCCATATATAGAATTTCCATATGTTGAGCCATTCCAACATGAAATTCATATATATATTCTTGACTAAATATGATTAAAACCTCAATCTAAGCTTTTAGATTTGAGATGAAGTATAATTTCCTCTCCCTTAATTATAGCAAAACATCTTTTCAACCCCTGCAACTACACGAGTTGAAACTTTTGTTTTCTATAATTAACATTGCTAACTTGCAACACTAACAATAATTATCATGCTCCCACTAACATGATGATTATTAGCATAACACATATGCTCCCACTAGCTTTGACATGTACTCAGAAATCAGCTGGACTTCTAGAAATCAACATTGTATTGACTTTCATACCAAACTTCAGACTTCTGATATGAGATGCTTTGATAAAAATTTATCAAAATCATACACCTTTCCTTAGATAACATGCATGTGTGTCTAAACAATTTCAGAACTATGAAAAGGGATGTTGTAATCATAGTCTCAATTGTTTGGACCTTTGCTATCTGCTCCAAATCTACTTGGTGGAAGTGTTTTCTCACCATCATTTTCATGAATCGGAGAGAAACCTTATGACCCTTAGATTTTATGGTGTATGTGTTCTTATCCATGTGAATTGTCAAAACCATAGTCACAAGACAAGGATAATGACAAATCCAAACTCATATGGACTGAACTCAATCTGAATTTCTTGCCACCTGGCAGCTCAAGGGCCTACCATTGCTTCCAAGTTGTTATGCAACCAATTGAGAACTCTAAGAACTCATATGCAAAGCCAACTTTACCTGTAATGGGCACAGAAATAGAAATATGTCAACACGATAGGTTATAAACCTCACATCGTGTACTAGTGTTAAACTCATGTTTTTTATTCTTGATTAGATCTTGAATTTCTTCTAGGATCTTTAAGACTCCCACTGTCCTCTTGACATATAAGACTCTCTTGCCAAATATTCAAGAGATAGTTTGGATTCTTTATCAAGACAAACACTCCACACAATTGGTCTTAGTTGGTCTTTATTTTATCCAAAACATCACAACTTACCAATTTCAAATGTACAAGAGTAGGACACTTTTACTCTTACATTTGACTAGTGTTAAGAAACCTTCCTTTAAGATATGTCACTCAATTTATAATCTTGGAGTATGACTCTAAGAATTGTTTTTGGAACGAGGTATGAATCATCTTCTTGATTTGACCACTTCAACAATTCATAGCTCCTCTTCTTAGCTATCAGAATGCACTTAGAGGATGAATTGTGATAAGGTCTCTTAATCATTAAGATGATCATATAACATGATACTAAAGTACTCTCCCATCTTTTCAGATTTGAGAAACTTTTATCCTTCTGCCTAATTTGATTCTTCTCATTCGTTGTGCCATACATCGAAAATTTTCCAATGTATCAGAATTACACTTAAACTTGTAAGTGTAACCATATTTACTAAACTTAAGTAAATCATGACCAATAGTACTCTTATAGATCTTTTGTGGTGGACTTGATCAGTGCACAGGAATGTGTACTCGATCCTTAGTCCTTCACTTGACTCACATATAAATGTGAACAAGGAACTAGTCTTAATTTTCCAAAGCTGAAAGTTCTCATTCATCATACTGTGCAACTTGTATGACTCCAAGTTTCTATCCAACTAAAAACTTGGATGATGAGAAGCTTTTCCTTATTTGGTAAATTTAGACACTACCACAAATGAAAGAATCAAATTCATATTTCCACTCTTGCTATTTATGGAATCATATAAGCAACAATTTTTTTCACAAATGCCATTGTAAGGATATTTTTAAAATAAATAAAACAAAAGTTTTCCTTTTATTTTAAAACTTTGCGGAAAAACTTTTCCTTACAATGCAACTTTGAATGAAAACTATGCTATTACATGTTTCCTAGCAATCTATCATAACTCCTAAGAGTAGCTCAAGAATCCGATATTCAATCAAGCGATAGAAATCCATCTTCGCGATCAAATTCAACATACTCTTTCTTTAAGTTTCCTTCACTTTTCCTTTGATTCTTAAAACATCTACATGTGACCCAGTCACATCATGTAATAAGAATCTCAAAATAGAAACTTAATCGAGTTAGATAGTGGACTTTACCTGAAGTAGAGTCAAACTTATTGACTTTACCAGCCTTATGATTTTTCAGGTAAATTTGGCAGCTTCGCAGCCAATGCCCTTTCCTTTTGGCAATAGAACCATATGGACCCTTTGGGAATGGTACATGGGACAATCTCAGACTTAGCCTTTCTCCTTACCATTTGGTCAACCGAGTTGACTATGGCCAATCCCTTTCCATTAGAAAGAGGAAGCTTTTACTGGGTATCCAATGCAACTATTGTCAATGTCCATTGAAGGTTTGGAAAGTTGATCTACTAATCAAATTTGCTTTACCAAAGCTCCAAATCATTTCTGATTCAAAGTACCAAGCAAATAGATAAGATCATTAAGGGTCATGTCATAGTCTATTTCATAGTAGTCTCAAAGGTAACTCACTATGTGACTTAGAAAGTGATTGAACATTCAACTTTCTTAAGACTTTAACACCTAACTCTCCCGGCTTGTCAATATGTGACTTCATCTCCAAGATGTGAGCACACATAGAAGACCTTGCTTGCCATTAGGGCTTGATTGACCTTGAACTTGTGGGTAAGGGAGAATAATTGGAGGAGGTGGAGGAAGTGAAGTTCCAAGAGATTTGGGAAGATCATAGATGTCTGAACTAGACATCTTTTGGGAGATATTCAAGATAGTTGATCTAAAGTCCTTAATATAACATCCAACATGAAATATTAAGGCTAGGACCCAACACAATATTTTATAACTTGGAAGAGGGATTCCGTAATCCAAGCTATAAAATATTTGAAGGTAGGCGAATGACAATTCACCAATTTCCACCATGAAAACAAAATCATTTAATTAGGTTTTACTTGGATTTGAAACTCCTAGATCTTTTAAGATTCATTGAATTGTTCAATGGCATGTTTCAATCTCGAGTGTGCCCTTCAGGTTTTGTGACTGGGATGCCGAGGATCACAAAACAAGGTGTGAAGTAACCATGCAAATCACTTGGTACCCTTAAGTGTTTGCCCCTCAATCGATGTGCCGGTTAACCACACACGCTCCATCGATACTATGATAAACATTAAGTTACCCTTTTCCTACCTTGTTAAATACAAGTTAGTATGCCGGTTAACCACACACGCTCCACTAACCGACTTAAGCAAAGTGCAAAGTGTAATTTCATGGATTAGCACCTTATTCACATTTTCCTAAAGTAACTAAGATTGGGAATTATAAAAACATTTATTTACTTTATATTTATCATTAATACTTTTAATGAAGAGAAAATTATAGTCGTTGTCCTACCTGTTCGGCTAACGACCCTCCACCAGTCAAGGAAGCGGTGGGTGAGAGTGGACACCCATTAAACTGCCATTTTATAGGCAGTAACCTTATACCCCCTTTATAGACCAGCTTCGTGAATGAGGCCTACTAATGGTAAGACGGCTTGCTCTTATACATATACATATACATATATATATATATATATATATATATATATATATATATATATATATACATATATTTATATTTATATATTATTAACTTATAATATTATAACGTATAAGGGTTGAATTTTAACATTTAAAATTCTAAGGGATTAATTTGGAACTACAGTATTCATGAGAAAACTTTACAAATTCCAAAACTTGAGGGCAAGTTTTGAAACTATTCAAAACTCTTGGATTTTCATAACTTATGAGTTTAATTAAAGTTTTAAAAAAACTTTTAATGAAGAGACTCTTGAGCATCCATAACTTGAGGACAAGTTATGGAGCCATAATACTATTTAATGAAAAAGACTCTTCATTTTTATGTAACCTATGACACTTTTATGAGTTTTAAGATTCATAAATGTGACCTTTTATGTA
This sequence comes from Lactuca serriola, assembly GCF_051521515.1. Classification (NCBI taxonomy): domain Eukaryota; kingdom Viridiplantae; phylum Streptophyta; class Magnoliopsida; order Asterales; family Asteraceae; genus Lactuca; species Lactuca serriola. The sequence goes on along the minus strand of NC_136416.1, from coordinate 87,330,842 downwards.
ACTTGAGGACAAGTTACAGAAACACATTTTATGAACTACCTCTAGATTAATTAGGATTGAAAACAACTAAAACACAATTTTTTTCCATTAATCTAAACTAACTCATAAATTAAGGAAACATAAAAAAAAACTTTGGTAATCCATAACTTGAGGACAAATTATGGACTCCATTAAAATACATTTAGATCAAGAATTAACTAACAAACACTTTTGTAAATAATTCCTATGATCTACCAAAACTCATAAGTATGAACAATCCATATCAACAATTTCAAGAATTACATCAACATAAATAAAACTTGAATTTTTGATTTTAACCTTGAAATTGGTTTACTATAATCATTACCACTTTAAAAACAAGTTTTATAAGTCCAAAACAGCTTAAGGTAATGATTCTAAACCAATTCCAGCTTTAAAACTCGAAGATATGCTGTCTGGGGGTCCAACTCATCGAGTGCACGAACCAACTCGGCGAGTTGGATGATTTTCGTCTTGGACTCGTCGAGTCCCCTGTCCAGACAGCACAAATCTTCGATTTTTCAGCAATTTAAGCAAGAATAACAAGAAAACAAGCCTAAGATCTGATACCACTGATGGGTTTTGAGCATTCTAACACACCTAAGTGTACATGCAACCCTAAATACCTTGGATCTATGTTTTCTCTATTATACATACAAATATGAATATTCCAAGGTATTACCCTAACTAGCATACAATCTTTTGATACTTGGGTAATAAAATGGATAGATACATACCTTATTGATGTAACTTGTCTTCATGAAACTTGAGTGCCTAGTGCCCCAAGTGTGACACCTCAAATGGTTCACACAACACAATGAACAATTAGAATAACCTTGAGAATAAGGACACTTTGGTTCTCTTTAGTGAAATCGGCCTTTCCCTTTTGTGTACTCACACTAGTCCCCATTTCACCAACCAAGGACATCTTTATATAGTGTGGAGATTAGATTTAAACCCTAATACCCATGAGTTTTCATTTCATATGATCCATGGGTTAAACACTCCATGGACTATCCATGAAAGCTTAGCCCAACCTAAATGAACTTGGCCCATCACACATATATATCTAAGAGTCCATATTTAATTAGTTCATTTTGATCACTTAATTAATTATAAATTAATTCTTGATCAATACTGATTAAATAATATGATTATATATTAATATATTAGAACTTATAATATATTAATATAAATCACTAGTATCCTTTTTCCTCATCTTGTCAATCCAATTGTCCCGATGCCATGCAACCCAAATGGACCATGCCGGGTCGGGTCAAGTCTTACCAATTATAGTTATGGACTTAGAAATAAATCCAACATAAAGTTAGCATCTTGATGGTTGTTGTAATGACCCGTTTCCGGTATGATGATTCCATAGTATTTAATTAGAAGTTTGCAAGAAGGACTCGGCGAGTTCATAGCCTGACTCGCCGAGTAGGGACGGGTTTTCGAGCACGTGTTAGTCGGCGACTCGGCGAGTCCATATTCGGGACTCGGCGAGTCTGCCTGCCTGGAAGAAACCCTAAATCCCCGGGTTGCTCACTATTTAATCCACCTTATAGCCCCCATTCTCGCCTCCTTCACCCTCAGAAAGCTGTGAGAAAACCCTAATCCATCCTTGAGTGATCTAAGTGTTCTTGTGTTAAATTTTGAAGGCTTGAAGAAGGAAAAGAAGAAAGGAGCAAGGAGAAGAGGTGTAGAGCAAAGACTCAAGGGCAAATCAGAGTTCTTTGAGGTATTCTTCGGATTCCCTCCTTTTTTATGCTTTAGACCTCCATTAGAACTCTTCTAGATCTAGTTTGATGCTTTTCTCAAGCCTTATGATTGTATGGATACCCTATTATGTCGAGATATCCTTAGATCTGTTCATTTAGGAGTTGTAGAGCCCAGATCTATTGCCTTTTTGAAGTTACCTTGCATGAGAACCCTAGATCTACCCTTTTAAGTGCCTTATTAGCCTTTATCTCCTTTTTCATGTGTTTGTACACGTAAAGTTGGAAACTTTACGTGGTGAATCAACTTATTGGACTCAGATCTATCATTTGTATGCAATGGATTCAAGCAGAATCGAGTTTAGAGTAGTTGCATGGTTGTGACTCGGCGAGTCGGAAGAACGACTCGGCGAGTCGAGTCGCGAGTCCCCGATTTCTTCCTTTTTGAGTGATGCCGAGTGGGACCAGTGAGTAGTAGAGTGGACTCAGCGATTTCGAGGTCAGACTCAGTAATGGAGGGACTCGGCGAGTTGTTCATACAACTCGGCGAGTCCAAGGCAGTCTTCTTAAGCTCAAGAACAGCTCGTCGAGTTGTTCATATGACTCGGCGAGTCGGATGCAAATTGTCTGAGTTCTTGGATCGAGAGATTACTCGTCGAGTCGATGCCATACTCGACGAGTAGCCACGAGTGGGGTTGTGAAATGAGATTTGAGACTCGGCGAGTTGGCGGCCCAACTCGGCGAGTCAGGTCAACTGTGGGTTGACTTTGACCAGGAGAGTTGACTTTGACCAAGGGTAAAAGAGTCATTTTACCCCAGTGCAGTGTTTAGTATTTGATTGAGTGTGTTTATGGACTTGTAGCCGGGGAGATATCGGAGCAGCAGCAGTTAGCTTCCAGAGCCATTCACATAGCAGCCAGTTCACGAGGTGAGTTTCCTTCTAGTAGTAACGGGTCTAAGGCCACAATGCTGGCCCGTTTAGCTAACAGTCAGCTTCGGACCTCGGTCCGATGTAGTAGTTAGTATGTTTGATGCCTTCGTGGTTCAGACAGGGTTATGTGTTTATGCTAGATGATATGTTTATGCTATGCTCAGTCAGCTTCGGACTTCGATCCGATGTAGGGGACAAGGTCCCAGACAGCTTCGGACTTCGGACCGATGTCAGCTTCGGACTCCGGTCCGATGTAGGGGACATAGGTCCCAGTCAGCTTCGGACTTCGGTCCAATGTCTCAGTCAGCTTCGGACTTCGGTCCGATGTCCTAGTCAGCTTCGGACTCGGTTCGATGTAGGGGACGAAGGTCCCAGTCAGCTTCGGACTTTGGTCCGATGTTCCAGTCAGCTTCGGACTTCGGTCCGATGTAGGGGCAAGGCCCCGGTTAGCCGGACTTCGGTCCGATGCAGTGGGCAAGGCCCAGTATGTGCTTTATATGTTATTGTGTGGTATGTGGTAGTTTGGGGGAGCTCGCTAAGCTTCGTGCTTACAGTTTCAGTTTTGGTTTCAGGTACTTCCGCAAGCAAAGGGAAGAGCTCGGGATGATGGCATCGCACACACCACAGTTACAGTTTTTATCCTGGGAGTTGATCAGCTATCTTAGATATGTTTTGATACAGTTGTGACACCGTTTCTCATTTGTATTTTAGTATGGTTTTGAGATTTGCAACACATGATTTTATTATGATATACTCTGTTTTATGATTTTTGGTTACATTAAAAATGAAATTTTCAGGTCGTATTTTTGGGTCGTTTCAAGTTGTGGATCAACAATGCATGTGTTTAGGTCCATTTGGTTAAAATAGAATACTAAAGTAAGGTTTGGGTTCTTTTGAGCCCTGCAAAGGCTCCAAGTTCATGATTTATGGATTAAGATGTTATATAAGTGTTACATCCGAAAAAAAAAGGTATGTCTTGGAACCTTTGAATAAGAATTTTTGGCATAAATGGTCCCTTAGTACGCTGGGCGTACTTAAGTGTATGCTTAGCATACTACGTTCCTTTTCTGGTCGTGGGTGTTTGGAGGTATGCTGGGCGTACCATGAGCTACGCGGGGCGTACGCGCCAGAGAAGCAAAACCCTAATTCTCGGACTTGAGGCCTATATAAACGACTTTAAGATCCTTGGAGTGAACCCTAGAGAGCATCCACTGCCCTTAAACGTTATTACACCTCTCGAAACCTTGAGAGAGCACCTTTGAGCCTTATAAGTGTGTACATGTGGTCTTTATTGCCCATCTCAATAGGAGGAGTTAGTAAAGAAAGTTTGGATCAAGTGGGTTCTTCTGGATCTTGCATCATAATCATCTTTCAGATCTTTTGGAGGTAAAAAGGTTTCATCTTTCCTCTTATTTCGTTAGATCTTGCTAGGGTTTTTGTAGTTGGTCCCTTTGATGAGCCTTGGACCTCATTTGTTGGCTTGGTCATCCCCATTTGATTAGAAAGTCAGATCTAGGGTCCTTCAGCCATCTAGAAGCATAAAAATAGGATCTTGGTGGTAGTCTTGACCTTGAGCATGAGTAGACCTGTCAATGGAGCGGGTTTTGACCCTGATTCGCTCCAAACCCGTAAGAATTTTAAGGGTTTGGTTTTTATTTTTTGATTCGTTTACCCGTTTACGACCCGTACCCGTTAACCCTTTTATTAAAAGGGTTGGGTATGGATCAATGTTGATTCGCTCCATTTATGACCCACTCCGTTTAATATATATATATATATATATATATATATATTATATATATATATATATATATATATTAGACAAAAAAATCAATGTATAACTTTATCTTGTTTCCAACGGTAATAACATTTACTCTATCTAAAAGTCTTTTAATTTCCCCAAAATCCCACCGCCCACTTTAAGTCTTTAACCCCGTTTTCTTTACAGTTCGCATAATGTTATATGACTCTTTGATTTCTGCAACTAGTTCTTTAAAGGGAATCGTTGATCATGTCTGCATACTATCTTCATCTCAATTTTCAACTGTCAACCTTGTTCCTCTCAACAGTCGACAATATTCAAGCCATCAAAAAGAGTCACAATCTCGGCTCATTAACAAGTAGGTAACACTAGAAACTTCTCTAATGAAAATCGAGTGCATGAGAAATAACACTAGCAACAATCTCGGTTGTCAATAATATAATACTAGTCGTTAGAGATCATACGTTTTTGCTATCTTTCCTGTTAAAATCAATCAGCTCAAAGTATATTCTGTGTTTGGTTATTTTTCTGTCTAAACTTTCATTGTTACACTTACAGATCAGTACACATTGTGCCCCTCTTGTCTTGTAAACCTTTTTTGTTTGTTAAAATCGATCAGTTACTCCCTGTTTTCGTTTGGTGATGCTCATAGTGAAAAAATCTCATTGTGACAAAATTGGTGATGACAGGAGATGGATGACAAGATAGGTACTGAAAATGTTATAAATGTGGATGCTCATAGTGAAAAAATCAATAATGTTGTGGAGGTTGATGCCCAAGCTCAGGGGAATGTAGTAGACAAAGAGGAATATTCTGCAAAAAGAAGAAGATTGACATCTGATGTATGGAAAGACTTTGATAAAGTTATAAATCAAGATGGGAGTGAAAGTGCAAAATGCAAGAATTGTAATAAGAAACTTGTTTCAGGTGGTAAATCTGGAACAACTCATTTAAGAAATCATATACATAGATGCACCAAAAGAAATCAAAAAGATATTGGTCAGTATATGTTGTCTATGAAGAAAAATGTTTCTGATGATACAATTTCTGTTGAAAATTTCAAGTTCAGTGAACAAAAAAGTAGGATGGATTTTGCAAAGATGGTGATCAAGCACAACTATCCATTTAGTATGTGTGAACATGAATATTTCCAATATTTTGGGAATGGTCTTCAACCATAGTTTCATCTAAAGTGCAGGAATACAGTCAGATCTGATATAATTGAAGTTCATAAAATCGAAAAAGAGAAGCTATACAAATACATGGAAATGTTACCAGGTAGGGTTTCTCTTACTACTGATATTTGGACATCTGATCATCAAAATATTGGTTACATATGTTTAACTTCTCACTTTATCGATGAGGATTGGGTCTTAAATAATAAAATACTTGCTTATCGTTGGATAGAATATCCTCATGACAGTGAGACTCTTTTTAGGCACATTGTTGATTGCATATTAGATTGGAAACTTGAAAGAAAGTTGTTCTCCATGGTGCTAGACAATGCTAGTGTCAATGATGGAATGGTGAGGAGTTTGAGAGGTTGGTTGCGTGAGAGGTCTGTTGTCCCATTGGAAGGTAAATTATTTCATGTTCGTTGCAGTGCTCATATTCTCAACCTAATTGTTCAAGATGGGTTAAAAGTTGTTGGTGAATTCATTCACAAGGTTAGAGAAACTATAAAATACTTGAAGCGTTCTCCATATGCCACACAAAGGTTTAATAATGCAAAAACTCAATGCAAGATTAAAGATAAGAAAAAAGTTAAAATAGATTGTCCCACCAGATGGAATTCAACTTTTTTGATGGTTCAAAGTGCTCTAGAAATGAAAGAGGTATTTTGGCGTTTGGCACAAACATATCAAAATTATAAATTTCATCCAACTAATGATGAGTGGAAAGTTGCCAAAGTGATAAGTAATTGCTTAGAACACTTTTATAAAGCAACAAATCGATTTTCTGGTACTTCTTATCCTACATCAAATGTGTTTTTTTCTTATATATGTAATATTAAATTGCATATGATGAAGTGGGAGACTAGCGAATATGATTTTTTGCGAAAGATGGCTGCCCCAATGAAGTTAAAGTTCGAAAAATATTGGGATGAATGTTGCGTGGTTTTATCTGTTGCTGTTGTACTTGATCCTAGGTACAAAATGAGTTTAGCCGAGTATTACAACAATAAGATCCATTCTTCTCTTGCTGCTCCATATATTGAAAATGTCCGCAATGCTATATCTTTGATCTATTTAATGAGTATGAAGATTTTTTTATCTCATTCAAAAGTAGAATCAAGCCAAGAAGTTCATGGTTCTTCAAATGAAGTACATTCCATTGATGATGAATTAAGTGGGTTTGATTCTTGGTATGAGAAGAGATCAAATTTAGTTGCTACACATAAAACCGAGTTAGAGATGTATTTAGAAGAACATCTCTTTCCAAGAAGCGGGTCATTTAATATTCTAAATTGGTGGAAAGCTAATAGTGCCAAGCATCCTACTTTAGCTAAGATTACACGAGACATTTTAGCTGTTTCGGCAACTAGTGTTGCATCCGAGGCTGCATTTAGTGTTGGAGGAAGAATAATTAATGAATGTCGTTTGTCCATGTTACCTGAAACTGTAGAGGCTTTGGTGACTACACAATATTGGCTACCAACAAGAAAACAAAAAGTATTTAACTCGATGTCTGAGTAAAATGTAATTCGTGTTGTATTTTATTTTGAGTATTAAGTATTGTTTGTTGTATTGGATTTTGATTATTAAGTATTGTTTGTTGTATTGGATTTTGAGTTTAGTAATGTAATTCTTATTTTAGTATACATTTTATCTTTTTATTGAAAACTATTACTTTTACACACATCAAAATTATGTAATTTTATTTTTATAAAAGGGTCGGGTTAATGGGTCGAGTATTCATTGATTCGGAGGATACGAGTATGGATTTGATTATTCAAAACCCTGAGGGTTAATGGATCGGGGCGTATCATGTTTTGAAAATTTTAAAAGGGTTTGGATCGATGGTGATTCGCTCCAAACCCGCCCCATTGACAAGTCTAAGCATGAGTTAAAGACCTTGGGAAAGTCTTGATGATGGTTTTGGAGGTATAAGGAACATGTAAAGACATAAAGTTAGCAACTTTATGCCTTAGGACGTGTTAAAGAACCCAGATCTAGCTTTTGGACGTAAAAGAATGGGATATTAAGCACTTAATGGGGAAAGTGCTTAACTCAGGCGAACGCCGAGCGTACTCAGTGTACACTGCACGTAGCCTTTGAGAGCCTAGTACGCGGTGCATGCCAAAGAGGCACGCTGAGCGTACACAAGGTAGATTGGGCCGTTTCTGTTTTGGGGCTGGCGACTTTTGGGCCTCATCTTGGTTATTGGGCTGACCGCATTCTGTGAAATATGGGCTATATCTTTGGATTTGGGTCATGGACTATTGGGAAGGCCTTATTGGGCCAAGAGGCCCATTAGTAATTTTGGACTTGGACTTTGGTCCCATTATCAAAGGAAGATTAATTGGGCCGCATGAATAGGGTTGGGGTTCGGGTCTTTCCCTCCTGATTAATCTAAGGATCTAATATTATTTAATACTATTATCCAACCCGCAAGATTTCCGGATTATTAGGAGAGCAGCTTTGGTTTTCGGCAAATGGAGGCGAGTCTCCTTACCATACCCATGGGTCTAAGGCACCAAGGCCGACCCATTATATGAGGTGTGATACGTTTTATCCATTCTGTGAAACTATGTGCTTTATGATTATGTTGGTATGGAAGACCTTGGGGGTTCCCGGGGCACTTAGGTATAAGACCTGGGAGGGTTTCCTTGGCATCCTAGGTCGAAGACCTTGGGGGGGGTTCCCGAGGCATTGGGCTAAGACCATGAGGGGGTTCCTATGACACCGGAAGTAAGACCCTGGAGGGTTTCCAGGGCTTCCCTATGTGTTGGCTTGCATGGTTTATATGTTTGTATAACTGATTAGCATGTATTATATACTTTGTGCTTATGTGTGGGTGTGCCCTGGGGAACTCACTAAGCTTTCAATCTTTCCGTTTGTGGATGTGTTTCAGGTACATCCGAGCCCATGGGCAAGGGCAAGGCATGATGGCGCGGCGTGCACTCTATCTCTCTTTTATTACTACCTTTTGGGACACTCTGATGTTTTAAACAAATTGTAATAAAGGTGGATTTGAAAACAATTGTGATGAAATTTATGGTTAATGCAAGTATGTTTATCAATTAAAAATGAAAAAAAAAATTGTCGAAAATTTGGGTTGTTACAATAAGGCTTAGATCTGAAGTTTGGATGTTTGGTTGCAAGACCTAAGCACTTAATGGCTCGTACGCTGCCGAGTCCCCGATCTAGTATGTCGGCCGTACGTTTGGTACGCGCAGCGTACCAGGCCTGATTATTGGGCTTTGCGGTTTGGGCCGTTTTTAGGCTATTAGGAGTTGTAGGCCTTGTTGGGCTACTAGCCTTCTGACTTTGGGCCATTGTTAGGCTTTGGGCCTCCCTGGATTTTGGCCCATTATGGGTTTTGGTCATCGTTTAGGATTTTGGTCCATATTGGGCTTTTGGAGCCAATGGATTGGGCCTCGGTTATTAGGCCAAGTAAAAAGGAGTAAAATGGTCTTTTACCCTAGGAGTTGGACAAATGAAATAGATTACTATTTATGGTTTATGGCCCAATTATTAATTGGGGTTTTATTTATTATTTAGTGTGGGGACTTTTTGGATCAGCAGTCCGAACATTTTTCTTATTTTCAGCAATTTGAGGTGAGTCTCCTCACCATGCTTGACGGGTCGAAGGTGATGGGTTTTGAGCACTACATCATTCCTATGGTGTACATGCAAACCCTAAAGCTTTGGATCTAGTTTGTCTAATAAACATGAAATAATCATCCAAAGCTCATAAACCTTATATCTAGCATATAATAATCGATATTATCATAATAAAAAGTGTTTAGATCTTACCTTGATTGTTATGTAGCAATAACAATCACAAATATCCTTGATATTGACCTTTGAAAGCTTAGTATCTCATATGTTTCACCTCTAATGGAGTCACACACACCATGAGTAATAAGATGACTTAGGAGAGGGAGGAGAAGCACCAAAAATGTCTAAGAACCCTTAAAGATCACTTAGCCTCGTTTTTGGGAGCCTTAGGGGTCTTTATATACTTGTGTGAGCTGCTAGGGTTTCAAGTGAAACCCTAATTCTCTGCTTAGACCTTAAGCAACCCATGGAGTTCCCTAGAAAGCCCTTGGACGAAATCCATATGGGCTCCCCATAGATTTCATCCAATCCCCTTTCCATTAGGAATCCATAGCCCAATTGCAACTATCATATAATTGCAATACCAGTCCCCTTTACTTAATTAATCTCTTTTAGCCACAATATTAATTCTTATTAATTCTTGACTAATATTAATTAAACAATATGATTTCTCTTTAATATATTATCCATATAATATATTAATAAATCATATTTAATCCTCTTTCTCCTTAGTTCATCATATCAGTTGCTTTGGTGAAGGCATCCCAAAAGGACCATGCTCACAATCGGGTGAAGTACATACCAAAATAGTTATGGGCTTAGACACCTAATCCAATAGTCTCCCACTTGGATAAGTTTAATTACTATTTTCATATGACTTCAGAACCTGATCAGCAATCGCAGCTTTCAAAAGCTGCTGTCGAGCTCTGATCTTATCAGAAACGTGTTCTTTATATAAGGGATCATGTATTCCTCCATTCTAGATATCGTATGAACTGAGACATAGATTTTAATCATACTCTCTGTTCATTTGTTGTTTCCCGATTTCCGATTTATGACGACCGACAACAAACTACAATTGAACACATCAACTTAATCCCGACTTGGCCAAGCGCTTAGGGTGTCATCACTAAATCATCGAGGGGCCCACAGATATCGCGTTTATCCCATGTTGGGTAAAAGGAAAGGATAAACTTTGACTCAAATGCTCGCTTGTACTTACTCATCAAATCACACACAACAATATGTTTTATAACACCAAGTTACTGGTGCGTTTACATATTATCAATGTGCAACCAACTTGTAAAATACAACTCACACGTCTCCGTTTCAAGAATATAAGATATTATCGTCTCTCCAATCACTCGTGATAAAGTCCATGAAGCGATCCAAGTGAGTGTGGGTTTAATCCAGTGCTCAAATCTTATTTCAGGAGCACTCATGAACCCTACATTAAACTTTTGCTATGTCTAAGACACTTTAGACAATCTATAGTCAGATTCATGATAGTCTTCTTTCATACCTACTTCCAAAGTATGATCGACTGTAGATGGTTTAAATAACCTAGTTATTCTGGAAGTCAAAACATGCAAAGTGAAACACAAGAATAATCGAATCCAATATGGCCCGAAACTTTTGAGTATAAATAAAACTCCTTTTATTTAGTCACCATATTGATTACACATTATTCATTGTATAATGTTTTGGATAATCAACTTATTACTTGAATAATAACAGCAGTTGTCCCATGCATCAAGCATGCACACTCTGTTTACCTATGGTCCTTACTTTGTGAAATAGATCAATTGAAAACATTTCCAGTGATACTCATTTCACAACTAATAATCCTTATCGTTAGTGTAAGAACACAAAATTCTCGCCACTACTAGAATATGTTAGATTCTAACATTTTATGCAACGATCTTTCGTAATGTCACAACTATTGGGTTTTGAGCAATCTAACACTTCCTAAGTGTGCATGCAACCCTAATAAACCTTGGATCTATGTTTGTCTAAATACATGCAAAATAATAATTTTCCAAGGTTCATAACCTATCTAACATGGCATGGGGTACTTTTAAACATAAAAGAATTAGATGAGATTACATACCTTTTGATGATGAGTTCAATTCCTAAGGAGTTTGAGGGCCAAGCACCAATAGTGTGAATGCCTCAAATTGAATCACAAATCACCACAAACTCTTGGAAAACTTTGAGAGAGTGTACACACACTTGTAATTTTCGGCCACACACTAGTGACACTAGTCACTCTAGTGGCTATTTCATGCAACATAAGCATGCTTATATAGTGTACATGATTAGGGTGAAACCCTAATAACCCATGACCTTTCCTTTTCCAAGGATCCATGGGTTAAAAGCTCCATGGATCATCCATGGACTTCCATACAAGCCTAGCCCATTAACAAAAGAGTCTTCCTTTTAATCTCTAAATTAATTCATAATTAATTTAAGACTAAGACTAATTAAATAACATGACTTCATATTAATATATTATAACTTATAATATATTAATAAACATATGTGTATAACTCTCATAAATTTATCCATAAATAGTTTGGATGAAATGCAACCCAAATGGACCATGCCGGGTCGGGTCAAGTATATACCAAATAAGTTATGGACTTAGACACCTTATCCAACAGACTCCCACTTGGATAAGTCTAATAACTATATTTGCGTATGTTACTTCAGGAACCAACCAGCAATCGTAGCTCTCGAAAACTCTGTTGAACTATGAAGCACCATTTTAGATAAGTGATCGTATAATCCTCTGTTCTCATGATATCAGCCGGACAAATACATGGAACAACATCGTACTTATTGTCCAATAGTTTGTTTCCCTATTTCCGATTTGTTTGACAAAGAACTTAATCGAACACATCAATTTAGTTCTGACCGGCCGGTACATAGGTCACAACAAAATCATCGAGGGGCCCAGATATCGCTTCTATTTCTAGAAGGAACAGATAAACTTCGACTCATATGCTTGTTCTACTACTTGTTGAATTGTACACAAAGGCACGTTTTATAACATCAAGTTACTGATGTGTTTACGTGCAATCAATGCACAACCAACTCATAGGTAACAACTCATATCTCTAGGTTTGAAGATTTATATGATATTACCGTCTCACGATCACTCGAGATAAATTCCATGAAGTGATACAAGTGAGCGTGGGTTTATTCCAATACTCATAACTTATGAGCACTCATGAATGTTGTAGCAACCATTGCTATGACTAAACCCATTTAGCCATCTACAAACTCAATTCATGACAGTCTTGATTCATACCTACTTCCAACATATGAACGACTGTGGAGTGTTTAAATAACTTAGTCATTCGGAAAGAATAACCTAGCTATTTTGGAAGTCAAAACATGCAAAGTGAAACACAATAATAATCGAATCCAATATGGTCTCAGAACCCTTTTGAATATAAATAGAACCACCTTTTATTTATCACCATATTGATTACACATTATTCATTGTATAATGTTTCAAACAATCAACTTAAGACTTGAATAAAAACAACAGTCATGCTCCTAGCATGTACACTTTGTTTTTCTAAACAATAGTTATGCCATACTCCAAGTATGCACACTATGTTTGTCTATGATCCTTACATTGTGATGTAGATCAATTGAACATGATTCCATTGATACTCATTTCACAATCCCAAATCCTTATTGTAAATGTGAGAATCCCCAATTCCTATCATTAACCAAAAAAAAATTGTTAGATTTTAAACTTTTATGCAATGTTCCTCTTGTAATGATTATTCACAAAGTCACCAAAACCTTGTCACCAGTCATTACAGAGTATTTCAAAGAAGGTCAACTTCTATGGAACGGAAGTCTCATATTCAAAGTACATTGCTTTGAATATCCTTCTTGCATTAAGGTTTTCTAATCTTACATAGATTGAATAACTTCCACCTATGGAGACATTTCCATAGTCCCATTTTGACTATGACTTCCGAACAAGAGTTACTTCTTTTCAGAATATGTCAATATGGTCCTTTCCGACAACTTACATCATACTTCCAACTTTCCCTGAGCAACCAATCTTTGGCGAACCTCAGATTGTCCTTGACAATTGCTTAATCACTTTAGTCATATCCAGTTCTAGACTTTTCCCTTCTCAATGCCTTAAGCATTTGGAAAATTTAGAAAAGATGAATATTATAGCACATGCAATCGATCCTATATCCGAAGCATATGGGACACGATTCATGATGTTTGACATAAAGACATGATACTAGACCAGTCTTTTGCTACAATATTTTTATTTGCCATGTTTTCAAAATTTAACTATGAAGAGGGATGCCGTAATCATAATCGAATTTTGAAAACGCAATATATATAGAATTTCTTCAAGTTGAACCATTGCAACATAAAATTCTATATATATATATATATATATATATATATATATATATATATTCTTGACTAAAGATGATTAAAATCTCAATCTAAGCTTTAGAATTGAAATGAAGTACAATTTCCTCTCCCTTAATTATAGCAAAACAATTTTCCAACCCTTGCAACTTCACGAATTGAAACTTTGTTTTCTATAATTAACATTGCTAACTTGCAACACTAAATGTAGTAATCATGCTCCCACTAACATGATGATTATCAGCATAACACTTATGCTCCCACTAGCTCTGACATATTTCCAGAAATCTGCTGGACTTCTGAAATTTAGATTCATACACCCTTTCTTAGATAGCTCACATGTGTGTCTAAACAATTTTCAGAACTATGAAAAGGGATACCGTAATCATAGTCTTAAATGTTTAGACCGTTGCCATTTCTCACAAGTCCATGTTAGTGTGCCGGTCAACCACACGCGCTCCACTAACGACTTTTGAAAATGCAAATAACACAATTGATATCTACGTAAAATCTACTTAGTGAAAGCGTTTCCTCACCATCATTTTCATGAATCGGAGAGAAACCTTATGACACTTAGGTTTTATAGTGTATGAGTTCCTATCCATGTGAATTTGTCAAAACTATAATCACAAGATAAGGTTAGTGACAAATTCAGCCTTACATGGATTAAACTTGTTCAATCTTAGTTTCTTGTCACCTTGGTAGCACAAGGCCCACCAATGCTTCCAAGTTGAACTCTGATAACTCACATGCAAATTCAACTTATTTGAAGTAGGTACAGAAATAAGAATTATGTCAACACGATAGGTTGCAAACCTTAAGTCGTGTGCTAGTGATAAATTATAGGTTTTACTCTTGATTAAATCTTGAAACTCTTTTAGGATCTTTAAGGCTCCCACTGTCCCCTTGACATATAAGTTTCCCCAGTCAAGAATCATTCCTTGACAAAACAAATATTCAAGGGATAGTGCAAATTCTTATCAAGACTAACACTTCACACAATTGGTATTAGTTGGTCTTTGTCTCATCCAAGACATCACAACTTACCAATCTCAAATGTACAAGAGTAGAAAACATTTTACTCTTACATTTGACTAGTGTTAATAAATCTTCCTTTATGTCACTCAAAGTTACAATCTTGGAGTATGACTCTAAGAATTGTTTTGGAACGAAGTATGACTCATCTTCTTGATTTTAACCAATCCAACAATTCATGACCTCTCTTCTTAGCCATAACAATGCACTAAGACGTCCTTAGAGTATGAATTTGTGATATGGTTTCATAATCATTAAGATGATCATGAAATACGATACTAAAGTACTCTCCCATCCTTTTAGATTTGAGAAACTTTTATCTTTCTGCCTAATTTGATTCTTCTCATTTGTTTTGTCATACATTGTAACCTTTCCAATGTTACAGAATTATACTTAACCTTATAAGCATAATCATATTTACTAATCTTCAGTAAATCATGACAAATCAATCTTTGTGGTGGACCTTGACCAGCGCACACCCAGTGTACCTAATTCCTTAGTCCTTCAATTGACTCACATATACATGTGATCAAAGAATTAGTCTTAATTTTCAAAGATGAAAATTCTCATTCATCATACAATACAACTTGTATGATTCCAAGTTTCTGTCCAATTGAAACTTGGGTGATGAAAAACTTTCTTCATTTGGTAAATTCAGACACTACCACAAATGAAAGAATCAAATCCACTTTCCAATATTGCTATTACTGGAAACATATAAGCAACAATTTTCCACAGATGCCATTGTAAGGATATTTTTAAAATAAATAAAATTAAAATTAAAACCCTTTTTTTCTTTTATTTTAAAACTTTGCGGAAAAACTTATCCTTACAATCCACATGAAAACCTTGTTGTTATCTATTCATAAGCAATATATTATAACTCTTAAGCAACAACTCAAAATTCTGATTGCCGAACCATGCGATGGAAACCCACCTTTGCAATCAGAATCAACATATACTTACTTTAAGCTTCCTATCTTTTCTTTGATTCTTAAAAACATCAGCATGTGACCCATTCACATTATGTAATAAGAATCTCCAAATAGGAACTTAATAGAGTTAGACAGTGGACTTTACCCGAAGTAGAGTCAAACCTCTTGACTTGATCAACCTTATGACCTTTCAGGTGAATAGGGTAGCTTCGCAACCAATGCCCCTTCCTTTGGCAACAAAACACATGGACCCTTTGGTAATGGCACATGAGACTATCTCAGAATTTGCCTTTCTCTTTACTATTTGGTCAACCGAGTTGACTATGGCCGATCCCTTTCCATTGGGAAGAGAAATCTTTTTCTAGATATCCAATGCTACCATTGTCAATGTCCATTTAAGATTTGGGAAGTTGTTCTTTTAATCAAATTTGCTTTACTGGTTTTCCAAATCATTGCTGATTCCACAACACCAAACAAATAGATAACATCATTATGGGTCATGTCATAGTCCGTCTCATAGTAGTCCCAAAGAGACTTACTATGTTACTAAGAAAGTGATTGAACATCCAACTTTCATGGGACTTTGACACCCAACTCTCCCGGCTTGTCAATATGTGACTTTATCTCCAAGATGTGAGCACACATAGACTATGCTTGCCAATAGGGATTGAGTGACTTTAAACTTTTCAAGAACTTGTGGGTGAGGGAGAATAATTAGAGGAGATGGAGGAAGTGAAGCATGATGTTGAGGGACACCATCTTCAAGAGATTTGGGAAGATCATAGTTGTTTGAACCAGACATCTATAATGGGAGAAAATCAAGTTAGTTGATTCAAAGTCCTTAATATAACACCCAATATGAAATATTAAGGCTAGGACCCAACACAATATTTTATAATTTGGAAGAGGGATGCCGTAATCCAAGCTATAAAATATTTGAAGGTAGGCGAATGACGATTCACCAATTTCCACCATGAAAAATGAAATAATTTATTAGGTTTTAATTGGATTTGAAATTCCTAGATCTTTTGAGATTCATTGAACTTTTCAATGGCATGTTTCAATCTCGAGTGTGCCCTCTCAAATTTTGTGACTGGGATGCCGAGGATCACAAATCAAGGTGTGAATAACCATACCAATTCACTTGGTACCCTTAATATTATCACCCAATCAATGTTCCGGTTAACCACACACGCTCCATTGATCTATGAAAAACATTAAGTCACCCTTCGTGATCCTTACTAGTCCAAGTTAGTGTGCCGGTTAACCACACATGCTCCACCAACGACTTGGTAAGGTACAAAGTGTGAATTCCATGGGCTAGCACCAAATTCACATTTTTCCTAAAGTAACTAAGATTGGGAATTAAATAAAAAATATTTAGTTACTTTATAATAATCATTATACTTTTAACGAGGATTTAAAGTCATTGTCCTACCCGTTCGGCTAACGACCCTCCACCTATCAAGCAAGCGGTGGGTGAGAGTGGACACCCATTAAGTCGCCATTTTATAGGCAACAACCTTATACCCACCTTATAGACCGACTTCGTGAATGAGGCCTACTAACGGTAAAACGACTTGTTCTTATACATATATATATATATATATATATATATATATATATAATAATTAACCATTAATCTTATAATAGTATAAGGGTAGAATTTTAACTTTTAAAACTTCTAGGGTATGGAATTAAAGTTTGTGTGAGACTTTACAAATTCCAAAACTTGAGGGCAAGTTTTGAACAATTCATAAACTTTTGGATATTCATAACTTATGAGTTTTAATTAAGTGTTTAATACTTTTAATGAAGAGTCTTTTGGAAATCCATAACTTGAGCACAAGTTATGAAGTCCATAAAAGCATTTATTAGAAAAACTCTTCTAAAGTGTAGCTTATGACTTCTTAAAAAAAACATTTAAAAGAAAAAACTCTTGGAATTCCATAACTTTAGGACAAATTATGAATTCCATTAAAACACATTAAGATCAAGAATTAACTAACAAACAATTTGCAAATAATTCCTATGATCTAACAAAACTCATATGAACATGAACATCCACATCAACAATTTCAAGAATCATATGAACACATATAAACTTGAAATTTTGATTATAACTTTGAAATTGGTCCACCATCATCATTACCACATCAAAAACAGGTTTTATGAGTCCAAAACAGTTTAAGGTAATGATTCTAGATCAATTCCAGCACCAAAACTCAAAGATATGCTGTCTGGGGTTCCAACTCGTCGAGTGCATGAACCAACTCGCCGAGTTGGATGAATTTTGTCTTGGACTCGTCGAGTCCCTTCATGGACTCGGCGAGTCTGCTGTGCATACAACACATAAACTTCGATTTTCAGCAATCCGCATCAAGTATTCAAGAAAACAAGCCTAGACTCTGATACCACTGTTGGGTTTTGAGCAATCTAACACTTCCTAAGTGTGCATGCAACCCTAATAAACCTTGGATCTATGTTTGTCTAAATACATGCAAAATAATAATTTTCCAAGGTTCATAACCTATCTAACATGGCATGGGGTACTTTTAAACATAAAAGAATTAGATGAGATTACATACCCTTTGATGATGAGTTCAATTCCTAAGGAGTTTGAGGGCCAAGCACCAATAGTGTGAATGCCTCAAATTGAATCACAAATCACCACAAACTCTTGGAAAACTTTGAGTGAGTGTACACACACTTGTAATTTTCGGCCACACACAAGCACACACACACTAGTGACACTAGTCACTCTAGTGGCTATTTCATGCAACATAAGCATGCTTATATAGTGTACATGATTAGGGTGAAACCCTAATAACCCATGACCTTTCCTTTTCCAAGGATCCATGGGTTAAAAGCTCCATGGATCATCCATGGACTTCCATACAAGCCTAGCCCATTAACAAAAGAGTGTTAGCCCACACTATATAAAACCAATAGCCCACAATCTAATTAGTCTTCCTTTTAATCTCTAAATTAATTCATAATTAATTTAAGACTAAGACTAATTAAATAACATGACTTCATATTAATATATTATAACTTATAATATATTAATAAACATATGTGTATAACTCTCATAAAATTATCCATAAATAGTTTGGATGAAATGCAACCCAAATGGACCATGCCGGGTCGGGTCAAGTATATACCAAATAAGTTATGGACTTAGACACCTTATCCAACAACAACACCAAAGCCACCAAGACTTTGCCAATGATATTACAAAGTGCTCTATTGGAGATTGTTATAAGACAATTCCATAGATGTGAAGTCTCACATTCAAAGTACATTCCATTGAACATCCTTCTTGTATAAAAGTTTCTAATCTACACATAAATTATTAACGTCCAACGACCAATGTGGAAACATTTCCATATTTTCCATATGACAGCTTATTGTGAATAGTCTTATCTATTCATAATAACGTCGATATGGTCCATTCATTACTATACTTCCAACTGCTCACAA
Source organism: Lactuca serriola (assembly GCF_051521515.1). Taxonomy (NCBI): domain Eukaryota; kingdom Viridiplantae; phylum Streptophyta; class Magnoliopsida; order Asterales; family Asteraceae; genus Lactuca; species Lactuca serriola. The sequence continues at coordinate 87,311,760 of NC_136416.1, read as the reverse complement.
GCGACCAATCCTTAGCGAACCTTAGATTGTCGTTGACAGTTGTTCAATTATTTTTTAGTCATATCCGGTTCTGGTCCTTTTTCCCTCTTAATGCCCTAGGCATTTGAAAAATTTTAAAACGATCAAATATTATAGTATATGCAATCGATCCTATACCCGAAGCGTATGGGACACGATTCATAGGAAAAAAACGTGATACTTTACCAGTTTCTTGCTATAATATTGCCATATGTAGAATCCTTTTAAGTTGAATTTTTTCAACAAAACATCCATATATATCCTTTGACTAAATTTGATTAAAATTTCTCGATCTAAGCTTTTAGATTTCGAAACGAAGTATAATATTCTCTCCTTTAATTATAGCAAAACAACTTTTGTTTTCAACCCCTGCAACTTTCTCGATCCAAGCTTTTAGATTTCAACCCCTGCAACTTTGCAAAGTGAAACTTTTATTTTCTATAATTATTATTGCTAACATGCAACACTTAAAATAATAATCATGCTCCAACTAACATGATAATTATAGTCATACCATCATAACATCTATGATCCCACTAGCTTTGACACGTATTAAGAAAACACTTGGACTTCTAGAAAACAATACTTATTGACTTCCTAAGTTCATATTTCTAATACGATATGCTTCGATAAGCCTTTATCTAAGATTCTCAAACTCATACACCTTTCCTTAGATAGCTCATATGAATGTTTAAACTAATTTAGAACTTATAACAATAAGCCTTAAATGTTTAAACTAATTGCCAAATCTCACAATTTGAACTACGAAGAGGGATGCCGTAATCATAATCGAATTTGAGAATGCAAATATCACCGATGCTATCTCCTTAAAACCTCTCTTAGTGAAAGCGTTTCATCATAATCATTTTCATGAAACAGAGATAAACCTTATGACACTTAGATTTTATGGTGTGTGTGCTCTTATCCATGTGAAATTTGTCATAACCATAATCATAAGATAATGTTCATGAAAAATCCAAACTCTTATGGATAGAACTTGTTAATTCTTAATTTCTTGCCATCAAGGGTCCCACCATTGCTTCCAAGTTATTTAAGAAGCTCACCTATACTAGTCAACGTACTTTCATTGAACAAGGTGCTTATGCATTCAATTGAGAACTCTTAGAACTCACATGCATAGTCAACTTTACTGGAATGGCACAAAAACAAGAATATGTCGACACGATAGGTTACAAACCTCAAGTCGTGTGCTAGTGTTTAATAATAGGTCTAATCTTGATTAGTTCTTGAAACTTTTCAAGATCATTTAGACTCCCAATGACCTCTTGACATATAAGATTCTCTTGTCAAGAAACATTCCTTAAGAAACAAATATTCAAGAGTTAGTGCGGGTTCCTATCAAGACAAACATTCACACAATTTGTCTTAGTTGGTCTTTGTCCTATCCAAGACATCACAACTTACCAATTTCAAATGTGTAAGAGTAAGAAACTTTTCTACTCCACATTGTCACTCAAGTCACAATCTTGGAGTATTACTCTAAGACTCGATTTTGGAACGAAGTATGACTCATCCTTTTTATTTAACGACTTCAACAATTCCTAATTCCTCTTCTTATCTATACTAGTGCACTAAGATTTACTTAGAGGATCAATTTTGATATGGTTTCATAATCAATGAGATGATCATAAAACATGATACTAATGTACTCTCCCATCTTTTCAGATTGGAGAAACTTTTATCTTTCTGCCTAATTGATTCTTCTTATTCGTTCTTCCATTCATTGAAACTTTTCAATGATTCAGAATTATACTTAATCTTGTAAGCATAACCACATTTACTAGACTTTTAGTAAATCATGACGAATAATCTTATTGTTATTTGTGGTGGACTTGACCAGTGCACAACATTGCGTTCTAGTCTTTTAGTCCTTCACTTAACTCACATACTTGTGTGATTAAGGAATTAGTCTTAATTTCCTAATTACCAAGATTTCCATACATCACATGATTCAAATCATATGACTCCAAGCTTCTGTCCAATTGAGACTTGGGCGATGGGATTCTTTCCTTACTTAGAAAAATTCTGACACTACCATAAATAAAATAACTAAGAATCACATCCACTTAATATTACTTATAATAGAAACACACAAGCATCAATTTTCATAAATAACATTGCAAGGATATATAAATAATACAAAACTCAAAATTTATTTTATTTATAAAAAGGTGCGGAAAACTTATCCTTACAATGCAAAATCAAATGAAAACTATGCTATTACATATTCCTAAGCAATCTATCTTAACTCTTAGCAGCAACTCAAAAATCCAATCATCGAATCATGCGATCGAAATCCATTTCTTTGTGATCATACTCAACTCACTTCTTCCTTTAAGCTTCCTTTCTTTTCTTCGATCCTACAACAAAATGCAATCTTATTACATCATGTATTTAAGAATCTAAAATAAAAAAACTTAATAGAGTTAGATAGTGGATTTTACCTGAAGCAGAGTCATACATCTTGACTCTCCCATCTCTTAGATCTCTCAGATAATCAGGGCAGCTTCGTAACCAATGCCCTTTCTCTTGGTAGTAGAAACAAATGGATTCTTCTGGAATGGTACACCGGACTATCTCAGACTCAAGCTTTCTCTTGTGTAGAGAAAACTTTTCTGGACTTCCAATGTTGCCATTTCCCATAGAAGGTTGGGATATTGATTTACCAGAAAAATTTGCTCGACCAGTACGCCAAATCATTGCTGATTCAGCAGCAATAAGAAAATAAGTCAAATCAATGAAGGCCACATCATGGTCCATCATATAGTACTCTCTAATGAACTCACTATATGATTCAGGAAGTGACTGAAGAACCAAGTCAACAGCCAATTCTTTTGAGACATCGAAACCCAACATTCCCAATCTATCAATATGCAACTCCATATCCATGACATGAGCCCATACAGACTTTCCATCTTCGTGTCTTTTTGCCAATAGGGCTTGAGTGACTTTCAACTTTTCAAGTCTTCGAACACGTGGGTCAGGGAGAATTATTGGAGGATGTGGAGGAAGTGAAGTATGATTTTCATTTCCACAATCCAATTGTGGAACACCATCTTCATGTAGAAAATTTTTTCCAACGGATTCAGGAAGACCATAGTTGTTAGACTTTGACATCAACAAAACGGGAGAAATCCAAGTTAGTTGATTGGAATCCTTGATATAACACCCAAATGAAATATCAAGGCTAGGATCCAACATAATATTCTACACTATGTAAGAGAGATGCCGTAATCCAAATTGCAGAATATTTGAAGGTAGGTAAATGACGATTTACGAATTTCCACCATGGAAAACAAAAATTGAAGATTAAATTTTAAATGAATTGAAACTCCTAGATCTTTTGAGATTCATTGAACTTTTTAATGGCATGTTTAAATCTCGATTGTGTCCTTCGAGTTTGTGACTGGGATGTCGAGGATCACAAACAAGTTGTGGATAACCATGCAAATTAGCTTGGTACTCTCGAAGATGCATATCACCTAATCAATGTGCCGGTTAACCACGCACGCTCCATTGATCTATGATAATCTACGAGCTACCCATTGCCATCCTTCATTTGTCCCATATTAGTGTGCCGGTTAACCACACACGCTCCACTAATGACCAACAAGGTGCAATGTGCAGTTTCATGGATTAGCACCAACTCCCCATTTTTCCTAAAGTAACTAAGATTTGGGAATTTATAAAAGTGTTTAGTTACTTCGTACTTCATTATACTTATAATGGAAGGTTGCGTCCTATCCTACCCGCTCGGCTAACGACCCTCCACTAGTCAAGAGTGCGGTGGGTAAGAGTGGATACCCAATGGCGGTCATTTTACAGGCCGATTCCTTAAACATCCCTTATATACCAGCTTCGTGAATGAGGCCTACTAACGATAAGACTGACATTTTACTTATACATATATAATATTAAACTTTTAATTCTATATAGTATAAGGGTGTATTTTACACTTTTAAAATACTAGGTGGTTTAATCTATTAACAAATTATACTTTTAATTTGATTAACTTAAACCATGTCATTATGAATTTATTAACTCTCTTTTAATTATACATTTAATTAACTTAATAAAACCATAAGGGTGTAATTTGAACTTTTCAAAAAACTAGAGTCTTAGAATTTAGTATTTCAAAATTAATACCTTTTAATTTAAATTTTAAATTCCAAAACTTGAGGACAAATTTTGAAACCTTTCAAAATATTAGGGTTTAACTATTTAAATTTCAAAACTAAAACTTTTTGAGTTCAAATTTAAACTATAAAACCTAAAGGGTGTAAGTGAAACTTTTCAATGTTACTAGGTTAAATATATGACTTATAATAATCCTATATTATCCATATTTAACCAAATCCATCAATTTTGATGAGGATAACCATTCCAAACTTAAAAAATTGGATTTAGGCAAGAAAAACGAATTTTGACAATTATCCTCAACAAAATCTGGCAGAAAAATCGAAAATCCCGGCACCAGAGACCTGGACTCGTCGAGTAGGACCTACTCGTCGAGTCCATTCTTGGATTCGGCGAGTCTGCCAGTCAGAAACCCTAAAATTCGATTTTCAAGCAAGCAATGAACAATTAAGCATCAAATACATCAAACAAACAACCTATGCTCTGATAACACTGATGGATTTTGAGCACTACATCAATCTTATGGTGTACATACAAACCCTAAAGCTTTGGATCTAGTTTGTCTAATGAACATTCAATAATCAACCAAAAGCTCAAAAACCCTAGATCTAGCTTATAATAATTGATATTATCATAATAAAAGGGTTTAGATCTTACCTTGATTGTTATGTAGCAATACCAATCACAAATATCCTTGATCTTGACCTTTGAAATCTTAGTGCCTCAAATGTTGCACCTCTAACGGAGTCACGAACCCCATGAGCAACAATATGACTTAGGAGAGGGAGGAGAAGCACCAAAAACATCCAAGAACCCTTAGAGATCACTTGGCCACGTTTTTGGGAGCCTTAGGGGCCTTTATATACTCGTGTGAGCTGATAGGGTTTCAGGTGAAACCCTAATTCTCTGCTTAGGCCTTAAGCAACCCATGGAGTTCACTAGAAAGCCCTTAGACGAAATCCATATGGGCTTCCCATAGATTTCGTCCAATCCCCTTTCTATTAGGAATCCATAGCCCAATTGCAACTATCATATAATTGCAATACCAGTCCCCTTTACTTAATTAATCTCTTTTAGCCACAAAATTAATTCTTGACTAATATTAATTAAACAATATGATTTCTCTTTTAGTATATTATCCATATAATATATTAATAAATCATAGTTAATCCTCTTTCTCCTTAGTTCATCCTATCAGTTGCTTTGGTGAAGGCAACCCAAAAGGACCATGCTCACAATCGGGTCAAGTACATACCAAAATAGTTCTGGGCTTAGACATCTAATCCAACAGAAGGCACCAATGTCGACCCATGATTTATTATTATTAGGATGCTAGTTGTCTGTGTAACTCTTGCATATATAGTATGTGATATGTATATCGGGCAGGGCCCAATGCCAGGCGGGGCCTAATAAATGTAATGAGGCGGGCCCCATCTTATGTTATTGACAAATCTGTTTCGAGCGAGGCCTAATGGTTGTTAGGCAAGGAACATTGTATGTTTGATATGTATGGTATGAGGAACTCACCGAGCTTCGTGCTTACGGTTTTTAGTTTTTGTTTCAGGTACTTCCGGATCGAAGGGGAAGGGCTCAAGATGATCACATCGCACACACCATATTGTTCCACATTTTGTTGAATTGATGTACTTGGATGATTATTGACATACTCTGATTTCTTTTATGGTTTTATGAACATGTTTCGGTTGATGGTTTTATTAATATAAAAATGAAATTTTTGATCTTAAATTTTGGGACGTTATAAGCGGTCTCTCGACTTCTCTGTATAGATGCCTTGATTCCGAAGGGCTTAAAGGGAGCTTTTGGAATATGTTGATGTTTTTTTTCAGAGATTCTAATCAAGACAGATTTTGAGGACGAAATCCAGTTTAAGTGAAGGAGAATTGCAACATCCTATTTCGAGAAGTTTATTATTTCGGGATTGTGGACAATAAATGGATCGATTAAAGGCCTTAGGCTTCAATGGAACAGGCTTTAGACCTTATTGGATATTAATAATATTGATTATGTAATCCAAGCCCTTGGTTTGTGTTTTGGAGCCAAAGGGTAAATTGGGAAAACTATTTGTTAGGCTTTTTGCATGGATTATGGTTTTTAGTTTGACATGTGTTATGCCAAAAGTAACTAGATAAAAGTGTGAGGCTCGTCAATAGCTTTCCATGAAGATAAAGATCGCCAAAAACGGAGTTGAAACGAAGAGGTTATGGCTGTTTGAAGTTAATGTGGATTTGGGGGAAAACTGTCGCCACAACACAGCGGAGCGTTGCTACGACATGATGACCAGTCAGGCCCGCACCCACGATTTTAGGGGTTTCAACATATTTAAGCAGAAGGTTCCACATTTTATGGCATTTTAGTAGCCTCCACCACCTATAGGACCCCTTGGGAGAAACCATAGCCTCCACATTTAAGATTTGAGCTTTTCCTCTTTCCTCTTCTGGATGCTTTTTATGTTATTTTGATGAAGTTTAAAGATCATGAAGGCTCTTTTGGTTGCAAGGAATGATGCTTCAAGTTTGGATCCATCAAAGACACTACATTTCTAGACTATTGTAAGTATAAAGTTCCAATCTTGCTATGTAGTTCTTTAGATCTTGTCATTTGGGGTTTTTGGCACTTTTGGTTCATTTTAAGGGTGATCTTGGAGTTGAGTGGACTACAACATCTTTTAATTTGTTGGAATGCTTTATGGGCCTCATGGAGTATGAAAGTTGTGATCTTTTGCCTTCCCTTAAAACCAATGCTTTATGGGCCTCATGGAGTATGAAAGTTGTGATCTTTTGCCTTCCCTTAAAACCATCTAGTTATCTTGGTCCTTTAGGTCATTTTGGTTTATTAAAGTTTAGATCTTGAAAGATTATGACATTATTATGGAGACAATTGTAAACTTTATCCATCTATACATCTTGTTGATTTAGATATGAAATTGGGAGACTTGGACTTAATCGATTAAGTTGATAAAGATGTATTTTTGGGTCCGTTTGAAACTTAAAATTTAGATCTTGGTGGTTTGGACCTTCCTAATGGATAAAGTTCGAAACTTTATCCATAAAGACATTGGAAAGGATCATATCTAAGTTTTGGAGCTATGATATCAAAATAAAAGGGATTAAGCTCGTTTGAGTTGTTCAGACCAGTCTCTACGGTGTGGCCTTATGCTACCACAACCCAACAACCCTTGAGCATTCGAGTTGTGGAAATCATCTATAAGGAAACTCAAACAATGTCTATGAAATGTGACTTGAAATTTCAATTCAATGTAATTAATTTCTCAGTAATCATTACATATAACAACTTAATTTTGCAAAAACATTAGTACATAAAGATCAATTTCAAGTTTCACAATCTTAGATACTATAAAAAGATGCAAGAAAATATACGTTGTCAAGATATAACAAACAAACAAGTCAAGAAAAGTTGATAACATCTAGAACTATTATATTCTATTTAATTCAAAATCAAATTTAAGAGCATAAATATAATTGCTAAGAGAAAAAAACAACATCCAAGCATCATAAGGGGTACACACAATATATGAAACAAAGATCATGAACATCAACAAAAACAATCATAGAAATCAAGATTTGAACCTTGTTTGAAGATCATTCATTGGTTTATAACGCCATGTTCCATGATTTGAACATTAAAATATTGAGTTTCATGATTTAAACATTTGAAAAAACAATCAATCTTGCGAACCAAATGTTTGCTCTTTCACAAACAAATGTGGCCAATAAGTGGTTTTGGGAAATAACAAACAAAACCTAAATCACACACAACAAATGTATTTTAAAGTTTCTTTTTCATCTTATAACAAATCAAATCTCATCTGAGTAAACATTGATTTTATCAAAATTATTTGTGACACTCTTTTTGAAATAAATTTCCCCACAACATGAAGATAAAATTTTTCTCAATGCAAACTCTGATATATTGTAATTTAGTGTCATTTCTTCCTATGTATGAAGTTTGTTAAATAATTTATCTGTCAATCATCAAAGCACTGCAATTGAAATTTAGCGACCATATAGTGAAATTATATAATGGCGATTTCATGTTTAGATGCACATTCTTTTCTGGTTGACGTTTTATGATTTACCTCTCTCATGCAATACCCATTATATAAGCCTGACTTAAAACCATATATTATGGTAGGTCACTAACATGTTTATGAATTATGCTATCTTACTTTTCAAAAAGACTTGTAGTGAAAATAAATTGATAAAATATATAAATGGTACATTACCAATTAGTTAAGGGGCCATATATGTAATTCAATGATACTAAGTTAGTAACATCATATAGGGGTTGGATGGAAATGGAAACAAGATTACAAGGGCAGTGAAGTCATTATTAGAAACTCAGAGGGGGTAGACTGTAACAATCCATAAAACCAAAACGCAAGAGAGATCTCTCTCTCCTAGATTTCATTACTTAAAGTACGGAAAAGAGAGAAAATCAAAATCGGACGGCTGTAGTTTCATCGAATCCGTAAAAAAGGTCAAAATTCCTTCGGAGGATAGCCAGTTCTTCCCCCTTTCAGCCTCCCATATCTTTCTCTCTCTCTTCTCGTCGGGCAAATGCATCTGACAAACTGTGTGATCCCTTCCTACTGAACCTCCAAATTCATCCATGGCGAAACAACATCAACCGTTGATTCGTCTCTGATTCGTTCTCCTCACTCGATCCGTCTCCAGTTTCTTAGATCTGAAAAGCTTTTTTATTTACTATTTATGGAAATGGCTGCAATTTCTTCAAGCCCCCGCACCGTTGAGGAGATCTTCAAGGATTACAGCGCTCGTCGCTCCGGCATCGTCCGAGCTCTCACTTACGGTATACAGTTGTTCTTCAGCGGCGTTGTTTTTTTTTTTTTTAATTATATATTATTGTTTGCAGATTTTTTTTATAACTTTTGACTTTGTTTTTGTATTTTGTTAATGTTTTGTTCTTGCTTTGTTGCAGACGTCGATGAATTTTACGCAACCTGCGATCCAGGTTTATCTCTATATTCCAAAACACTTACATTTCTGCAATTGATTGTTTTCATCGATTCGATTGGCTTTGAGAATTTTGGCTCTTTAAGTTTTTTGTTGCTTTTTAACACCATAAAAGTTAGGGTTTGATTCGTTTGCCTAATTTTAAGTTCCGAACTGATAAAATTTCTATGAGAAATCGTCTTCCAATTTAGCTTATATCTTTTTGTAACAAAAAAAAGCTCACTGAAAATTGTTTGTGCTTAATTTGGAATTCGAAGTGAGATATGTCTAATCACGTGAATAGGAGGCGTGACTTTTTTCTTTTGATGTGTTTTGCCGACTGATTTCAAGAAAAGGGTCCATCTTTGACTTATTTTGGTATGTGTGAAAGCTTTTTAAACATAAATATTGACTGTCCACCTACGACTGTTTGTTGCATTGAATTTGTGTACAGTTGGAGAGAAACTTTAACTCCAGCAAACCAACCATAAATTTCAATTTATGTACATTTAAAGAGAAACTTAAAGACTCTGATAATAGAATCAAGACACATACTATTTTCTTGGAGTTGGAAAACTATATTTAATTATTGTTTCAAACTGATTTTAGTTTTTCCAAGTTATATTGTCAACTAAACAAGGTGAATCTGATAAATTATGAGCATGTAGAGAAGGAGAATCTTTGTCTATATGGACATCCAAATGAAACATGGGAAGTAACATTGCCAGCAGAAGAAGTCCCTCCAGAACTTCCAGAACCAGCTTTAGGGATTAATTTTGCAAGAGATGGAATGCAAAGAAGAGATTGGCTTTCATTGGTGGCTGTTCATACCGATTCTTGGTTGTTGGCAGTAGCTTTCTACTTTGGTGCTCGTTTGAATAGGAATGAAAGGTAACTCTTATTTCATTCACACCATATCTTACACTAAACGACACAACACAACAGGTTGTACTGTGTTTGGTCCACACCAGACTGATCTCAATGAGACAAAAACTGCAAATTTCTTTCCCACCTAAATAGGTGGGATATTAAAGGATAGTGACTTGACATATTATACCAGGTTGTACTGTGTTTGTTGTTTGCACTAAGACAGATGTCAATGAGACAAAAACTGTAAATTTAAATTTCTGTCCCACCTAAAAAGGTGGGATAGTAATGGACAGTGACTCGACATTGTACTGTGTTTGTCTGGACTGCGACAGATGTCAATGAGATAAAAACTATAAAAGCCTGTCCCACCTAAAAAGGTGGGACAATGATGGAGAGTGACTCAACAAAACATAAAATGACATAACAGGTTGTACTGTGTTTCTCTGGGCTTTGACACTACAACTGTTGTCAATGAGACAAAAACTATGATTTTTTTTTTTTTTTTTTTTTTTTTTTTTTTTTTTTTTTTACCATCCAAAGAAATGGAATAAAGACGAACACGTGTTTGTAAAAAGACGTGAATACCCTTTTCATTATGTGTTTCACAGGAAGCGTCTGTTCAGCTTGATAAATGACCTGCCGACTGTGTTTGAAGTCGTAACGGAGCGTAAACATGTGAAAGACAAGCCGAATGTCGACAACGGGAACAAATCAAGATCCAGCACAAAGGTAGTAATAATAAATGTCGTTTTTACCCCTGTCACACGCGTTTGTCTGTTTGATTCATAATAATATTCTTACAGAGGTCGAATGATGGACAAGTGAAAAGCACACCGAGGGCATACGACGAAAGCTACGCAGAAGATGAAGACGAACACGGTGAAACTCTGTGTGGAAGCTGCGGGGGAAACTACAGTGGGGATGAGTTTTGGATCGGGTGTGACATATGTGAAAGGTGGTATCATGGCAAATGTGTCAAAATTACCCCTGCAAAAGCTGAAAGCATTAAGCAGTATAAATGCCCTTCTTGCAGCACTAAAAAGGGTCGCCCCTAAACACCAATCTATCCACATGTCGCATATCTATTGGCTAGTAGGCTTCTTCCTCTCTCTCTCTCTCTCTCTCTCTCTCTTGTCTTTTATCCTTCCTATAACATTTTATATAGGTGGTTTGATGGTTATTAAAGAGACTTTGATGACTTGTTTTTAGGATTTATGGCTTCTTTCCGAGGATTGTAAGTTTATCAGGTTGTTAGTGATACCTGTTTGTTATTTTATACTATAGTCGCTAAAATTTACAAATCTATCCTTATTTGATTCTAAACTTATAACATGTCTTCTTAATATGGATTGGATAAAAGTTTTGGCAACAAAATGAAGAGGGAACAAACAAACAAACAAACTATGATAGTCTAAATATGTCAAGGCAACAAGCGATAAAGTAAAAGTGATTAAAGAAAGATTGAATGCACTTTAGGGAAGATAGAAAAGTAATGTAGATAGAAAGATAACTCCAGTAAGAGTTTCATATTGAGAATGAAGTGTTTGCTTAAACGTGTCGTGACTTTATGGAAAGGGGAGAATTTGGTTTGTAAAAGGTAGGAAGGTTGGTATTCATTTCCTTGATTTGTTGATAGATTTGGATTCTGGAATGAGTAGGATATTAAAAAAATCTTCCACTATTTGAGGTATACATGTTACGTTTCATGTGTGCTTACTGTGCAAATGTATGGTGGAGGATGAAAATGTTAAATCCAATGTTTAAAATTCGGATGGATGCTCATCGTGTATGGAGAAGAACCTAAAGCCACGTTTGAAATAAAGACAAAGAAACAACATAATAAAGAAATCTTGTTAAATATGACCAATCTATCAAGTAGGTAACAAACTATCAATGAATTACCAAGAGTAAGTTAACAACATGAATATATATATATTTTTTTAAAGTGGTTTTACACATGCATTTACTATCTTACTTTTAAATTTATAAATTTTCAAATCTATCTTTGGCTGAAGGGCATTTAGGTGCTGTTTGTTTTTTCGAAGATAAAATGTCTATAGTCTACGGACCATATCTACAAGACTACAACCATCTACAATAGAAAATAGAGGTGGGCAAAACATTTACAAACTGCAATAAGAACTCTAATTGTTTTTTAATGTTTGCATACCATTGAAATAAATTGAAATTAACCATACAATATTTAAAAATAATTCTAAAACAAAAATTTATTAAGTTTTAATCATATGCAAATTGAATATAGAAGATCATTGTGATATGATGCTTAAAGACATTTTATATAGAATAATTAAACATAACAATTGCTAAATAACAATAAATAAAATTGTTAATTTAACTTTTTTCATATACAAACAATAGATAAAATGCCAATAAAATTATAATGGTTTATATGGAAAAGTTAAAGTAAATTATATGAATCCTCTCTGGTCCAAATGCCAATTTGCACGTTCAGTCTCTATTTTTGAAAATTAACTCGGACTGTCCCTCATTTATTTAATTCGTGTCTACCCAGTCCTTATTGTCGTTAGCCGTTAGTTTTCTCCGTTTGGGTGCCCCATGTGTCTAGCACGTAGGGACATTTTCGTCATTTCAAGTCCTATGCCCTATTAGAGCCGTTGCCCCTCCCCTTCTTTCACTCACTTTCGTCAGTGTTCTTTGTCCCCTTCTTTCACTCACTTTCGTTAGTGTTCTTTGTACCTCGTGGAGCAAGAACAACACTGGAAAACGTTACCATGCTTGTTCTAACCCGGTTAATTTCGATTTCTTGATAAATCTAACCTAATCTCCTACTTTCTCCAATTTTCTATAACGGTTACCATTGTTAAATGTTTGAAAATGTAACTTTGCAGGCTCGTGATTGCAAGTTCATTGGTTGGGTGGTGGATGAGCATAAATGTGCTTGTATGAACATTAGGATGAAGCTTGAACAACAAAATCTGAAATTGAAGTTGTATCTAGCTATTAGTTGTTTTTTGTTTGTGTCAATTCTAGTGAACAAAGTGTAGGATAAATTATCAGATATGTTTAGCTTTAAGTTGTATTGGATAGCATCAGTATGTAAGTTGTATTGGATATATCAATTTGCAAGTTAATGAAATTGTCGTGTTATTTTTGGCAATTGCCAAAACATGAATTCATACCATAACAAATTATAACATACTATTACAAAATAAAACATAAAATACATTAACAACCAAATTAAACATTAAGTCATTCATACCATTCCAAACATTCATTCAGTCAACATAGTTTGAAGTACATCACCAAAATAGTAAAAGAAGTAGCACAAATATTAGTTCAAATTGAAATTACAGACCCAAATTTAAGAACATTGTTTCAAGTACATCAAAAACATTAGCCAACCTAACCAAAAGAAAAGAAAGTAGTACACTAACATTAAACCAATGGACTTTTCCCCTTATTCACAAAACCTGCATTATGTCCCACACCACTACCCCTCGCATGTGATATTCCCACTGATAGCCCCTTGCAACTCCTACCATTATGTCCAACATTTCCATACTTTGAACATCTAACTGACATGGTACTTCTACTCACTCTAGCACCATCATCTTTTGTAGAAGATGTTATTCTTTTCTTTTTTGGCCTACAAATAGGCACATGATGTTTTGGTGGTTTGTTGGAAAATGACTTTTTTTCCGACATCATCCTACCATTAGTTGGTTCAATTTTAAAGGCATACATGTCTCTCCATGTCTTCAACCAGTATGTAGGGTGAACCCATGTTTCAGGTATCCCAACATTCTCATTATTTCTCATATCCTATATAGCTGCAACGGTGTGCTTGCAAGACATGCTAGTGATCTCTCACTTATTATATGAGCATGTATGCTGTACTATTTCAACCACACATTGGTCCACACCTTCACCTGTAACCTGATACTTCCTATTGCCACAAAAAACAACCCTGTACTTTGCAACATCAGCTGATATTTCTAGAGTCTTGGTAGCTGTAGGAGTTAGTGGGCCACAACATTTGTTATTTGTCTTTTGGACAATAACAAGCTTATTCCTTATGTACTCTCTAATAAATTCCAAGCATGTTATAATTGGTTTTTCATGACCCTTTACAAGTTTGCTATTCAATGTCTCAGAAAGGTTGTTTAACAATGCATCACAATTTGCTCTTCATGTAGAAGAACATTGTTATGTAACATTTGGCAGTAATCTTTTAATATGCATACAATAACCAAATTGAAGAATGCTATTATGTATGACTTACCTTTGAAGTGAGCTCTGACCCAATACCAGGGTGGAATGCGTTTAATCAATTCATATGCATCCTTGTTCAATTGCTTTAGTTCATCCATTGCAAGGTTGAATTGTTGGATAGTGGATGTCATTGCACATTTTCATAGCCAATCTTTAAACTCCTTACGCCTCCACTCCAACTTCATATTGTCATGGATATGATGAAGGAAAAATATATTTTCTACACATGGGAATAATTTTGCAATTGCAAGCGAAGCACCCTACAACACGAACACAATCAACATTCCATAATTAGTACAAATCATATGTAAGTTTAATTATTAAATTGAGTGTACTATTACCTTCTGCCTATTAGTAATAAATGTGAAGTTTGAATTGATATGCAAATCTAAAGCATTGCTAAGATTGTTTAGAAACCATGGACAAGAGTTGTAGTTCTTAAACTCTAAAATACCATATGCCAATGGGTAAGTGCATTTGTTTCCAACTAATCCCTGTAACAGTAAGAATAAATTAGGTTAAACACTATAAAAGTAAGAAAATTAAAAGTATGCAAGTTATGTCACTTACCACTGCTGTTAGAATCATATCAACTCAGGGACCCTTAATGAACGCATCATCTAGTCCAAGAAAGTCCCTTTCCTTTACTACAAAACCTTGTTTAAGTGACCCAAGACACATACACACACAAATACACACACACACACACACACATATATATATATATATATATATATATATATATACATACATGTCTAAAAATCCTTGTATCTGATGCAAGGTTGACAACAGTATCCA
Organism: Lactuca serriola; assembly: GCF_051521515.1. Classification (NCBI taxonomy): domain Eukaryota; kingdom Viridiplantae; phylum Streptophyta; class Magnoliopsida; order Asterales; family Asteraceae; genus Lactuca; species Lactuca serriola. Next base: position 87,296,668 of record NC_136416.1, on the reverse strand, counting down.
CCTGAAGCTTGATTGTTATGTTTGGGTTTCGAGTTTGAACCTCCAGTAGATAGTCCCTCAATATAGATTATTGACCCATAAAATCAAACCAAATAGTTTCTAGGGCTTTTGCTTTTGCCTTAAAAAATTTCATGTCTGACATTTGAATTTGGTATTTCCTCTCCAGCTGCACCTTTAAAGCCCTTATTGGTATTTCTAAGTTAGACTCCAACTGCTTAAGTATTTGTTTGGAAAGAAACTTTTGATTACAAGATTTGATTTTTCTTGTTTGCAGACATCTATGCTCCTTTTCATACGTCATCACTGTCCAATCATCATCCTTCTTCCATTTACTGACTAAAAGTTTCCAAGGGCACTTATTTCTTTCACCTTCTTTCACTACATTTTCCTTTTTACTGGGCCCACCTTACCATTACTTTTACTTGGTACTCCTTTTTCACAAGTGTTACTGGGTCCACCTTTCATGTTACTTTGACTGGACCCACCTTTCCCACTAGTTTGACTTGGTTCACCTTTCCCATAAGTGTCAAGTCTCCCCATATATGGCATTGTGACATTACACACTTCCCTGACCCTATTTTTAGCATTCTTGAAAATTTCCAATTATCTTCTTGTATATATTGAATGTAAGTAAATTCTGTCTTTCACATCCTGAGAACTTAAGAATGTTTGAAGTATACATAAATGGTCACTCACTTGAGCTACATCATTTTTCTCTACCCTTTCAGTAGCCCTAATTTTATTTCTTATTTTACTTATTTTCCATTTATCACATGGTGACCCATATTGTAGAACATTAGTGTTAATCAACTCCAGTTCCTCATCAACCATTACAACATTGTATGTTGTGACATGGGTACCACCCGCCCACTCCGAATTATCATCAATGTTGAGGTAGAAATCTTGCATGTCCACTTCAGGATCATCCAATAAGTTATCCTCATCGACAAATAAATCACTAGCATCACTTTCACTTAAATCTCCACTACACTCACTCTCACTACATCTACATAGGGGTTCACTATAGGTATCCACAATAAGGGGTTCCATAGTTGGTTCATTCACAGCTTCAACATCCACTTGAATAGGGGATTCCATTCTAGGGGGTGAAACATGTGCACCATCAATGAAACTAGGGGATTCCATTCTAGGTTTCATTTTAGGGGTGAAACAGGAGCAACATTAACATAACTAGGGGTTTGCATGCTTGGTTTAGAAACAAGGGGTTCAACTGTGGATGTGTCAATCCATTCGAGACATAACCTTCTAGAACAAGAAGAGGGTTCAACAATCTCTTCAATCCTGATTTTTGTTGGGTTAGGAGTCATAACATATGTATGCAAGTTGGTATGCTAAAATTATGTATACACTTCTATCAAATCGTGTGAAGCAACTTAGGACCTTAAGTGGTTCACATCTTGGTAACTACCGAATGCAAAAAACCTAAAATGTAAATCCCATATAGTTCGTTTAAGGTGATAATACTGAATCTTACCTTCTTCAACGCAACGTAACTCCTCCATCATATCATCAATGTCGTGAACTAAGAATAAATCATTATCGATCAAGTCCACAAATTTCTACTGGCCCTTGATGTATTTTCTCCCAGGAAATTTGGTAAACTCTCCTCCATGGTGCAAGCGTATACTAAAAAAGTTGGATTATGATATTTCCATATTTATACATATATTTAGGCATTATTTTAATAAACTTTAAGCTATATTTTGGTTAATTGCAAATATGTTTGGTACTTATTAAGTTAAATTCTATTTTGCAGCAAAAAAGGACACTCTTGAAGAGAAAAAACTAAAACCAACAAAAGTTGGATACTTGGAGGACTGGAGTTGAACTTGGAGCTTAAAGAAAGAGAAGATCATGCAAAAACAAGTCCCATGACGTGGTGATCTGCATTCCACGACATGGTTAATAGAGGAATCTCGATCCTATGAGTAAAAATGAAACTCACGACGTGTCTTATTACTTATCGCGTCATGAGAACATGTCCCAGAAGATTCCTATATGCGGAGAAGCAAGTTTCCTTGTCGAATACGGATAACTACTAAGTTCACGTCGTGACACCCGATTGGTCACGACGTGCAGAGTGTTTTTACAGAAACTATATATATATATATATATATATATATATATATATATATATATATATATATATATGGGAAAAGTGAATATACCCTTAAGGGTATTTAAGCTTAGGTACCCAAACACGTTATAATACGTCATTTTGTTTGATATATTCATTATAATGTTCTTAAACTTCAACCCCTAACTTGATTTACTTTCAAGATTTTCCAATTTTCACTATTATCTTTCTCTTACATGATATCCTTTTACCGAACACCTACTAGTCTATATATATTGTAGTTGAAAATGAAAAATATGTAAGAGGAAGATAAATGTGTAATTTATAAAAATCATGAAAGTAAATCAAGTTAGAAGTTAAATTATAAGAACATTAGACAATTAGAATGTATTATATAATACAAAACGACGTAATATAGTGAGTTTGGGTACCTAAGCTTATATACCCTTAAGGGTATATTCACTTTTTCCTATATATATATATATATATATATATATATATATATATATATATATATATATATATATATATATATATATATATGATTTGTTACATCAACTTGAAAAATATTGGAGAGAAATCTGAGGTTTTTAAGCGACTTTTGGGACAGAAAAGCTGGGAAAATCAAACCTTGGAAGGAGAAGAATATTGGAAATTAAGAGTTTAGAAGATTCTAGAGAGAATTCACATTACACATTCGATTTTCATTAGATCGATCATCTAGTTTAAGTTCTTATGTTGTTATGTGTTTATTTTTTGCAATGATGAGCTAAATCATTAGGCTTTCGTTTAGAGCAGAAAAATCCTAATACTATGTGTTAGTTTCTCTTTTCATGGATCTTATGAAGTTAGTTTAGCTTGTGTTTGATTATCAATACCTAGAATGTTAAAAATTTTAATCTTTGTTGCTTAGATTCAAGTTAAGTGTAGTTGAATGATCACTTTAATTGCATGAACTTGTATACCTAATTGTTTATGATCATTAAATTGCTAGAGCTAGTGATTAATCAAATCCTAGATTAGGCAATAAAGGTAGTAACTTAACCGTGTTAGAGAACATAAGTTGATCATAATTATGTTTGGTTATTTGTCTTGATCATATATAATTAATCTTAGATAAATCTTACATAGCCCAATAATCTTAAATAATGAATTTTGTGTCCACTTGTGTATGATCATTGCATAGAAGTTCATGAATTTATGAAAACATTAGGAGATCAGATCAAGATTTCTTATTAATATTTATATTGATAACCAACTGAATTAATCTGTTTCTTGAAACTAACCATATGAAAAAGGGGGATTCAAAGATAAATGAAAGTGTCTTCATAATCTTGATTAAAATTGTCTTAAGTTAGTTGTTTGCTTAGTCTCAAGTAAATTAAGTAGGTTAATCTGAACTTGCAAAATCAGATAAAACCCCCATTTATTTATTTATTTAGATTAATTTGCAGTAGTTATTTTATTAGCTAAATACTGTTCCTTGAGTTCGATACTCGACCTACTTTTCTATATTATAAACTGAATAGGTACACTGCTTATAAGTGCATTAGTAGATAAGTTTAGATAGGTTTATAAATTTAAAACTGGTAGGTATATATGTGTACATCAAGTTTTTGACGCCATTGTCGGGGAACATTTTATTTCAGTTGTTAATCTATTTGCTTTAGGTTAATTAATCCTTTTTGTGGTGTAAAAACCGAAAAAAGTTAATTTTTTTTTCATTAAGTGAAAATTTCTGTTTTGATAGTATTCATATCGTGAACAGGTCCATGTCACGACGTTAGAACTAAAGTTTTTCAGTTTTTCGTTTATTTTCTTTTTAGCTTGTTTTTACGTTTTTTGTATTTGTTTTAATAATTTATGACCATGGGATCACAACTTCATATCTTACCACCACTCGAAGATCCAGAGTCCGCATTCCATAAGAAGAAAGATAAAAAGGTTGACGAGTTGAGTAGCAGTTTTCACGTGGACAAGTTTGAAAGATTTGAAAAGAATCCAAGCAAGAAAGGAGCTGGATACAAGCTAGGAACATAAAGAAAATTAGAAGAAGAATAAGTCTAAAGCGAAGTTGAAGAAATGGCTGACATATCGGAGATGATGATGGAAGAGTACAAGAGGAGAATGCATAAAGACAACGATCCCAGTGTTATTCCACCTGCAATACCCGTTGCTACAAACTTTGAGCACAAGGGCCACATTCTCGCAATGGTCAAGGATATTTCATTTTCCGAGAAAGACTATGAAGATTCCTTCAAGCATATTGACGAAGTATTAGACATTGAAAACTACTTCAATGCTCCAAATGTTTCAATAGAGGCAATATTATTAAGAACACTTCCAGTGACATTTACTGGAGATGCAAAAATTTGGTTGAAGTCACTTGCACCTGGAACTATTAGAACTTGGACAAACCTTTGTGAAGCATTCATATAACAATTCAAACCTCCTTCAAAGATAGCCAAACTCAAAAAGAAGATTTCTAATTTCCAACAGAATGATGGTGAGTCCTTATATGAAGCTAAGGAGAGACACAAGGGATTGTTAAGAGATTGACCTCAACATAATCTCAATGTGCAACAAGAAGTTTCTATATTCTATGATGGGGTAAATGTGACCATAAGGAAACTTCTTGATTTCCAAGGACCAATGACAAAGAAAAATCCCGCTATAATAAAGGAATTAATAGAGGAATTCTTGAAGCACTCTAGAGAATATCACAATCCTCGATAGGATGTTACAAGAGGACTAAAGGAAATGGAGATGGAGGAAATGATAATTTAGCAGCCATGATGGCGAAACACGAGCATATGGATTAGAGGATGACAAAGATGATTCAATCTATACATGCCATAGAGGTAGGTTGTGACAATTGAAATGGACTACACTTGACAAAATATTATGATTTGGATAAGAATGGGAACCCAAAACTACAAGTATGCTACTCTAGTGGTGATCAGTTTGATGAAGATTGGAAGAAGGATAAAGAAGAAAAGTATCGAAAAACTGGACGAAGCTACTACCAAAAAGAACAACCACCACCCGAGAAGAAACCTAATTTTGAGTCAATGCTCAATAGATTCATGGAAGATTATGAGAAACTACATGATGCCACTGATATTAAAGTTAGAAACCAACAAGCTTCCATTAAAAACATCGAGACTCAACTTGGGAAATTGACTAAGCTCGTGAACGAATGGTTACCATCTAAAAATCCCAATCCAAAACCACATAAGAAGATACCATCTCTGAGCCTCTAGTGATGTTAAATGAAGCCTCGAAGCAGCCCGATGCACAAAAAAAAAAAAGCGGAGATTGAATATGAAAAACAAGTTGGTGCCTAGTATTCACGGCGTGAGAAGGTCCTTGTCACATCGTGGGATCAACATAATATGAAAAATAACTCTTTTGTCAATCCTTATCAGCATCCCTTATCTTATCCTTCTCGAGAAAGGGCACATCCATTGGAATAAGAGTATAAGAGAATCATCAACCAAATAAAGTGTATTCCGATTAATATCTGTTCATTAAGGCAATAGCTAAAATGTCTGAGTATGTGAAATTCCTCCAAGATCTTCTTGAAACTCTTCAACAACTAGAAAATATATCAAAGGTTGTTCTTAATGAACAATGTTCAGAAATTATCATGGAAATAATACCAACAAAGATGTGAGATCCATGATGTCTTACTTTGCTGTGTGAATTTGGAAATGCCACAATTACGTACCCTTTAGTCGACTCTGGAACTAGCACAAATTTGATGCCTTATTTATTTTATCAAAAGCTTGACTGTCCAGAATTGAAGATCACAAGAATGGAAATCCATATGGCTAATCGTTCGGTTACTTATCCTCAAGGCATAGTTGAAGACTCCTCGAGGAATAGTTGAAGACTTATTGGTTAAAAATGGAAAATTTGTTTTTCAAATTTATTTTCTGGTCATAGATATGAAAGAGGATGAAGATGTACCAATTATTATTGGATTCCCACTGCTCAAAATCACGAGACACTTGGTAGACATTCTAGAGTCAAATCTTACCTTACGAGTGGGGAAGGAGGAGATTACATTTGGGGTTGATGAAAGATTCAAGAACTCGAAGGCACAAGATGAAGTATCCCTTATGGATGGGGTAAATAAAAATAATGAGCTTGAAGAATTGGAAAAATTAATGAAAGGAGAAGTACAAACAAGGGAAAAACCAAAAGAAGTAGTTAAGATCACCAAACCTAGAGGCTTGATTCCCATGATTTTTGAATTTTTTGTCTTTACCACACCGGAGATTCATGTTGAAGAAGAGGATCAAGAAAGTAAGGAAACCAAGCTTGACAAAATGGCAGTAGACAAGGAGGAACCCACTGAAGATAAAAAGAAGAGCACAATAGCTAAAAAATATCAAGGGGTAAAGAGAAAACACGATGGCATGCAGCAATCCAAGGAAGAAACAGAATTCAAAGAAAGTTTATAGAAGAAGAGTCGCGGCTTACAAGAGGAAACACCTTGAGATGAAAGAAAACAAGTAGATTCCACTCCTAACCAGCACAACATTGAGCGAGAAGGAATCCGGCTCATGACTCCATCAAAAGAAGTGTTTCTCAGGAGGTAACCCGAGCCCGATTTGTATTTTCTTTTCCCTTTTTTTTTTCTTTTGTTTGTACTTTTTAGGATTAGTCATTCTTTTATCTTCTGCCAAAATGAATTGTAGGATCTAATTAGTAAGTGGTAAAATATTTTTGAATAAAAAAATGATTTTTTTTTACATTTTCAAAACCCACAACATGGCCATTCATTGCCACGAATTGGGGTTTCAAAAAGTCTCGTTCCTGTCTTAAGTTTAAAAGCTCACGAACGCTAGAAAATTCACAATGTGAGTAACGAGGGGACCAGACTCAACCTTTATATCCAAACAAAAACCATTTGACTCATTTGTTTAACACCACTTACGACCTGAGAAGCAAAAACACTCCCATTTTGGTCCCCACTTGGATTTTTTTTTGTTGTAAATATTTTACTCCTTCTTAATTTATTGTTCCTCACTCATGAAAAGGTATGATGTGTATGATTAAACCCTTTAATCTCACTGATTTAATGATTGAAAGTTAGGGTTCGTTTTTAGGGTTCTTAGAGTCGATATTGATGCATTTTTTATTCTGATAAATTAGGGTTGAATGTGTGATTATTAGCCTTAGATTAACTGCAAAACTAAACCTTTTGTGTTAATTTGACTCAATTTGGCAAGAACAACAAGTGTTTTTAATCTTGCTATCGAACGAAAATCATGACGTGAGGGTTCACTCCTCACAACGTGAGAACTGGAACACATAACTCATTTGTTTTCTGCTTACTTAAAATGATTGAACTTTGTTTTGGTTTTATTTTTTCATTGTTTTGCAGATTTCATGGGTCTTAGGAAGGCTACTCAATAGGCCTAAGGAGACTTATCCAAACTTCACCCATTTTACGAATTTTCAAATGACGTTCCTCATGAGATTTTGAACAACTACGCCAATCGATTGGGGTGGCCACACAATATATATTTTTCTATTTCACCAACAATTGATTGGGCTAAGTTAAATGAGATTGGAATCTTGGAGAGACTAAACCCATATATTACAAAGTATTTGTGGGAAATGGTGTTTCCATTACTTTCAATGGTTGGAGGAACTTATTTTCAATCAAGGAGTTGGTCTACAAGGAGCTATTTGTCGAATTATTTTCAACCGTGTCTTTTGAAGAAAATACGGTGGATCCTCAATACGCGGGTACACCAATATTCCGACTTGGAGGTCAATATCGGGATTGCAGTCTCGCTAAGTTGGCATGGAGGATGGGTTCGTATGAGCAACATGAAGCCATGTCACCTCAATTTGATGTATTTTGCGGTCGGATGCACGAGACTATCTCGAGGGGGTCAATAATTGTGGGGTTTGGACTACAATTGTAACATGCATGCCTTGTAAGTTTCCTTTTAACCCTTTCTTATTAGAATAATTGCAATATTGGTCCTCTAGCTAGTACGCGGGGAGTACTCTATGAGTACGTTGGGCATACGTTGGTTGGGAAAACCCTAATTTTTAGAGTTTGTGCCCTTTTTAAGCTTCTTAAATCCATCCCCTGACCATTTTAGACCAACCTCCATATCTTGAAAACCCTAACCTCGCCCTTAGCCTTTGTTTTGGTGTTCTTGAGCTTTTCTGAAGCATTTTGGTGTCTTTTTGTGTATCTTGAAGTGGTAGAAGAAGATTGAAGACTCATTATTTGGAGAAAAGCTTAGAGATCTAGATTTAGCTTCATCATTTCGTGACTTTTGAGGTATAAATTCCATAACTTATCAAGTCCTTGTATAGATATTCTTTTGGGATTGCTTATGGCTATTTTGGTTCCTTTTAGTTTGTCCTTGTGAGCTAAGGTCGTTTTAGAAGCTTAACCTTTTAGATATGGACATTTTAGAGGTCCCTTAAGCATAAAAATGTAAACTTTATGGTGTATATGGACTCATGCATGTGTTAAGACCCATTGTTAAGCTCTTTTGAGCTCTAGAGCCCCATTAAGCCATGCATGCACGTAAAGTTGCCAACTTTACGTGATAAATCATCTTTTGAGACAAGATATGAGAGTATGGAGTAGGGGATGAATGGATTAAGTGCATATTGATGTTGGGTGGCCAACTGGGGAGTACGTTGGGCGTATAAGTTGTTACATTGTGCATACAAGCCCTAGAGCGAGTGTGCTAAGTGTACGAGTTGAGTACACCCCGCGTACTCAACAGGTGGGCTTCGAATTTGGGACTATAAGTTTTGGGCCATGTCAGGAGCTTAGGAGTTTAGGGCCTTGTTGGGCCATTTGATTTCTAGTTTGGACTCTTTTGGAGGAAGGCCCACGAAGGGATTTGGGCCTAATTTGGAAGATTCGGCCATAATTAGGCTTGGGTGACCATTTTTGGAATTGTGCCTTTTTTGGGTAATTGGTTTGGGCTTTGGCCTTGGGGCATGTTAGGTAAAGGGTAAAATGGTCTTTTACCCTAGTTTGGAGTCTTAGTATAAGTTGGGATCCGATTATTAATTGGATGCTATTTTATGATGACAACGTGGGGATTTTCAGACCAGCAACTAGAGATTTATCTGTGAGATTCAACAGTCTGGACTCCGGGGTAAGTCTTCCTCACCATGGTTAGTGGGTCGAAGGCACCAATACCGAATCATGTTTTATTATGTTAGGGTGCTAGATGTCTCCGTAACTCTTGCATGTGTAAGTGTTTGTATGCTTAGTGGGCGGGGCCTAATGGGTAATCCGTATGATATTGTTTGTTATACTTGTATGTTTGTATGCCTGGCGGGGCCCATTGTGAGAGTTAGGGTGAGGGACTTTATACTCAGTGGACGGGGGTCGTTATGCAAGTTAGGGCGAGGCTCGTTATACTCAGTGGGCGGGGCCCGTTATGCGAGTTTGCCTGGGGTCTGTTACAATCATCGGGTGGAGCCCATTATATGTTTGATATGTGTGGTACGGGCCCATACTACCTTTCGCCACGAATTACCAAGGAAACTAAGCCCAAAGCAACTAGGGTACCTATACTCCCTATACTCACTCTCTCAAGAGTAACTATTAGATTCTCACTCTTGCTGGCCTTTTAACAATCTGCACCCAACTCATGAAACGTTAACCAACTCTGCAGTCACCTTGTGTATGCTAATGATACATAACATTGGATTCGATAGAATGTCGAATAAATGATTCTACCCTACACCCACAACCAGAAAAGGAAAAAGAAATAAGCCTAATCAAACATTATTGGGCTATAAAATCATAGTTATATACAACCATGATGCATACACTAGACAACTACATTAATAATGTTTATTTGATATAACATAACACAAAATCCCCTAGGATACCAGACATCATAAATTAGATAATTCAATCATGCAATTCTTGAAGATCCCTAGCCTACAAACTAGCATGCACTTTTAACATATCACAAAATACATCAAGTGTGGCTATATTGGGGAATAACTTTTACTTCAGCTCTGACTGATTGCACACATCACATCATCTCCGTTAGTTATTTAGAAGTTATTTTCGAAAAATATTTTTGCAGACACATAGTTTGAGCATGCAATCACACAAGTGTTCATCAAAATCCCTCAAACCAGGACTATGATACCAACCTGTAACGTCCCAAAAACATGATAATTTTTTTCATTTTTAATAGAAATTTTCACAAAATCCATGGAATAATCAAACATTGTTTCCAATACAAAACCATGATGTAAGATCCAAATAACCATGACAATTCTTTTTCATTTTTAAAAGACATGTTCATAAAACCGTAAGATAAACAAACATTGTTTTAAAAACAAATCCACATAAATCTGAGTATCAAAATAATCTCTTAAGACATGAATCAGTAGGAGGATGTGTACGATCATACTTTCGTCTTGCTCCGATCATCTGAAGTACCTGAAAACATTAAAATCCACAACTGTAAGCCAAAGGTTGGTGAGTTCCCCTAAAATACCCCACACAACAATATACAATGCGTGAACACCGGACCTACAACACAAGACTGGACCGGCCCCGAGTCTACAACATAAAGTTAGACCGCTCCCGAGCTTGCAACATAGAGCTAGTATGCTCCCACGTTTGTTGGCCTAAAGCACAATGCAATACCGCCTCAAAGCAACCACACTATGTCCACATATGCACCAAAACAGTAACAAGCAAGCACATGTAATCATAACAGATCTACTAGTCTAACAGAACACTACAACATAATAACATCCTAGACATAAGGACACATACTATAGTACAAAGTATAGTGAGGAAACTCACCTTTCCAACTATTAGATATCCACACAGCTCATTAGAAGACAAGAATCGATACTATGGCTCACCTTTCCACCTATTCACACAGCTGGTCGCCATGATGTGGCCAAGCTTCTAGCATGGTGAAAAAGAGGTCAAAACTTCTTGCATGAGTTCAAAACTCTACCATACTCCGGATCTATCATTTCTAACTGCAGAGGGACTCTAGGGATCCATAAAGTTGCCAAATTTATGGAATCCCAACACTCCAACTAGCATAAATATGGACAAAAGTACATGAAATTCTAGATCTAAGAAAACAGAATCATAAAGCATGGAGCTTGCATACTCACAAAGGTCCAGAGTATGTGCTACAAGATAATGATGAGGCTTACAAGCCGGATATATGCACCAAGAGCTAGTCCTTCTTATTTAAGACACCAAAACATACCAAAAGCTCACAAATACCAAAAGGAGGCTAGGGTTCTCTTGAGAGTGAAAACAAGGTGATGGAGGTTGAGGGTGTGCAAATCCTAGTCCTCATTTTCCTTAAACATGGGCACAAACCCCAAAATTAGGGTTTAGCGTAAAATGGTCGCCATGTCATGGCCAATAGGTTGCCACATCATGGCGCACACTCATTTGCACGTTTTCATCGACTAAGTCCATGTTGTGGGAGATACATCACCATGTCGTGGCCCTTGAAAATACTTTCTTTTTGAACTTGAATGCCATAACAATTAAAGAAGTATATACCTGAAACTTGGTGGTACATACGATCACGCCTTCGCCTTGCCCCGGTCATCTAAAGTACTTGAAAATATTTAAATCCACAAATATAATCCAAAGATTACCGAGTTCCCCTAAAATACTCCACACAACAATACACATGCAATGCATGCACACATGAGCCTAAATTCTGCCTGGACCGCATCTCAAGGCCTACATGATGCTTGGAATGCTTTACTGAGCCTATAGCCTAATGGACAGCCTCACAAGGTCTACAATAGCTGGACCACTTCCTTAGGCCTAAAGTCTAACTGGACCGCTCGAATATCTTGGCCAATAACACAAAGCAAGCCTGCCTCAACCTAACCACAACATGTCGACATAAGCACATAAGTAAACAAACAGACAATAGCCAACAACACATGCAATCATAACATATCTACTAATCAAACAGATCACTACAACATACCATTATCCTACATACAAGGATACATACTATAATACAAAGTTTAGTGAGAAAAATCACATCGTAGTCTAGCACATAACAACACAAATCTCACAATCTAATAACTAGTACTATAGGTTACCTATACAAAAATCAGGGACCAATTCTTAAACTACAGCCCAAAATCCTCAAATTGACCTAAGGCCAAACTTGGTCAAAAAGTCAACGGTCAAAGTCAAAGTCAACAATCAATAGTCTCACAAACTGGCTTCCATGTCGTGGCCAAGCTTTTGCCATGTCATGGTGGCCTCAGGGCAAAACAGTCGTGGAGACTGTTTGTCGCCATGTTGTAGAGGCCAATCCTCCACGTCGTGGGAATTGTTCTAACAATCTTAATGCGTTAAGATCTTAACCACTAAGGCCACCCATCCATACTTTCCAGAAGGCTTTCCAGCTCCTAATGTATCATAAAAATTGGTGCTTTATGTACATGAATGTCCATTGCATTTCTCTTCCAAACTAGTTCAAAAACATGGACACAATGAACTTAAACTTGTGTATGATACCAAAACACCATATGAATCTGGATTTGGAACATATAATCCCAAAGGGACCTGAAGGATCCATAAATTTGCCAACTTCATGGAGTCTAACCACTCAAACTATGCCTAACATGAAGCAAAATGCAAAGAACCCTAGATCTAGAAGCACATGGCATAATGGTTGGAACTTGAAGACTCACAATTGTCCAGAAGGTGAGCTAGAAGGTGGAGTAGGGGCTTGCTTGATGGATCTTCACACAATAGATGTCTTCTTCTTCTTGTACTCACCAAAAAATTACAACAAAATCTCAAAAACTCAACAATGGTAGTTATAGGTGCTTCTAGGTAGAAAATGAGGTGATGGAGGATGAGGGTGTGCAAACCCTAGAAATCATATCCCTTAAATAGGCTGAAATCCAGAAAATTAGGGTTTTGCAACCTGGCCATGGCAATGTCATGGCTAACATCATGCCACATCGTAAGGACCAAAATAAATGCGTGATGTAACTGGCCTTGACAATGTTGTGGTGCATCCTTTGCCATTTCGTGGTCACCACAAAACTTATTATTTAAGACTTGAACTACCAAAACTCAAAAATGATATTTACCTGGAACTTGGTGTTACATAATGTGAGGGTATATATTTAATTTTACATAATCTTTTGTCAATTTTTAATTTTTATAAAAAAACTCGACATAATTATTTTTTTAGTTTTGTATATTTCTAACATTATGTTTGATAGGTTTATAGGTTATAAATCAATGCATGAGGCGAAAATAACTTAACCCTTAAGTTCACATGCAACCTATTTGGATCTAAGTTTTCTCTATTGATAGCAATAATCTATGAATATAAAGAGCCCAAGTTAACCTACTATTATTGAGATAACAAGGGATTAGGGTTTACATAACTTTTGATTATTATAGCAAATAATCAAATAAAATCTTTTCTTCAAATGCCTTGGATAGTAAGCACCAGAAATCTAATGCCTCTAATGGTTTGTACCTAAACCCTAGTAATAAGAAGACTTAAGGAGAGAGTTGAAATTTCGGTTATCCTTCTTGAATTAGGAGTGGACAAAAACTAGGATCCCAAGGGTTCTATTTATATGTGATCAAGAAACCCTACAAACCCTAATTTGAAATAAAATAATATTATTTCAAATCAGGAGTTTATCTAGTTCCTAATTATCCTTTAAGAGGCTTCTAGAAACCCTATAAGTCCCCTCTAGGGAATGTTCTATAATTTCTCTGTTGTTTAACTATTGAATAATTGCACCTTCAGTCCTTGCACCTTAATTAATTCAATTAATCCCACAATTAATTCCAAATAATTTTTGATTAATTATTAATTAAATAATACTATTTCTAATTAATATATTAATCTCATAATATATTAAAAAATTATTTATTGCTATTTATTAATCATATAATAAATCAATGAATTAATATCTCTCTCTCTCTCTCTCTCTCTTTCTCTCTCTCTCTCTCTCTCTCTCTCTCTCTCTCTCTCTCTCTCTTTCTCTCTCAATGTCATTCTATTCAATTACAAGTTATGAGGGCAACCCAAAAAGACTTTGATTTTAATTCAAGTATACACCAAATCAATTATTGGCTTAGATGCCTTAATCCAACAGTCTCACATAGATAAGTTTGCAACTACAATTTCAAGTGTAACGTCTAAATTAAATAGCAAAGTGCGCTTTCCGACGCAACTACCAAACTCTAATCAAATCAGAGATTGACCCTAAGATAAGTGACCAAATATTCCTTCATTCTCCAAGATATTATATGGATATGATACATGGATTATAATCAATCTTAATGTCCAAAATTTTGTTTCCTGATTTCCTAATTTGTGATGACATCATTAGACTATTAATTGAACACATCAATTTAGTCCTGGCTGGGCCAAACACTAAAATGTCCACACCAAATCACCTAAGGGCCCAAAGATATTACTTTTCCTGTTAAGGCAAAAGGAACAAATAAACTTTGAATTATATTCTTGTATCCTTTACTCATAAATTCATACACGACACTACATTTTATAACATCATGTTACTGATGCGTTTTTGTAATACCAATGCACAACTGACTTGTAAATTACAATATCTCCATTTAAAAAATAAATGATATTATCATCTTAGACTTGTGATATAATCCATGAAGTAATTCTCTGAGTGTGGGTTTATCCAATACTCAAAATCTCCATTTTCTAAGTACTCATGAATATTGTACCAAACCCAGTGCAATGTCTAATCTCCATAGACAATATATAATCTATTGATGACAATCTTAATTCACTACTTACTTCCAAAAGTATGAGCGACTGTGGAATTTGAATAATTAAATCATTCAGGAAGTAAAACATGCAAAATGAAACACAAGAATAAACAATCGAAAAAGGCAGTAACCATACTCATAAATAATTCTTCATTATTCAATCACCGATATCAATAACATTTATTTTGTTACAAAATTTGAAACTATCAACTAACTACTAAAACTAACATCTTGTCTCAAGCCAATGCTTCTAGAATGCTGGTTATGTGTAACTCTGCTCAGAGCCTTTGTGAAAGGATCTGCATAATTGTCTTCTGATGATACTCGGTTCACCAAGAGATGACCTTCTTCAACCCTATGTCTAATGTAATGGTACTTTCTTTCGATATGCTTGGATATACCATGATCCTTTGGTTCTTTTGTCAAAGAAACCGCCCCTTTATTACCTCATAAAAGTTCCAGTAACTCTTGAATGGTCGGGAGTACTCCGAGATCTATGATGAAGTCTTCAACCAAGCCACTTCCTTTGATGCTTTTCTCACTACGATGTACTCTAACTTACAGGTAGAGTCATCCACTGTTTCCTGCTTGGAACTTTTCCAGGTTATTGCTCCACCATTTAACAAGAATACCCAACCTGATTGAGAAAATAAGTTGTCTCGATATGTCTGAAAGCTGGCATCACTATATCCACTCACTCTCAATGTATCACTGCCACCAAGGACTAGAAACATATCCTTTTTCCTATGAAGATACTTAAGAATGTTCTTTATTGTAGTCCAATGACCTTTGCCCATATTGCCCTAAAATTGACTAACCATGCTCAAAGCATAATACACATCATGGTGAGTACACGTCATATCATACATGGTCGAACCTACAACCTAAGCATATGGGACCCGACTCATGTCAGCTATTTCATCATCAGTATTGGGGCTCTGAGTCTTACTCAACTTAACAGCATGATGGATGGGTAAATTCACTTTCTTGGAATTCTCCATACTAATTTTTTTTAGTACATTATCCAAGTATGTACTCTTACTAAGGCCAATAATTTGTTTCTTTCTATCCCTCAAAATCCTTATTCCAAGAATATAGGATGCTTCCCCTAGGCCTTTCATGGAAAAACACTTTCCAAACCAATATTTCACTTCTTGCAAGGTTGGAATGTCGTTTCCCATTAGGAGTATGTCATCAAAATATAATACTAGGAAATTCACTATACTCTCACTAGCCTTGACATACACACATGACTCATCCTCACTCCTAGAGAATCCAAACTCTTCGACTTTCTCATGGAAGTAAAGATTCCACCTGTGAGACACTTGTTTCAATCCATAAATGGATTTCTCAAGCTTACACACTCTTCAGGAAACTTGGAATGTACAAAACCCTCTGGCTAACTCATGTAAACATCCTCAATCAGCTTCCTATTAGGAAAGTAGTTTTAACATCCATTTGTCATATTTCATAATCACGAAACCTTGCTATTGCTATGTGACAACCAAGAGGTTTCCGTCACTGATCACCATTAGGAAAGAGTAGGAAAATGGATGCAATAGCTTAGTAATGTAATATTTGATTTTTGAGATAATAAGAATCAAATGTGATGTTATATTTATTTGATAAAAACGTCCATTAGGCTAAAAAATTAGCGTCCGAAAAGTTGTAACGTTTTCTAAGTCGGTTAACATACTTGGATAGTACTTGTTAATGTGATCTCAAGGATATAAGATTGGTAAAAATACAACTCCAAAGGAAAGAGTTATGGATTTTATAAAAATAGAAATCAACTTCGTAATTAAAATTAATTACGTCAAAATAGTACTTAGAGATTGGTTGAGTTTTGACTAAAAGTGAAAAAAGAAGTTTCGTAGTACTCCTCAAGATATAAACTTTAGAATTTCTTTTTTCCAAAAATGGCATCTGTATGAGAGAGATAAGATTTTTGTAAATCATTTATTTTTACCCTCGTTAGGTACAAAAATGAAAGTCAAAACTAGCCACAAAAACCTAAAGGAAAGTTGCAGTACCGATTGACATCATCACATAGATATAGAGAGGGCTTAGATAGGAGCTCGCATGAATAAGTAATGATTTTTACAAAATCTTTTCATGCACGTCAGATGCATGTCTTTACATGTCGCACCTAGAACCATATTCGAGTAGATTGCGAATGATGTGGCCGATTGGGGAAGTGAGACGTGGCAACTTCCATATTGATCCATGATGTTCACGTGTGGCGCACACATGTATTTGCTCGACACGCACCTCGAAAACTCGACTATAAATAGAAGGTAGTGCCATTCCAGTTCTGCATACCTTCAAAATTCTCTCTCACTCTATATCTCGAAGCTGCTACCTTCTGGAGTGGTCCCCAGAGTCTCGAGCCCGATTCAATCCTACATTAAAGGTTTCACATAACTAGGGTGAGTACATAACCCCTATTTTACTGTTTTAAATGTTTTACGGGGGAGGGGGGACACATTCTTATCAAATGGTTTAATCAAAATATATTTATAGTTATAAATATCAAATCATTTTATAAAGCTTAAAGCCTTAGAATAATATAGTTGCAGATAGCTAGATACTATGCCTAGTTGTAAGCTATGACATTATGCCTAAGAGATATGCTGCTCGATAGTCTAGGAATAGATAATACCTAGATGTTATAATGGCCAAATCCCTAGGATAACATAGTGCCTAGAAGTTATGATGGTCAAATATAAGGGTATGCACCATACTTAGTTGTGACTCTAGCCAAATATCCTTTTTTCAAATAACCATGGTATATATATATATATATATATATATATATATATATATATATATATATATGAATACTTATATATACGAAATAATTATGAGATCAAAGATTATAATTAACAAATATAATATGAAAGATTTATTTTGTAATACTTATAGGAAATCCCTATGATGGACTAAAAGATAAAAGATAAATGAAAAAAGATAAATACCTAAGGTCAATCCATTAGTGAGCTGATATATTCATCCTAAAGGCCTTGATTAAATTCGGCATTCCCTAATACGTATAATCGTTAATCTTGCGAGAGCTAGAAAGATACGTATAGATCTATACGACGATTAACAACCCCACTTGCGATTGCTAGTTACAGTCCCAGTAGGATAACTTTCTTATTATTCACTATTCGACGTCCGATGAAGCGCCATGACGGGGAGAAATTATTAGTCAAACGATGTCGATTATAGGTGCTCATGGTAATACATTATATCACCTTAGAGACCAGACTACCATTAGGGACGACTTAGAATAATCGATAAAATATGTTAGCATCGTTAGATATCCTATAAAGATAGTCAAGTAGGATCAATAAGTATATCCTAAAAGATAATAAGATAGGATCGTTAGATATCCTAAAAGATAGTATGCTAGGGTTGATATAATACTTTAGGAAATGTTTTTCTTAAGGAAAAAAGATTCTTAAAATAATACAACCCAATAAAAGCTGAAAACTATAAAAACTTGTGCACTCACCAACATTTTGTTGACGTTTTCAAAAACACATGTATTCTCAAAGAGATTAGTGTAAAGGATAGTCGTGTTGAGAAGGAGGATATTCATGTCAAGGAGAAGGAAGTCTAAAAGGAAGCTGCTGGAGTTTAGTTCTGTCAGTTTATCGTTTTTAGACATGTTTAGGAGTTATGCTTGTCTTTTAAAAACAATGTAATCCCAAAATAATTTATAATCAATAAAAGAAATGTTTGTGATATTCTTTTATGTTATGTTCTACATATATATATATATATATATATATATATATATATATATATATGCCTCGGCCTAATCTCCCTTCATTCACACCGCCCGAAATTTCCGCCACCGGCCGGGGGTGTGACATGCTAGCATTATCCTGATAAACTTTATCTTAGCCATGGACGAGAAGGTCTTATCATAGTCAACCCCTTGGGTTTGAGTAAATCCCTTCGCAACCAGTCGTTCCTTGAATGATTGCACCTTTCCATTGATGTCGCTCTTCTTTTTGATGATCCATTTGCACCTAACTGCCTTTCGACCTAGTACATGATCAACCAAATTCCAAAGATTTTTTTTATCATACATAGATTGGATCTTGCTATCCATTTCCTCATTCCATTTAGCATCCTCAAGGCCTGCCATCGCTTCCTTCTAGTTAGCGGGCTCATCCAAATTTACTAGTGTTCTATTGCTGATAAATGTGTCACCATCCGACATGATATGGAAATCATAGAACAAAGTTGGCATGCTAACCTTAGTAGATCGACGAAGAGCTAGTGAATTTTCTATGGGCTCAATAGGAATCTCATCCTCTAGTTGAGAGTTAGTGTCATCTAAGGCTCCTTCATTGGTTGACTCCTGAATCTCTTTAAGGTTAATTGCACTCCCATTTTCCTCTTTGAATATGATCCCTCTCTCTCTCTCTCTCTCTGTCTCTCTCTGTCTCTCTCTCCCTCTCTCTCTCTCTCTCTCTCTCTCTCTCTCTCTCTCTCTCTCTCTCTCTCTCTCTCTCTCTCTCTCTCTCTCTCTCTCTCTCTCTCTCTCTCTCTCTCTTTCTCGTGCGCACGCGCGAAGGACTCCCCTTCGAGCTACAAAGACCACGTTCTCACTGAACAAGTATCCAAAAGGCTTATGTGAGTAGCCAATGAAAATACACCTCTCGGCTGTGGGTTCTAGTTTGACATGAGTTTCTCGTATCACAAGAGCCTTACAACTGCAAACCTTGATATGTTCGAGTGAAGGTACTTTCCTTGTCCACATCTCATGAGGTGTTTTGGTAACCTTCTTAGTAGGAACAAGATTTAGGATATGTGCGTCTCTCTCTAAGGCATACCCCCAAAAAGAAATAGGAAGAAAAGATCGATTCATCATGGAACAAACCATGTCCAACAAGGTCCGATTTCTCCTCTCAGCAACTCCATTAAGTTGTGGTGTCCTTTGAGGAGTCAATTGTAAAACTATTCCATATTCCTTAAGATAATCGTGGAACTTGATAGTAAGATACTCTCCACCTCTATCAAATCAGAGCATCTTTATCTTCTTGCCCAATTGATTCTCGACCTCATGTCTAAACTCTTTGAGCTTTTCAAAGGTTTCTGATTCATGTTTGATTAAGTAGATATACATCTTCTATAATCATCCGTAAACATCACGTAGTATCGATTTACATCCCTTGTAGCAGATGTGAAGGGCCCACATACATCAGTATGGATAAGGTCCAACAATTATTCACCTCTTTCACATGTTCTAATGAAAGGTAATTTTTTCATCTTCCCCAATAGACAAGACTCACATTCATCCTCCGAACTTAAGTCAAATAATTCCAACACTTTATCCTTTTGGAGTTGGGAAATTCGTTTCTTATTTATGTGCCCAAGACGACAATGCCACATACAAGCTTTGTCTACACCATTAGACGAATCAATATGAAATACGTTATTGCCTAGGCTATCAACATAGATTATAGTTTCATACAAACCATTACAAGGTAAAGCTTTAAACATAAAAACACCAGTTTTATAAGGTAAAATCGAACCATCATCATTATCAAATGAATAACAAAAACCTTTTCTGAACAATGCGTGAAATGAAATATTGTTTTCGGTCATTCTGATGAGTAGTAACAATTAATCAAATATATCCTAACATCACCACCGAACACTATGTCATAACTAGCAAATTAGGGTTAAGATTTTGATCCTTGTACGAGACAATTTCCCCCATGTAAACTAGCAACAACCAATTAGTGAAATTCAAACTATGATGCCATATAAGTTCATACGTTCACACATTGTGATTCAAGTCGAAACAACCACATATAAGCCCAAAACTAGATCCAATAAACCAAATCCAACTATTTTCGGTCCTTAGCCCAAGCATTTTCGGTCCAAATCCCTTATTGGACCAAGATTTCCTTATTGAGCCCTATTGGGCCAATAACTTCTCCTTTTGGTCTTGTTGGGCCAAAAACTTCTATTGGACATTATGTTGGGCCGAAGGCTCTTAATGGAAATTATTTGGGCCAAAAGACCCTCATTGGGCCTTATTAGGCCGCATTTTTTTCTTAGATCCTAAATGAACCAAAAACCCTTTTTGGGCCGAATCCATTTCTTTTGGGCCCCTTATTGGACCGAAAACCTTGTTGGACCCAAACCAAGCCCAAAAACCACATACACTCTCCACAAACCGCAACCCTTAATGGGCCTAGGGTGTTTTCGATCACTTTTACAAACCGAAACCCCTTCCCCCTCCTTAATTCGGTTGGGTTTTGATAAATACAATAAAAAAAGGAAAAGAAAAGAATACAAAAGGTTGACTCCTCAAAATCACATCACATATAACAATGTAATTAACTTACATACATCTAGGGAAAGAGTATTACCCACCATGTTCAAATGCCCCATTTTTCTTCCCTCTCCTCTCTTAGTTTGGCCACAAATCACCCCCTTCCTCACCACCTTCATTTCAAACTCTCTTCCATTTCATTTTGCTCTCAAGTCTCCCTTAATCTCTCAAGAGTTTTCGAGTTCATCATCACCAAGGACCGATTCCTAAGCTTCGTGGTAAGTTCATACCAAACTCTAGATGATTTACTTCAATTTATATTAAGATCACTCTTCTTACAACCATATTTTCGTGTATAAGGCCCATTAGAACACCCACATTTCAAGAATCTCACCAAAAACTCAAGCTAGGTTCAAAGTTTCATCTCTTCTTCACCTACATCTCGAAAACCCACAAGGTGAGCTTCATACCCCACTATTTTTCATATTTTCATACTCTTTTTGTGTGTGTGTGTGTGTGTGGGGGGGATATAAGTCAAAGTTTCGGTTAACCATTGGATAATTGTCTGGACCAATGTGTTATGTGTTTAACTTTTGGGTATTGGCTTGAACATGAAGTTTATTTCATACATCTTCATAAAAACCATGAGAAAAGTGTTGTTAACATATATATTGCTTGAAAATTGTAAATATGGGGTTATACATTCCAAAAATAGAAAAAATGAGTGTTGGATTCAAATATGTATAACTTAAACTTAATTTCCAACTTTCTACAGAAAAGTTATAGTCCATTTACGAACTATTTTGACCACCTTGAATGTAATATTTTTCAAAACTGTTTTACATGCAAATAGTTCAGGTTTCTACCTTTCTAACGACTACTCGCACACGTTCATAAGATGTTTCTACAAGTTTTGCGATTTTTACAAAATTGCCTATCATTTCCAGAATAATTTTGGACCAACCTGTGAATATGAACATTTTCACACTGGTTTGAGGCCATTAAAAGTTATGATAAAAATTGTGAACTAAGTAGACTCAATTTCCAAACTCCCGGAGTTTACAGATCCAAATTTCGACTTAGGATGATTTTTCTAATTTTTTTTTTCTAAAAACAGGGACAGAAAAGTCAAAAACTAGAAAATTGTTGTAACATACGAAAAGTGCTTATACTTGTGTTTAGAAGTACATTTAAAGATCATAATCTTTTGAAAACACCTAGACATGATAAATTTCCTGTGCTTATATATTTGATTTCATAAATAGTTTCAATTACTGTAACACCGTAAAAATTTAAACAATTTTTCACATTTTAAAAAGCATATAATTTCATTCACATCCACATTTTAAAACATTGTATCATCATTATCTTAATACAAAACCCCAAGATCAAAACATATGAACTCTAGTGTGCGTGTGTACGAGTCATGTCAGCGCCTTCCCGCAATCATCGCTGGTACCTGAAACACAACACATAACACTGTAAGCATAATTGCTTAGTGAGTTCCCCAAAATACCCCATAAACACATATCAGCCACTCAAGGCTGTAACTATGATGACCCTCTGGTCGAATATCTCTGTGGGACCCTCTCGGTCCCATAACTCTGTGGACCCACTGGTCCTAACTCTGTAAACTCTGAGTCATGCATATCACATATCACAATAAATCTCAACACATAAATAACATGCAAATGTACTGGCACATAACTCTAAAATACACTGTCACATATCTCTGTACCACCCTAGGTAAAGTATAGTGAGAAGACTCACCTTAGATGTCTCGGTAAGTCTCTAACTTGGTAGAAATACGATCTAGCCTCCGCCTAATCACATAAAGTAAATATTCTCATAAATATAACTCTCGGGACTAGACTCAACCCTCTCTTGGCACCCTTAGAAGGAAAAAGACCATTTTACCCCTCTTTTAGCTCAAAGGCCACATTGTTGACCAAATCCTACAAGTGAACAAAAGTCAATGGTCAAACTTTGACCCGACTCGCCGAGTGCACTTGGGCGACTCGGCTAGTCTACACGTGTCCACTAACTCTCTAGTCTTGCTTGGCACGTCGAGTTCCTCCCCTTGCTCGATGAGTCACACCCGACATGATTCGTAGGGCTATCCTGACTCAACTCGCCGAGTCTCAAGATCAACTCGGCGAGTTCCGCTATGAACTCCAATCCTCTAATCCCCCTATGACTCACTGAGTTATTCCCCCAACTTGGCAAGTCCATTCACTGAGTGATTTACGGGAAACCCTAATCCTAGTCGCCGTGTCTGCCCTTGGACTCGGCGAGTTCATGCCATGCACAAAATCAAATGGCCTCCTGAGGTTAGATCTATTCCTTGGATCCATAGATCTGACCTTCCCAAGCCTGAATAACACGTAAAGTTTGAATCTTGACACTTATGGGACGTCTAGGAGGCTTCACTTGGTGATTTAGTCCTAAAAGTAACATCCTTAGCTCAGCACCTCCATAGCTCAACATAAAGGAAGCTGAGATAAGCTCTTTAGACCACTATGGGTCCAGATCTGAAGTCTCAAAGTGAATAGGGGCCGTATCCTCACAATTTTCTTCCAATAAAGATCATAAAACTCTACATCTATGGATTCCTTCAACGCAACAGATAAAGGGGCGATATAATACCTCAAAGATGAAGTCGCTTGCTCGAAATCCATAGATGCACAACCTCCTTGGCCTCCTCTAAGCTGGAAACACCTCCTTCTTGCAAGAATCAACCACAAAGATCAAGAAATGGCTCCTATCCTCTCTCAAACGCTCTAACTCCTTTAGGGTTTCTCTCTGGGGTTTGGTAGCCGCAAATGACGGCCCTAAGGGCCTTTAAATAGGTCCCAAACCCAGGAAATTAGGGTTTCATTAAACAGCGTGGACTCGTCGAGTCCAGCCATGAACCCAGATAAGAATCCGCGACTATACTCGGCGAGTCTAAGCACCAACTCGCCGAGTCCCTTCACAACCTCCAAAAATAAAAGAATAAAATAGTATACCTGGGAATCTGGATGTTACAATTCTCCCCCACTAGAATCAGACTTCGTCCTCGAAGTCTTACTCTGCAAACAACTTTGGATTCTGCTCCTGCATCTCTCGCTCCAGCTCCCAAGTCAACTCTGACCCTTTCCGATGCTGCCACTGGACCTGCACCAGAGGCACCTCCTTGTTCCTCAAAACCTTGATCTCCCGATCCCTAATCGCCACCGGTCTCTCAATATAGTTCAGGATCGCATCCACCTGAATATCTTCTAATGGCACCAATGCCGACTCGTCGGCTATACACTTTCTCAGCTGCGACACGTGGAAGGTGTCATGAATCTGACCCAACTCTATAGGTAGCTCCAACCGGTAGGCTATCCTTCCTACTCTCGCGGTCACCCTGAAAGGACCAATATATCGGGGCCCCAACTTGCCCCTCTTCCTGAATCGGATCACTCCTTTCCAAGGAGAGACCTTTAGGAGCATAAGGTCGCCGACCTGAAATTCGAGCTCGGACTGGCGCCTGTCCGCATAACTCTTCTGGCGACTCTGAGCGGTCAACAACCTCTGTCTGACCTGCTGTATCTGCTCTATTGTCTGAAGCACGATCTCAGTACTACCCATCACACGCTGCCCTACCTCTCCCCAGCAAATGGGGTTCCGACACCTCCTCCCATACAACAGCTCAAAGGGTGGCATACCAATGCTCGAATGATGGCTGTTGTTGTAGGAAAACTCTGCCAAGGGCAAGTACGTGTCCCAACTCCCTCCGAAATCCAACACACATGCTTGGAGCATGTCCTCGAGCGTCTGAATCGTCCGCTCACTCTGCCCGTCAGTCTATGGGTGGTATGCGGTACTAAAATGCAGCCTCGTACCCAATTCCTCATGAAATTTCTTCCAGAATCTGGAAGTGAAACGTACATCTCGATCTGAGACAATAGAGATCGGCACTCCATGCCGCGATACCACCTCTTTCACGTACATCTCTGCCAACCTCTCCACGGAAGAGCTCTCACTGATAGCAAGGAAATGAGCGCTCTTCGTCAACCTGTCCACAATCACCCAAATTGCATCGACACCTCTCGTAGTCCTTGGCAATTTGGTGATGTAATCCATGGTAATCTGTTCCCATTTCCACTCGGGAATCTCTAACGGCTGCAGCTTACCATGTGGACGTTGGTGCTCGACCTTAACCCTGCGACAGGTCAAGCATCTCTCTACAAACCATGCGACATCCCTCTTCATATAGGGCCACCAATACTCCCTCTTCAGGTCCAAATACATCTTAGTGGCCCCGGGATGGATCAAGAACTTCGATCGATGAGCCTCTTCCATCAAAATGGTACGCGTCCCGCCCACAAACGGTACCCATATCCGACCCTGAAATGTCATAAGCCCCCGGCTATTGGTAACGAACTCCGATACCAGCCCGACAACTCGCTCTCTCTTCTGGCTTTCTAGTCTCACGGCCTCAGCCTGGGCCCCAAGAATGGTGTCCAACACCGGAGTCATCACTGTCAATCTCAAACAAACCTCTCGCATCGGGAAGCCCTCCGCCCTACGGATCAGTGCATCGGCTACAACATTAGCCTTGCCCGGGTGGTACATGATCTCACAATTGTAATCCTTCACCACATCCAACCATCTCCTCTGGCGCATATTCAGGTTGGGCTGATCCATTAGATACTTCAGGCTCTTGTGGTTCGTGTATATGGTACACCAAACCCCATACAGATAGTGACGCCAGATCTTGTGGGCGAACACCACTGCCCCCAACTCCAGATCGTGGGTGGGATACCTCACCTCATGAGGCTTCAGCTGCCTCGATGCGTATGCTATCACATGACCCCTCCGCATAAGCACCGCTCCCAACCCCGATATCGACACGTCACAATACACTACGAAGTCCTCCATCCCCTCCGGAAGGGCTAACACCGGAGCTTCACATAGTCTCTGGCGAAGTGTCTCGAAGGAGGCCTGCTGCTCTGGACCCCATGAAAAAGCAACACCCTTTCGGGTCAACTTGGTGAGTGGAACGATGATCTTGGAGAATTCCCTGATAAATCTCCAATAATAACCAGCCAACCCTAGGAAACTCCTGATCTCGGTAGGTGACCTCGACACCTCCCAACTCATCACTGCCTCAATCTTGGCCGGGTCGACCAATATCCCTTTTTGGTTAACGAGGTGCCCTAGGAATTGGACCTCTCGCAACCAAAAATCACACTTGGAGAATTTGGCATAAAGCCTCTCCGATCTCAGAACTCCGAGGATCTCCCTCAAATTCTCCTCATGCTGCTCTCTGGATCTCGAATACACCAATATGTCGTCGATGAACACGATCACCAAGCGATCCAACATCGGCCTGCACACTCTGTTCATGAGATCCATGAACACCGCCGGTGCATTGGTGAGTCCAAAAAGCATCACCACGAACTCGTAATGCCCATAACGAGTCCTGAATGCTGTCTTCTGGATGTCCTCATCTTGCACCCTCACCTGATGATATCCAGACCTCAAATCGATCTTGGATAACCAAGATGCTCCCTGCAACTGATCGAACAGATCGTCGATCCTCGACAACGGGTAATGGTTCTTGACCGTTAGCTATTTCAACTCCCGGTAATCAATGCACATCCGGTGTGAACCATCCTTCTTCTTGACAAAAAGGATAGGTGCTCCCCATGGCGAACTGCTCGGCCGAATAAACCCCTTCCCCAGCAGCTCCTGAAGTTGCGAGGATAACTCCTGCATCTCTGGAGGCGCAAGGCGATAAGGCGCCTTGGCGATAGGCGCAACCCCCGAAACCAAATCGATACTGAACTCTACCTGCCTCTCCGGAGGCACACCCGACAACTCTTCTGGAAATACATCCAGAAAATCACGCACTATCGGGACCTCATCAACTGACCTCGGTCTCTTTGAATCAACCCTCACATCCATCACATATGCTACAAATCCCCTACAGCCCTGCTGTAGACTCTGTCTCGCTCTGGCGGCCGAACAAAATACTGACCCAGCACGTGTACCCTCGCTGTACACCGTAAGAACTCCCCCATTGGGGTCTCGTATAGTCACCAACTGTCTCTCGCATTCGATGACCGCTCCAACTTTGCTCAACCAGTCCATGCCCACGATGACACAGACATCTACCATCGCAATACGAACTAAATCAATCGGGAACTCAACGCCGAAAATATCGAGTACACATCCTCAGATCACTTCGGCGACATACACCGTCCTCTCGTCAGCTATGGAAACTCTCAGAGGTCGACTCAACGCCTCTCGACTAATACTGATGTGCTGACTAAAAGCCAAAGATACAAAAGACCGACTCGCACCCGAGTCAAATAACACCAAGGCAAGTACATAATTCACAAGAAAAGTACCTACGCATAACATAAAATAAACACAATATACCAACATCAAAATAAATACAAGAAAGGATACATACCAACCACGACGTTGGGCGCCGCGCGGACCTCCTCCGCAGTCAACTGAAAGGCTCTCCCTCGTGCCTTCGGTACATCGGCCTTCACTGGCCGGCTCTCAGTAGCTCTGATAGCAGCAGGGGCAGATCCCTGAGGTGCTCCATGGGCTGTCCCTCGCAACTGTGGACACTCTGCCTTGCGGTGTCTGGTCTGGTTGCAATAAAAGCATACTGCAAATCCCTTGGGGCAATCCTTGGATATATGCCCCTCCTTGCCACATTTATAGCAAGACCCCGCTCTACACACCCCATCGTGGCTCTTGCCGCACTTGCCACAAGTGCGGCCCTTCTGACTCCCAGATCTCGAATCAGCGGGCTTGGCCCGCTTGGCTGCCGGCTGAGACTGTGCCGGTCGCCGATCCCTCCCCTGAGACTCAGCCTCCTCCCTAGCCTGAGTCTCCAGCTCTATCTCCCTCTTCCGTGCATTTGCCTAAAGCTCAGCAAATTTCTGGTACATTGAGTTCGCCACGAACTCCCGTATATCCCTTCTCAAAATGCTTAGATATCGGCTCATACGTGCCTGCTCGGAGGACACGTGCTCTGGGCAGAACATCGCCCGCTCATGGAGCATCCTCGTAATCACTGTGACAGACTCAGTACCCTGCTTGAGGGTCAAAAAATCCTGGGCCAAATGCTCCCTCTCCACCTGGGGAATGTACTTATCTCAGAACATAGCAGTAAACCTCTCCTAAGTCACTACAGCAAGCTCAGCAGGCGAATAATGTGCCGTTACAAACTTCCACCAGTCCTTCGCTCCCAAGCGAAGCTGGTTCAACGCGAACCAGACTTGCAAATGCTCTGGAGATGAGAAGGTATAGAAACACCCCTCAATGTATGAAATCCACCTCATCGCTGCAATCGGGTCCTGGGTCCCATCAAACTCCGGTGGTTTTGTGTTGCTGAACTCCCGGAACAGCAACGCATCACCACCCTGCGGTCTAGCCGCTACTACAGCTGCAGTGGCCGTAGCAACAAAAACATCAGAAAGAGCATCATATCTTTCGTCAAATGTCTTTATCAGGGTAGTCTTGATAGACCCGAACATCTCTGGAATCTCAGCGTGGATGGCAACAGCCACCTCATCATGAATCATCTGGCGGAGCTCCTCGTCGCTCACACCCCCTCCACTGGTCCCTGGTCTGTGGCGCGTCCCCACCATGATGCCTCTCTGAAATACAACACAAGATATTAGAGACTCGCTCGAGTGTACACATACTCGATACCCCTAATCCTACTTGGTTTCTGGTACCCTAAGGATTCTTACTTGGGTTGCGCACTGACCCGGTGCCTTCGGTAGTACGGGCCCAATACTACCGACCACACCGACTCAACATTCATTCCAAGTCCTCCTCCCAGAGTCCCAAATTTCCAAGCACTCTACTCTCTTAAATCATACGCTACTCGCTAGCTGATCTCTCATAAGCTCCTCGCTGCTATCTAAACACTCTCAAGCATCCCTAGCAGCAAACCTCCTAGACTAAGGCATCATATATATCAGGCCACTCTAGTCCCAAGAATTTATAAAATAGCTCATCATATAACATAACATAATATATCTCGTAACACTTATTACAAGGGTATTTTGGGAAATCACCGTTCGGGTGCTGGCTGATCGTACACACGACTCTGCTTTGTTTGTCTCAAAACTCTTTTTACAATTTTTTTTTACTTTTATTATCAAAATTTTTCCTCAAATCCTCAGTTTGAGTTCAGATACGCCCAAAGATACATCCGAATCCCTCAAACCAAGGCTCTGATACCAACTTGTAACACCGTAAAAATTTAAACAATTTTTCACATTTTAAAAACCATATAATTTCATTCACATCCACATTTTAAAACATTGTATCATCATTATCTTAATACAAAACCCCAAGATCAAAACATATGAAAGTGTGCGTGTGTACGAGTCATCCGGTGCCTTCCCGCGATCATCGCTGGTACCTAAAACACAACACATAACACTGTAAGCATAATTGCTTAGTGAGTTCCCCAAAATACCCCATAAACACATATCAGCCACTCAAGATTGTAACTCTGATGACCCTATGGTCGAATATCTCTGTGGGACCCTCTTGGTCCCATAACTCTGTGGACCCACTGGTCCTAACTCTGTAAACTCTGAGTCATGCATATCACATATCACAATAAATCTCAACACATAAATAACATGCAAATGTACTGGCACATAACTCTAAAATACACTGTCACATATCTCTGTACCACCTAGGTAAAGTATAGTGAAAAGACTCACCTTAGATGTCTCGATAAGTCTCTAACTTGGTAGAAATACGATCTAGCCTCCGCCTAATCACATAAAGTAAATATTCTCATAAATATAACTCTCGGGACTAGACTCAACCCTCTCTTGGCACCCTCAAAAGGCCAAAGACCATTTTACCCCTCTTTTAGCTCAAAGGCCACATTGTTGACCAAATCCTACAAGTCAACAAAAGTCAATGGTCAAACTTTGACCCGACTCATCGAGTGAACTTGGGCGACTCGGCGAGTCTACACGTGTCCACTAACTTTCTAGTCTTGCTTGGTACGTCGAGTTCCTCCCCTTGCTCGACGAGTCACACCTGGCATGAATCGCAGGGCTATCCCGACTCAACTCGCCGAGTCTCAAGATCAACTCGGCGAGTTCTGCTATGAACTCCAATCCTCTAATTCCCCTCTGACTCACTGAGTTATTCCCCCAACTCGGCAAGTCCATTCACTGAGTGATTTACGGGAAACCCTAACCCTACTCGCCGAGTCTGCCCTTGGACTCGGCGAGTTCATGCCATGCACAAACTCAAATGGCCTCTTGAGGTCAGATCTGTTCCTTGGATCCATATATATGACCTTCCCAAGCCTGAATAACATGTAAAGTTCGAATCTTGACACTCATGGGATGTCTAGGAGGCTTCAGTTGGTGATTTAGCCCCCAAAGTAACATCCTTAGCTCAACACCTCCATAGATCAACATAAAGCAAGCTGAGATAAGCTCTTTAGACCACTATGGGTCCAGATCTGAAGTCCCAAAGTGAATAGGGGCCATATCCTCACTATTTTCTTCCAATAAAGGTCATAAAACTCTACATCTATGGATTCCTTCAACGAAACAGATAAAGGGGGATATAATACCTCAATGATGAAGTCTCTTGCTCGAAATCCACATATGCACAACCTCCTTGGCCTCCTCTAAGCTAGAAACACCTCCTTGTTGCAAGAATCAACCATAAAGATCAAGAAATAGCTCCTATCCTCTCTCACACGCTCTAACTCCTTTAGGGTTTCTCTCTGGGGTTTGGTAGCCGCAAATGACGACCCTAAGAGCCTTTAAATAGGTCCCAAACCCAGGAAATTAGGGTTTCATTAAATAGCATGGACTCGCCGAGTCCACTCATGAACTCTTCGAGTCCAGCCATGAACCCGGATAAGAATCCACGACCATACTCGGCGAGTCTAAGCACCAACTCACCGAGTCCCTTCACAACCTCCAAAAATAAAAGAATAAAATAATATACTTGGGAATCCGGATGTTACAATTACACTTGATACACTCAAGTCGTTTTACAAGAAAGAGAAATCATAGTTCACGTAAATCTGTTAATGCTCTAGTGACACACTCCTTCACTCGTACCTACCCAGCGTACACCGTAAGTCATGTAGTTATAACCAGAGTCTCCTGGAAGGAGAGCAAGATATTAAGTGTAGATCTATATGGGGTTGACACCCCACACCTGAGCTGTTCGCTACAGCTAGACAGGCTAGTCTAGGGTGACAATTATCTTTAGAAACCGACACGTGAAGAACATCAAGACAGGCGCTCTCGTCACATTAGTATGGTTGTAACGACTCACATAGGGACTAACAACACTATCTTGGTTTACGAAAGCTTTAATTCATTAGTTTTATTAAATGAAACGAAACTATATATTAATGTCTGTACACTATTCATTTTCATCATGGTCTTAAGGCTTAAGACTATAGTTCTCTATTAAGGAAATATTGGATTTTCTGGATATATTCACTATTACTCTACAATGAAAAGACACAAAGGGATTACTTACGATTTCAGTCCACTCATTTAAAAGAAAATATAGGATTTTTTGGAAACGTACGCTTTATACTTACAAACATAGGAAAACAAAGAACATGCATGCAATTATACACGGTTTTAGAACGAGACTCACAAACTACTTTTTATAGAAAATATTGGATTTTATGGAGTTTTACAACTTGTTACAAGAAAAGATATTACAAAGTTTTTCCTACAAACATGCTTATGAACTCACCAACATTCTATGTTGACGCTTTTCTCAGGGACTCAGTGAATAGGTACTCGAGCCTCGGATCTGGATTATTTTACTACCTTTTTGAGCAACCATACTTGATGTTATTTTTGTGTAATTGATAAAGAAACACAATTTGTAAAACAATGAATGTTGGTATATTGTAATGTATGATGTTTGGTTGCTATGTTTCATTCATATTCAATTGTTATGATACTACACAATAACGTCAACCGCCCCCAGACGTTTCCGCCGTTTTGGTTCAGGGGTATGACACACTAGACCATAAAATCCAATCTTGGTAATAGGTGAAAATTTCCTATTCCCCTTGATCAGGTTCATCCTTTCATGATCCACTTGCCTACATTCTCTTAGCCCCTACAAATCAAAACAAATGTGGAAACCACATCCTATGTCATGGACTCAAGAACGAGTAAATTATGAGTTATTGACTTGAATAGTGTATATAGCTGCCGATGATGGCTTAACATTTCCATCCATCATGTCCTACAAGTATTTGGGGCATATTTATTTCGAATTCCATTTTTTGTGGCAGTAGTAGCAAGTGGCCTCTTTGGGGTCACTAACAGCAGGAATATCAGAAGTGAGCTTTGACTTGGACCCACTGCCACACTCTCCAGCATAGGCCTTGTCCTTCCAGTTTGATTGAGGATTTACTTTCCTCTTCTTTCCTCTGTTTTGCTCAATGGCTAGGACAGGAGCACTTTTTGAACAAGGGACCTGGTTTTTCTTCATCCCTGACTCACCTGTCTACAACAAGTTGTGGAGTTGGGTTAATATGGTCTCCATGTTGTTCAAATGATAAGTTAAGATAAACTGATCATAACTACGAGGTAAGGAGTTAAGGACCATGTCAATGGTCAACTCTTGGTCAAAATTCACATTAAGCTTTTCCATACACTCCATGTATCTCTGCATTCTCTGCACATGGTTGCATACCGAATCTCCCACCTTCAACTTTCATGCTATCAACGCCTTAAGGACCTCATACCTTTCTTGATGTGTGTTCATGTGAAACTTTTTTGTAAGATCCAACCACGTCTCATATGGATAATAGTCCTCATAAAAATTTTGCAACTTAGGTACCATGGTTGCAACTATGATACAAGCAACCTTTGTTGCATCGTCATAGTGTTGTTTGTATGCGGCCTGTTTCTCTGGAGTGACAGTTGACTCATTGAATTCTAGTAGGGGATTTTCGAGAACTTATTCTTTGTACTCATATCGATGAGTCATTTTGATATTTTGCATCCAGTCCATGTAGTTTGGACCAACTAATTTCTCTTTTGATAGGATCGATAGAAGATTGAAGTTCGAGTTATTAGTGTAAGATTGAGCAGTAGAAGCATCTCCAGGAGTAGACATCTATTAGTTAGTTGATATAAATCCTTAATATTTTAATCCAAAAGAAATACTCAAGGCTAGGATCCAAAATACAATTCATAATCAAGAAGAGGGATGCCATAGTCTTAGTGCAAATTTATGAAGGTAGGTAATTCACCAATTTCAATCTAATATGAAATTGTTAGATCTTTTGAGATTCAATGAATCTTATCAATGACATGTTTAATCTTAAATTATGCTCTTCTATTTGTGACTGGGATACTGAGGATCACAAGCAAGATGTGAATAACCATGAAAACACACTCGACAACCTTGATGTCATTTATCATCTCAAATGAATGTGCTGGTAGACCACATACACTCCATTAATAATGATAATTTTCGAGTTGTTCCACCATAAAAACTTTATAGTCCCAAATTAGTGTGCTGGTTCGCCACACATGCTCCACTAACGACTAATACAGAATGATGTGCGTTTTCATGGATGAACATACGTTTCACATTTTCCTAAAGTAACTAGAGTGAGATTTTTAAAAGAACGTTCTAGTACTTTATATCATTATAATTTGAATGAGATTATGTTCTATCAAACCCGTTCAGATAACAACCATCTACCACATAAGAGAGCAGTGGGTGAAAAGGACACCCATTCAACTGTCATTTTATAAGTCATTTCCTTATACCCTATTTATAACATTGTTTCGTGAATGAGACCTATTATTGATTTGATTGACTTTTCTTATACATATAATAATTAAACTTTTAATAATATATATAAGGTGTATTTTAAAACTTTTCAAAATACAAGGTTTAAATGTTAATTATTAAATTTTAATTAATTAATATTTAAACCAATTATGATTTAATCTTTATCTTTTAATTAAACAATTAATTAAATTAATTTAAATCGTTTAGGGATTAAATAATTATTTTCTATTAAACAATTAATAAAATTATTCAAATTTAATCTTAATCCAAAACCATACTAATTTTTGAAAATTAGGGTTTAGGGTTATCAGGTTTTAATTATTCAAATTTTAAGACAATTTAAAATAATAATTAAGAAAACAAGTTAAACCTTAAGGAAACCCTAGAGGCACATTTCGAAATTAAGAGGGTGGAGGCTAGGGTTTCAAGAACCCTAGCTTTTTGCAAAAATTCAAGCCTTTAGAGTTTAATTTCTATAAACTCTAGTTTTAATCCCTTCACTATTATACACAATCAAATAGAAACTATGTTCTGATACCACTGATAGGTTTTATAGGTTATAAATCAATGCATGCGGCGAAAATAACTTAACCCTTAAGTTCACATGCAACTTACTTGAGTATAAGTTTTTTCTATTGATAGCAATAATATATGAATATCAAGAACCCAAGTTCACCTACTATTATAAAAAATAACAAGGGCTTAGGGTTTACATACCTTTTGATTATTATAGCAAATAATCAAATCAGTTCCTCTCTTTAAATGCCTTGGAAAGCAAGCACCATAAATCTAATGCCTCTAATGGTTTGTACCCAAACCCTAGTAATAAGAAGACTTGAGGAGAGAGGTGAAATTTCGGTTAACCTTTTTGGATTAGAAGTGGTCAAAAACTAGGATCCCAAGGGTCCTATATTTAGGTGATCATGAAACCCTAGAAACCCTAATTTGAAATAAAATACTAATATTATTTCAAATCCGGAGTTTATCTAGTTCCTAATTATCCTTTAGGAGGCAGGAGGCTTCTAGAAACCCTAGAAGACCCCTCTAAAACCGTCCTTTTTAGGGAAGGTTCTAGAATTTCTTTATTGTTCAACTATTGAACAATTATATCTTCAGTCCTTGCACCTTAATTAATTCAATTAATCTCAAAATTGATTCTAATTGATTTCTTATTAATTATTAATTAAATAATACTATTTCTAATTAATATATTAATCTCATAATATATTAACAAATTATTTATTGTTATTTATTAATCATATAATAAATCAATAATCAGTCTCTCTCTCTCTCTCTAAATGTCATTCTACTCAATTACTAGTTATGAGGACGACCCAAAACGACTTTGTTTTTATTTCAAGTATACACCAACTTAGTAATTGGCTTAGACACCTTACTCCAACATACAATGTGATGTTTAAAAACACATTCTCTCAAAACACACCCATCTTGTTGATTACTTCTCAAACCAACCATTTTTCATTGAACATCCTTAGACACATGTTTCAGATGAATAAGAAAGTAACTAATACGTGTGATATATGAAAATTTCATTTAAGTATTTAAAGAGGATACAAAAGTATTTTTAAATAAGAATATGAAATGCATGACAGACGAACAACTTAGGTACCATAAAATGTTGCGATGAGATAAATGAGAAATATGGAATGTAGCTTTCGTTTTTATTTTAATTTCAGAATTGTAATATATTTATTTAATTATATTTTAAGGTAATGTAATGTTTCATTTCGAAAATATGAGGTATAGTTAAAAAAATGATAAATATTAAAGAGTTTTATCAAACATCTTAGTAGCCCTGTCGAAAATACGCGATACCGAATTACCCGTTCGATTTTTTCGGGTATCGGGTAAATCGGGTATCGGGTAAAATTTTCCGGGTAATCGGGTTACCCGATTTTTTCGGGTCGGGTAAAGGGTAAATTTTTTGGGTTTCGGGTATACCCGAATTACCCAAATTATTTTAAAAATTCCTTTTTGTTTGTAGAGCTTGTACTATATAGCAGATATTTGATCATGCTTAAACTAACTATCATTATTGTAAAACATAAATATATTTATTATGACAATACAACACTAACAATATTAAAAGTAATTTTTATATATCATCACGTTCTTTAAAAACTTAACTGTTTTCTAGATTATAGTTTTTATTGCAACTAACAAACTCATTATCTTGACAAAACTTCAGAACATGACAAAACTTATGGCTACATTTATCTTAAACATTTTAAACTTTAAAATTAAGATCTTTAGGTATTTGTTTTTTTAACATCTTATTAGATTAGATTAAGTTGTTAAAAAATTACTTGATATCTCATGTATTATTGACTAAAAAATCTCAATGTTCAAAGCTTGAGTAACTTCGTTTATGTCTCGTTTGTTTATATAAACAAGACTAATAAAACATGACGTATTACCCAAACCCGACCCGATACCCGAATTACCCAAATCCGAATTACCCGAATTTAGTTTGGGTAGGGTAACGGGTAATTTTTCTAACATGAAAAACCCGAATTACCCGAAACCTGAAAAAATTACCCGTTCAACACCCTTACATCTTAGATAGATAAATAATAAACTAATTAATTTATATAAAAACTTTTGAGATAAATTAACAGTCAGAAGAAAATTTTTGATAATTAAAAAATAAAAATAAATGTTACTGAAAGTTTGACAAAAAATCTGTTGAAATGAGACTTGGCAATGAAGTCAAGTCCTCGAAAGGCATTCCAAAATCCAAATGTATATGTCGAGAACGTAAGAGAGATTCCAGGATAGGGACTTCCAAATGGGGTTGCAGCAGACGATTTATTAGAAGACATCCAAAGGCTTTTCTGGGTCAAAGAAGGTTTGTGGGCTTGGCTCGTTTGTTATATTTGGCTTACTCTTCTCATTGTACTTTTCTGCGTTCTTTTATTTTTTGACGTCTTATTTTGTGTTTGTATGATTTATAACCCTACCAACATGCATACATATACAACATGGAACATATTCCAATGATTAAATAATATATCTAACCAATCCAACCCCTAAAATCGATTTTCTAGAGAGTAGCATGACACAGAGGCTCGAACTCTTGAACTTGGGATAGCTCAGAATAGCATGAGATCCACACCCCTAGCTAGTGACGAAGGCATGAATTTCGAACAGGGGTACATCTAACAAAGCTTGATGATCTCCTACATTTAGGTGCCATTTGTTTTTTCGAAGCGAAAATGTTTGAAATCTACGTACCACCTCTACAACTCTTTGTAGCAGAAAAGGGAGACCAAACGGCTGCATCATGTACTAAAATGTCTATTTGTTTTTTAACCTCTGCAGACAGCTGCAATAAGTTAAAGTATGGTGTGAAGAAGTTTGAAGCAGATGATCAAATGTTGCGTCAAGCAGCACACGCGCAACAATTTTTAAGTCAGAAGTTTTCTGAAAAACAAACAACTATCTTAATTTGTAGGAGATCTTATTCGACTACTCTTTGTCTTTTTCATTTTTTTTGTTTGTCATGTCTTTTTTGGAAGTAGCTAATGCTGTCTACTATTTTCCTTTTCTTACCCTATATTTATAGGGCCTGATATTGTGTTGTTACTTGTTACTATATACTATACCAGAGTTGAATATACAAAATCTTCTATCGGAAATTTAATACATGAAAAACAATAATTTTTATCTTTCTAGTGATGCTAAAGCACCCTCTTCACCTCGTGGCGGTAGCCAACTATCAATGGCGGAGCCAGAGTCAACGTAAAGGGTTATCAAGAACCAATGGGTTCAGTTTCTTGGTTTTTCAGTTTTTCAGACTCGGTTTCGGGTTTAAACCCAAACCCATTCAAAGGTTTAACTTGATGAGAATTGAGAATCTTGTGTTGCTTATATAACAGATGTATAGG
Source organism: Lactuca serriola (assembly GCF_051521515.1). Lineage (NCBI taxonomy): Eukaryota > Viridiplantae > Streptophyta > Magnoliopsida > Asterales > Asteraceae > Lactuca > Lactuca serriola. The sequence goes on along the minus strand of NC_136416.1, from coordinate 87,258,716 downwards.
GGCTATGTTTGATTTTATGGCCGATGTGAGACAATTTTAGAATTATAAGAAATAAGAAAGAAGGTGAAGGGATATAGGATAGAAACTGTTAAAAAAAAATTTAACATATGTCAAGCCCAAGATTTGAACTTCAAACCTCCAGAAAAACACCATGTCCTCATAACCAACTGAACCAACTAAAACTTTTGTTATTTTTTCGCAAAACACATTTATATTAACGAACGCAAAATAAACGAAATTTTTGGGAAAAATTTATACTACTAAATTTTTTTTGAAGGGCATCCCGGAATACCCCGGAAACCAATGTAGATCCGCCAGTGCCAACTATGACATCACCCCTCATAATCTATATCTAAAGTCATATTATTGCTTGTTAAATATCTGGATTTTTAGTTAGAAAAGAAGATATTGAATCACAAAATATCTATATTAAGATTTTTTTTAGATATAAATATGATCGACAAACCATTTAGATTGGAAAATGATTTAAACCAATATACATTTTGAGCAATTTTTAAAATTGATATATAACTGTGCATTATTAAGTTTGGTAACACTGCCTAATTTATGTTTGAAAAGATATGGATAAATATATTTGTGTGTTTAGGATATATACATGATTTTAAACTCCATTATAAATTCCAAACGAATTTAAAGATCTTCAGATATTTATATGTTCCTACATTCGGAATACTTTTCGGAATTATCTACGTTTTAATGAAAGCAAAATATATTTTATCTGAAAATAGCCATAGCTTTAACATTGTGTATGATACTAAAATGTAACGTAGAGAGAGAAAAAAAGAATGAAATGAAATGATTTCCTTATGTTGGTTAGTTAATGTGTACACACTCATAATTTGTATTTTCTCATTTTCCCATTACTAGTCCAAATGGATTATTTATAGGGAAATTGAGTAATCTAGCCATTTTTTTTTTTTTTTTTGTTTTTTTTTGTTTGTTTGTTTAAACATAACTAAAATGTAATGTAGAGAGAAAAAAAGAATGAAATGAGATGATTTCCTTATGTGATTAGTTAATGTGTACACACTCATAATTTGTATTTTCTCATTTTCCCATATCTGGTCCAAATGGGTTATTTATAGGGAAATTGAGTAATCTAATCTTTTTTTTTGAGTTTTCTATTGTTTAAAAATAATTAAGTTTTTTTTTTTTTTTTTTTTTTTTTTTTTTTTTTTTTTATCTAACCTTTTGGTCCGGAATTGGTCATTTCGTACCTGAAAACCGGTCTAAGTTCAATACGGTAGTCCAATGGTATATATATATATATATATATATATATATATATATATATATATATATATATATATATATATATATTTTGTGTGGGTCCCACACACAAAAAGTCAGGAATACACGTTTTGGAATTAGTTGATCCGAAACATGATCTACCCGCATTTCAGACCAAATTTTGAGCATAGATTCTTCAAACAAAGTAAGTTCTACACTTTAAGTTACTTTGCATTTGATTTTCTGAACGATTTACGTATTCCGGAATTGTCCGGAACATGAAGAACAAATCCGGAACAACTCTGGAATATCCGGATTATCCTTTTTTTTTGTATCTTTTTCTCGTTATACGTGTATGAATGTTATGTAAGTACTTCGTATTGTGTTTCTGATCGATTGTTTTAGTTCGAAATAATGTATTGTAGGGGTTCCGGAATGATAATGTAGGTGTGGAACACATGAACGTGGTCCGGAACCCGATGATTTATTCTGGAACGATGATTCAGAATAACTACAATATATAATTTTTTTTCTAAGTATTGCTTAATACCCCATGTTAGTCCAAATACGAGTTATCGTAGATGTTCTTAAAAAAGTGGGTTTTACGGACGACAGAGTTGTATTCCATTTACAGGAGCTTTCGGAATTACGCCAGATAAAGGTAAAATCGAAAAACAATAATTTTATAGTTGTAATTTATTTTTACGGTAATGTATTAAAATGGTATTCGATTTTTTTTTTTTTTGCAGATAAAAAACGACGCTGTTGTGTTTCAAAATAAGATGAAAACTAAACCAGCAAAGACACCCATAAAATTAAGAAAGAAATCAAAAAGATTGTTAAAACTTAAATTGAAAGCATATAAGACTCCGAAAGATGGCACCAGAGCAAGTGCTGACAAACATATTATGATAGACTAGTTGCAATTATGTTTTTTTAATGAATATGTTTCAGGAAGTGTTTTTTTATTATTAAATACTTTTATGGACATTGGTTTTTAAATAGTATATTAACATAATTTAGGTATCTTCTATTTTCAGTCTTCAACATCAGCGACTCGAACGATGAGGATGAGTTGCCTATCGAGTATGTTATACCATGTCTTGAAGATGAGCAACAATGTCTTGTTGATACGATTGCATTAGAAATGATTCGTGATTATCAACGTGTTAAACAACGAATGGTAATAATGTAAATCTCATTACCGCACTTCACCAGCTGAGGACCAAAGAAAAGTAACATTGTATAACATGCAAATGTTCCTCATTACCATGTCTGAAGATATATGACAATTTATGAACACGATGGACATCATCAAAGAAATATGTAGGACAACTCCAACAATAGAAGATCGTGTCAAATTGACTGATAATGGTTTCGAACTAACTGAGTCCTATATAGAATTGTTTGAAAATCATGTAGACACGACTAGTTTGCATCAGATGCAAGTTTTCAATTGTCGGCCAAAAATGTAATCTAATTTTAAATGTGGATATTGTAATGTCTTTTCAAACTGAATTTTGTAAAAGGAATGGTATGATTATCTAAAATGACAATTATCCTTTTTCATTAACATTATTGCAAAGAACATTACAAAATCAAATAAATACTTAGATTAGTTTCCACAAATTTAGAAATTGCAAGGGATATATATTTTGTTTCTGGTTAATAAATCTCCTTTAATTCTAACATCTGTTAGACGGCCCCGTTCTGCACCCAACTTATTGATCTCCTTGTTTGCATTTTCAGTCCACTTCTTAGCTTGTTTCACTTATTTCTTCGTTTCAGCAGCCCATTTTTTTCAATTACTGTTTCTGCTAGATTGTCTACATGTGGATTTAGTGTGCGACTTCTTTCAGATTCTCTTACGTTTGCTTCTTCAACAACCTTCATAGCTTGGAAAACGTCATGAAACCATTTTATCCGGGTGTATGAAATCTGGTCCTTCTGGAAACGGGTTATATATATATATATATATATATATATATATATATATATATATACTATAAAAGAACCATTTTTCCTTTCACCACATCAATTTGAAACACTCAACTCTTCAAATTTCCATATAATTTACTTAATTTATTAACTTAAATATGTTGTTAGTTATAAATACTATCATAAACGAAAGACTTATTGAATTATCAATATGATATACTAAATTTGTTGACTTCAATATAGTGTTAGATACATAACCTAAATTAATATATTAAAAAAACTTAAAAATATAGTGTAAAAATTAAAACCTAAACTAAACTATCAAATAAAGTTTAAAAATTCATCGTATATTATTTAAAATAGTTAAAATGAATATATTAAATACGATAAATATAAAAATCTTAAATGTAAAAGTCAAATTAACTAAAAGATGTCTAAAAACGATTTTTTATAATAACTAAAACTCAATTAAGTTTTTTTTTTAAAATTAATTTAAAATAATAATTAAAAATAACATAAAGTTATAAACTAAATTATGTTAGATAAAAAATAGTGGTTGATAATTTAAATAATCTAGGAATCACTTTTTCTTTTTACCATATCATTTTGAAACTCCCAACTCTTCATATTTCCACATAATATATTTAATTTATTAACTTAAATATGTTTTTAATTATAAACATTACCATAAATTGAATATTTCTTGAATTATCGTATACTAAATTTGTTGACTTCAATATAATATTAAACGCATAACCTAAATTAATATATTATTTAAAAATATAGTGTAAAGTTTAAGAACTAAAGTAATAAAAATCCAACATATGTTTTTTTAAAATAATTAAAAAGAAATTATTAAATACGATAAATATAATAACTAAAATTCAATTAAATTGTTTTTAAGTTAATTTATAATAATAATAATAATAATAATAATAATAGTTAAAAATAATATGAAATTATATGAATTTATATAATACAAGTATATTTTCAAATATTACATTCATTTTAAACTCTACCACAACTCAAAAGTTTTCATATATATATATATATATATATATATATATATATATATATATATATATATATATATATATATATATATATATATGATAATGATGATTGTCATGAGAGTCCATGATAACTTTGAGTGCATTTAGTTTATTAATTAGATATAAATCCAACATTACAATTTAGATGTCATTATATATATATATATATATATATATATATATATATATATATATATATATATATATATATATATATATATATATATATATATATTAACTTTAAGACTATCAATTAAAGAAAAATGTATATATTTTTTATTATATGTTTTGTCAAAAACTTTAACGTTATCTTTTAATATGATATATAATATATGTATTTTTAAAACATAAAAAACTTCCAAAAAATTAAAAGAAATGGCAATGGAAAGCAAAATCATTGATTTGAACCATTTTGTAGTAATTCGTGTTTTGATAATACGCATCAAATATGTGGATGTCGATACATATATTATTATATTATTAGCAACACATTTTTATGAAAAAAACTGATAAAGATGTGTAAATATTTGAAGAGAAATTATATATCCTCCTATTTTTTTTTTCTTACAAATACGCTTAACCATTTAAATAATGATAGGTGTGATATTAGTATACTAAAATATCATTAAATGAACATTAAATATTACAAATTTTACTATTTAATTGGGTAAGAGGATTTATAAAAACAAAAAATAGAAGAATACTTAATTTCTCATATTTAAATAATAACCTATATAAAAAAGAGTCAAATCTTTATATAATTATAATAACTTAAAATAATTATAAAAAATTAATATAAATATGATGTTAGCATGATATATATATATATATATATATATATATATATATATATATATATATATATATATATATATATATATCGGATAACCCACCTTTATGATTTTAAGGTCTTGCTTACGATGCTACGTGTTTCAATCTTTTTTGGAAAATATATGGAAATGTTCTTACGCTCTTTGCAACGCAGAAGAAAATGGTCTTCAATTGTGGTGCTCGAATTTGTTCACCCCAAGTTGGTTGTCGTACAATGAAGAAAACCATCTCTCATGTACCTTCTTTCATATATAAGAGAATATTGTGTAAAAATGTCATGAACCTGCCAAAAAGTGAAAAAAAAAATCAAATACAATATATATTTTTTTTCGAAAAACGAACATATATAATAGAAAATTTGATTACCTTTGTTTTCATCACATCAATCATCTATCTATGTATCTATATCATACTATACTATACTATAAAGGAAACATTTTCCTTTCGTCACATCAATTTGAAACGCCAAACTCTTTATATTTCCATATAATTTACTTAATTTATTAACTTAAATATGTTGTTAGTTATAAACATTATCATAAACGAAAGACTTCTTGAATTATAAACATGATAAACTAAATTTGTTGACTTCAATATAGTGTTAGATACATGACCTAAATTAATATACTAAAAAAACTAAAAAATATAGTGTTAAAACCTAAAATAAACTATCAAGTAAAGTTTTAAAATTTCATTATATATTTTTTAAAATAGTTAAAATGAAAATATTAAATACGATAAATATAAAAATCTTAAATATAAAAGTCGAATTAACTAAAAGATGTCCAAAAACTATCTTTTATAATAACTAAAACTCAAATAAGTTTTTTTTTTAAATTAATTTAAAATAATAATTAAAAATAACATAAAGTTATAAACTAAATTATGTTGCATTAAAAATAGTGGTTGATAATTTAAATAATGGAGTAATCATTTTTTCTTTTACCACATCAGTTTGAAACTCCTAACTCTTCATATTTTCACATAATATATTTAATCTATTAACTCAAATATGTTTTTAATTATAAACATTACCATAAATTGAAGACTTCTTGAATTATCAATATGATATACTAAATTTGTTGACTTCAATATATTCTTAAATGCATAACGTAAATTAATATATCAACCATATTTAAAAATATAGTGTAAAGTTTAAAAACTAAAGTAATAAACATCCGGTGTTGTCCTCCTTTGTTGAGGTTGAGGGTTTAAGTCCCGTCGTAGACATAGGTGGATTTAAGGTGTAGTCTAGATTTGCCGTTTTAAAAGAAGTAATAAAAATCCAATATATGTTTTTTAAAATAGTTGAAAGGAAATTACTAAATACGATAAATATAATAACTAAAATTCAATTAAGTTGATTTTAAATTAATTTATAATAATAATAATAATAATAATAATAATAATAATAATAATAACAGTTAAAAATAATAGAGTAAATTAGTGAAATCGTCCCTATGGTTTGGTAAAAATTGCATGTTTGGTCTCTAACGTTTTTTTTGCACTCGGATCATCCCTGTGGTTTGATTTTGTTGCGTTTTTCGTCCCTATGGTTTGGTCAAAATTGCACGTTTGGTCCTAAACATTATGTACGTAAGGGACGAAAAACGCAACAAAATCAAACCACAGGGACGATCCGAGTGCAAAAAAAAAGTTAGGGACGAAACGTGCAAATATAAACATCATCAAAAAAAATTTTAAATTTAATAAATTATAACAATAGTTAATTAAAATAGTGAGTACTATAACTAATTTTTTTTCTGGATAGAGAACTTCCTTAAAGAGGGTTTCATGCCCGAATAACCCCTCAATGCAAATATAAGGCTATGCATCATGTCGTTGAATATTGTGATAATTTAAATATGGGTCAATAATTTATTCATCATATCTTCCAAATGTCTTACTAAGTCACCACAACTAATTTTATACACACGTAAAGTGTGAATAGAGACCATTAAATGATTTGATTGTAATAAGTATTATATTATTTATTGTTCAAATTAATTATAATTTTGCATCAACAAAATGTAATTATTATTATTTTATAGTTAATAAAAATGACATAAATATTTTCAATAACGTATGATTAACAACAATTTAACCATATAATTTTATACCGCGCAAAACACAGATATTCGTTTAGTATATTTATAAAAGAAACATTTTTTCTTTCACCATATTCATTTGAAACTCCCATGCGGCATTTTTACTCAATTCATATTCATTTGAAACCTCCTATTTGAATAAATACTACTCAAAAGTTTCTTAATAATGATTAACCATTCAAAGGTTTTATAACTTATATAATATGTTTAATAAGTAATTAATAGATAGTCTACTATAAAAGGCCAATCTCATTGAGTAGACACATAAATACCAATCACATACAAAATTCACAAAAAAAAAACAAGTTTAAAGGTTTTTGTGTTGGTTTGAGGGCTTTGGACCATTTTCGAGCCATGTTATTATGTTAAAGTTTTTTAATTTGTAAGTTTGCTATATACTAATTCTTTTCTTTTCTTTATTTAAGTATTATTTTAAGACAATCATTGTGTTGTGGTTGAAATTTTAATATAAATTAGATTAAATTCATGTTATCGATCATATGTTATGGAATGTGATATATATATATAATATTTAATTAAATATTGTATATATGTTTGTATGTTTGTTTTGCTTCAAAGAAATAAGTAATTAAAAATCATGGCTATGTCATATTATCCATATTATTCATGTAACTCTTTTTTAAAATGCAAATTGTCTATCTTATCACTTTATATTTTAGTTTATGTTTAACATTTTAAGTATAATAATAAGTGCTTTTTAAATGTTTTCCTTCACAGTGGTTTTAAAATTAACATACAATAGTTATAAATAATGAAATCAAATTATAAAAATCATGGATATGTCATATTATTCATGCAAGTCTCTTTTGAAATGCAAATTGTCAATCTTATCACTTTATTATTTAATGTATGTTTTATATTTGAATAATAATATTAAGTGTTTCTTAAAAGTCTTCTTTAACTTATTAATAATTATAAGTGGTTTAAAATTAGTGAACAATATTTTAAAATAATAATAACATTAAATTATATATTACATAATATTAACTACAAATAAATTGTATTTTAAATGAACATCATTATGAAATTAGAAAATAATTATATAAGTAAAAATTTAAATTAATCAATCATAACAATTGTTAAAAATAATACTAAATATATAATTATACTTCATTCTATTAATGAGGAAGGTGGGTTGAAGTCAAAGAATATTATTATTCAAAATAGTTGAGATTATATATATATTGTAACACCCGTAAAATTCAAGCCAATTTAAAACTTTTTTTTAAAACAATTCAAAACCCATTGGTCATTACAAAATGTTTTCAAAATAGTTTAATATCAGAGTATCCCAGAAACAAAGTCATAAAAAGTGGGAAACTGTACGATCACGCCTTTGCCATGCCACGATCCCCTGATGTACCTGAAACAATAAACTGAAACTATAAGCCCGAAAGCTTAGTGAGTTACCCCCAAAATACCAATACACATACAATCCACATAACCATGTAAGCAATATCATATCATAACAAACTGAACAACATGTAATGGTTCCACAGCTTTACAGACTGAATTACCCCTGGGCTCACAGTATGAGTCTGGATTGCCTACCGGCCCACAGCTCACATCTGGATTGTCACCGAGCCCACAATACGAGTCTGGATTGCCTACCGGGCCCGCAACTCGTATCTGGAATGCTCCCGAGCCCACAGTATGAGTCTGGATTGCCTACCGGACCCACAGATCGTATCTGGAATGCTCCTGGGGTTTGTTGGCTACCGCACGGAGCAGTACAACCTCAACCCACCCCACATAACATGTCAACATATAACACAACAAATGCAAGTATAGATAATCACATAATACTATAGTAGTCCAACAGATCTACTTAACTGACATAGCAACTAGCATGCAACTCTAGCTCATACTCAACATACTACCACTGCTAGGATATCATTCCCAATGCACATACCAATAATCAATAATATCACAGGTAGTCCTACAGGCCTACCAAACTAGCATATCCAATTAGCATTCATATCTAATACATACTTATCATAACAAATACTAGGATATTAATCCATTGGGCCGGCCTTGGTGCCTTAGACCCTTTAGTATAGTGAGGGTAATTCACCTAGCACTGCTGAAGTCCCGCAGATATAGCTCCAGCTGCTGGTTGACAGATTCCCCAAACTGTCAACATCAAACAATACCCAATTAATAATTGGGTTCTAAGCCAAAGGTCCAACTCACACGACAAGAGCCCAAAAGTCAAGTAATGGGCCAAAGCCCAATATATGGCCCAATTTTCCAAATTGGGCCAGACCTCTGCATGGTCTTTCCTTAAGGCCCATTCGATCGTTCCAATCCAATTCCCATGGCCCATTATCACATAATCATAAAGGTCTAATTATGGCCCATCTATGGCCTAATTTTCTAAATTAGGCCCAAGTCCTCACATGGGCCTTATCCTAAAGCCCATCTAATTACTTGGGTCCATTAACTTGTTCTTGGATGGCCCACCAATAGTCCAATCGCCAAATCCCAATAGGAAGGCCCAATTTAAGGTCCGAGTGAGATTAGGGCTTTCACATGAAATGATGATTAGGGTTAAGTGTTTCTTACTTAACCCATTAAGGACTTATCCATTAAGTCTATTATTGCCTTAAGTTAGTTTGCCAATGATTATTATTTAATATTTCAAGTTATTAAATAATCTCGTGTGTGTCCTGATTAATTCTCAAAATTAGGTCTTATGCCATTAGGGTTTTCCAAACCCTAATTAAGGTTTTTCCAACCCAATACTAGCCCATTAGTCTATTGGTTGGGCGTTTAGGTCACATTGGGCCTTATTGGGCCCATTGGGGTCCATTGGGCCCACTAGGTTTTCTTTGGGCCCATTAGGGTTTCATTGATCCCACTTTGTCCAAACATCCCCCAAACGAGGTCCAAACGCAATCAAAGCACACCGCCACCCGACACGGCGGCCGGTGGCGGCAACCACCACCTCATGGTGGTGGTTTTGACTTTCTTTCCATTATTTCATTTTTGTTACAAATTACAATGAAAATATCAAATGTACACACACATACCCACTAAAATACACCCCTCCCACGGTGGTACACGGTGGCAGCCACCACCTCACAGTGGTGGCGGTGGTTCTCGGTTTTCCGGCCAATCTACACTACACACACAAACACACCAAAGAATACAGAAACCCACCCATCCATACTTGCTTTTGATCTGTGAGATGTACCCCAGCCATGTGACAACCCGAAGTTATTCCATCATTGTAACCCGTTCCGTCAATAAAAGTTCGTCCTTTTTCGAATTGTTTCCATTACGTTTTTAAATTAAGTCATTAAATTTGAGTCGTTTATTATGACTTAATGAGTGTCCAAACACGTTAGAAGCACGTGAAAATGCTTTCGATATTTAATTAGATGAATTTTAGTTACAACCATGACGGGTTACGACAACTTAATCGGGTGCGACCAAAAGCCTCGTTTAACGTCAGTATCGGGTAGAATTCCACTGTGTCTCAAACTTAATCCATATTTAAGGTTCAAATGACCTCATTTTGAATCTTTTCACCCTCTCTCACTACTCTCTCTCTCTCTCTCTCTACAAACTCAATTCTTGGTCCAAAATCATCCAATTCAAGCCTTAAATCATTAAGGTAACTATCCTAGCTCATAGTATAACCTCTTTGGCTTTCAATTTCGTGTTCAAACTATGAAATAGGACCATAAACATGTGTTTACGGCCCTAGAACAGTCCTAGGCTGTAAACACAGATAAAATGGGTTTTGGAGACCAAAAACCCTCCCAAATCACTTATGGAGCATAGAAATGACTTAAGGGTTTATTGGAATGGACTAGGAACACCATAAACTCATCATTTTAGGGGTAAATATGAGTTTACGGCCCCATAACATGCTTGGACCGTAAACACCCTTTCATGGGCAGTAAACTCCTTCTAAGGTGTTAAGATGCCCCTTAAACACCTCCTAAGCCTTGGAATAATGTCTAGAAGCAACCACAAGTGTGTTAGGGACCTTAATCATCAAAAAAACTACCCCCTTAGGAGTTCACGACCGTAAACCCCCCAAGGAAAGGTTCCTGGGCCGTAAACTCCTATAACTTGGTCAAATGGTGCCTTAACTTCATCCTATGACTTGTAAAATGAATTAGAATCAGATGTGATTAACCTAGGACCATCAAAACACATAAGGAATGAGTACTTGAGAGTTTACGGACGTAAACTCCTAGTTTACAGCCGTAAACTCCTCAAATGGTCCATAAGTTGATCTAGTCCCCTTCCATAGCCTTAGAACTAAACCTAGCATCATCCCTCAAATGTTATAAGGCCAATTAGCAACCAAGAACCCATTGCCCATGATGAGTTGAAAAATTCTTTGATCGTTTAGATCTTACACAGGTTAATCAGAATAATGCAAAAAAAATAACAAACAAGAGAATGAATCAATAATGAGCTGAATGATTCAATAGATTCACGCCTCAGCAGAGCTTGATGAAGAACTTCCACTGTAGAGGCTTTTAGGGTTACAATCGATAAAACAATAATCGCTTTGAATGATCGACTAAACAGCTACGTACAAAGATGCATGCAAGCATCTATAAATACTAAACCCTAATAATTAAATCACGGATGGACAGGCCCAATCCGGATACAAAATTGGGCTAAGGACCGAGCCCAAGACGCAACACATAATGAACCCAACAATCTCCCCCTTTGCGTCAATTGGGGCGAGACTCTACTTTGGCTTATTGGATCCTGCTGCATTAACCTTCTTCGTGGTTTCGAACAGGCAAGGAATGAGGGCAAGAATAGTTTGTCAGAAACGAATATACCAGTGGACCATGTCATTGAAGTATTTCTTATCATCTTCACAATTTTTCTTACACCGATTGATGATCCCCAGAACATGCTCCAGACACGAAGTGGTGTAAAGATGTTTGTCAGCTAAAGCAAACAGACATTTTTGGCCTTCTTTCCTGGTGAACATAACCGAGTTTCGCTTCGGATCAATCCTCCCCATCTGCATTTTATTCAGATCACTTGCAGAACCAACTGGGGAGATGGTGGGGTTTTTCCTAAGTACATTAGCAATTTCCTGATCCATCTTGGCAACCTCCATGATATAACAAACCAACATCCTCTTGAAGTGATCTATGATCGGCCAATATTCAGTTTCATTGGTGAGGAGGATGTTATGCAGGATGATCCAATCGTGAGGATTTAGGTTAGGAAGATCAGCGAGAGTAATGGCATGTTCGGCTTTAACTGACCCCCTCAAGACTTTGAATATGACGTTCGTGAAGTCACCCTCCCGAAAGGGTTTGAGGACCCGAACATTGACAATCTTCTGTGCACTCCACGTTTGATACTGAGGTTGAGCAAACCTCATATAGAAATCAATAAGTTCCCTATCAACCTTCGGGTGAGGATGAGGAACTTCAGCTATGTAGGGAAAAGCATGAAAGATAAATGCCTTTTGGGTCAAGGGCATGTCGAACTGAGAATCAACAGAATTAGCCCTGTCCAAAGAGATCACATGTTCAAGCCAGAGGATGTTGGGGGACTCGATAGCTTCTTTGATAACCTTATCAAGAGTCCATGGAGGGAATAGGGTTTTTCGACTTTCAAGGAGATCATGAGCCTCCTTCATCCTCCTTTCATTTGCTTCGGCCTCCCTATCAATCCGAGCATTCATGTCCGGTTCCTTATCCCTGGCCTGTTTCTTCAAAATATCAGCAATGGTTTCTTTGTCTTCGTCTCCATCACTGTCATCGAGAACCTTTTTGCCTTTGTCTTGAGCACCCGAACCTGATGCATGACCAGTTGTTGGTGGTTCAGTTGCTTTACTTGGAACTGATGAAGAAATTGGAGGTGGTTGGGATTGAGCTATGGAAACATGAGGAGGTTGAGATTGATTACTGCCCTTTGAAGCTCCTTCTCCCCCTTGTTTTGGATGGACCACTTGCTCAGGAAGCCCCTCAATTTTGCTAAGCATGGAAAGGGAAAGAGCAAGTTTCTCAGCAAGAGTTCGCCTCACTGAGTAGTTGAGAATCGGGTCATGCGCTTCAATGATGTTCGAGAGGGCTCCGTGGACATCCGAAACACAACTCTTAATCACAGCACGCTCGGATCGAAGAGAATCAACCTCCTTCTCAGTTTGGGAAAGTTGAAGACTCTTGATTTTTAGCGTAGTTGTTTTGCGTGCAAGCGCATCCATCACATAATTTTCGGTGGCAAGGTCTTCTTGGAGCTTGGTCAGGCGATCCTCAATGGTTGTCTGGAAGGATTTGTTGTCTGCTTCTAGGGTCTGACGAAGACTGGCAAAGTGGTGTTGTTCTTTTTCAAAGGAAGTAGCCAGCTTCTCAACAACCGAATTAACCTTCGCTGCATTAGATTCGACTGCTCGCTGCAAAGACTCCAAAAAGATGGTAGCATCTCGAATTAGTTTTTCTACTTTTTCGATCGCAGCAGCACAAGCCTTTGTTGATGCATCTATAACAACAGTAGCAGAGTTGATGGAGGCTTCGTGTGCCTTGGTGAAAGTATCGACCATCCCCTGAATGGCAGCTTCCTATTGGATAAGGTGTCTAAGTCCATAACTTATTTGGTACATACTTGACCCGACCCGGCATGGTCCATTTGGGTTGCACTTCACCCAAACGATTTATGGATAATTTTATAAGAATTGTATACTTACGATTTATTAATATATTATAGGTTATAATATATTAATATGAAGTCATGTTATTTAATTAGTTTTAGTCTTAAATTAATTATGAATTAATTTAGAGATTAAAAAGAAGACTGATTAAATTATGGGCTATTATATTTTATATAGTGTGGGCTAATACTCATTTGTTAATGGGCTAAGCTAATATGAAAGTCCATGGATGATCCATAGAGCTTTTAACCCATGGATCCTTGGAAAGGAAAAGACATGGGTAATTAGGGTTTCACCCTAACCATGCACACTATATAAAGAAGCATATGATGCAAGAAATGAGACACTAGTAATGTGAGACTTAGTGGTGGCCGATTCCACAAGAAAGTATACTACTCTCTCAAAGTTTTCCAAGTGTTTGTGGTGATTTGTGATTCCATTTGAGGCATTCACACTATTGGTGCTTGGCTCTCAAACTCCAAACAATCAACCATCATCAAAAGGTATATTTTTCTACTAGTACTTTTATGATTCATAATCCTTATGCTATGCTAGTTAGGAAGAAACCTTGGAAGTTATTATTTTCATGTATTTTAGAAGAAAACATAGATCCAAGGTTTATTAGGGTTGCATGCACACTTAGGAAGTGTTAGATTGCTCAAAACCCAACGGTGGTATCAGAGCCTAGGCTTGTTTTCTTGAATACTTGATGCAAATTGCTGAAAAATGTCGAAAAACTGCATTCTGCACAGCAGACTCGCTGAGTCCATTCATGGTACTCGCCGAGTCCATGTGTATATTCAACCAACTCGCCGAGTCAGTTCATGCACTCGACGAGTTGGCAGGTTAATTATTATATATATATGTATAAGATTAATGGTTAATTACTATATATATAAGATTAATGGTTAATTATTATATATATGTATAAGAACAAGTCGTTTTACCGTTAGTAGGCCTCATTCACGAAGTCGGTCTATAAGGTGGGTATAAGGTTGTTGCCTATAAAATGGTGACTTAATGGGTGTCCACTCTCACCCACCGCTTGCTTGATAGGTGGAGGGTCGTTAGCCGATCGGGTAGGACAATGACTTTAAATCCTCGTTAAAAGTATAATGATTATTATAAAGTAACTAAATATTTTTTATTTAATTCCCAATCTTAGTTACTTTAGGAAAAATGTGAATTTGGTGCTAGCCCATGGAATTCACACTTTGTACCTTACCAAGTCGTTGGTGGAGCATGTGTGGTTAACCGGCACACTAACTTGGACTAGTAAGGATCACGAAGGGTGACTTAATGTTTTTCATAGATCAATGGAGCGTGTGTGGTTAACCGGCACATTGATTGGGTGATAATATTAAGGGTACCAAGTGAATTGGTATGGTTATTCACACCTTGTTTTGTGATCCTCGGCATCCTAGTCACAAAATTTGAGAGGGCACACTCGAGATTGAAACATGCCATTGAAAAGTTCAATGAATCTCAAAAGATCTAGGAATTTCAAATCCAATTAAAACCTAATAAATTATTTCGTTTTTCATGGTGGAAATTAGTGAATCGTCATTCGCCTACCTTCAAATATTTTATAGCTTGGATTACGACATCCCTCTTCCAAATTATAAAATATTGTGTTGGGTCCTAGCCTTAATATTTCATATTGGGTGTTATATTAAGGACTTTGAATCAACTAACTTGATTTTCTCCCATTATAGATGGCTGGTTCAGACAACTATGATCTTCCCAAATCTCTTGAAGATGGTGTCCCTCAACATCATGCTTCACTTCCTCCACCTCCTCCAATTATTCTCCCTCACCCACAAGTTCTTGAAAAGTTTAAAGTCACTCAATCCCTATTGGCAAGCATAGTCTATGTGTGCTCACATCTTGGAGATAAAGTCACATATTGACAAGCCGGGGGAGTTGGGTGTCAAAGTCTCGTGAAAGTTGGATGTTCAATCACTTTCTTAGTAACATAGTGAGTCTCTTTGGGACTACTATGAGGCAGACTATGACATGACCCTTAATGATGTTATCTTTTTGCTTGGTGTTGTGGAATCAGCAATGATTTGGAACACCAGTAAAGCAAATTTGATTAAAAGAACAACTTCCCAAGTCTATATGGACATTGACAATGGTAGCATTGGATATCTAGAAAAGGATTTCTCTTCCCAATGGAAAGGGATCGGCTATAGTCAACTCAGTTGACCAAATAGTAAAGAGAAAGGCAAATTCTGAGATAGTCTCATGTGCTATTACCAAAGGTTCCATGTGTTTTGTTGCCAAAGGAAGGGGCATTGGTTGCGAAGCTGCCCTATTCACCTGAAAGGTCATAAGGTTGATCAAGTCAAGAGGTTTGACTCTACTTCGGGTAAAGTCCACTGTCTAACTCTATTAAGTTCCTATTTGGAGATTCTTATTACATAACGTGAATGGGTCACATGCTGATGTTTTTAAGAATCAAAGAAAAGATAGGAAGCTTAAAGTAAGTATATGTTGATTCTGATTGCAAAGGTGGGTTTCGATTGCATGGTTCGACAATCAGAATTTTGAGCTGTTGCTTAAGAGTTATAATATATTGCTTATGAATAGATAACAACATGGTTTTCATGTGGATTGTAAGGATAAGTTTTCCGCAAAGTTTTAAAATAAAAGAAAAAAAGGGTTTTAATTTTATTTATTTTAAAAATATCCTTACAATGGCATCTGTGGAAAATTGTTGCTTATATGTTTCCAGTAATAGCAATATTGGAAAGTGGATTTGTTTCTTTCATTTGTGGTAGTGTCTGAATTTACCAAATGAAGAAAGTTTTTCATCACCCAAGTTTCAATTGGACAGAAACTTGGAATCATACAAGTTGTATTGTATGATGAATGAGAATTTTCATCTTTGAAAATTAAGACTAATTCTTTGATCACATGTATATGTGAGTCAATTGAAGGACTAAGGAATTAGGTACACTAGGTGTGCGCTGGTGAAGGTCCACCACAAAGATTGATTTGTCATGATTTACTAAGGATTAGTAAATATGATTATACTTATGAGGTTAAGTATAATTCTGTAACATTGGAAAGGTTACAATGTATGACAAAACAAATGAGAAGAATCAAATTAGGCATAAAGATAAAAGTTTCTCAAATCTAAAAGGATGGGAGAGTACTTTAGTATCGTATTTCATGATCATCTTAATGATTATGAAACCATATCACAAATTCATACTCTAAGGACGTCTTAGTGCATTGTTATGGCTAAGAAGAGAGGTCATGAATTGTTGAATTGGTTAAGATCTAGAAGATGAGTCATACTTCGTTCCAAAACAATTCTTAGAGTCATACTCCAAGATTGTAACATTGAGTGACATAAAGTAGGTTTTAAAACACTTATCAAATGTAGTGTAGAATGTTTCTACCCTTGTACATTTGAGATTTGTAAGTTGTGATGTCTTGAATGAGACAAAGACCAACTAAGACCAATTGCGTGAAGTGTTAGTCTTGATAAGAATCCGCACTATCCTTTGAATATTTGTTTTGTCAAGGAATGGTTCTTGACTGGGGAAACTTATATGTCAAGGGGACAGTGGGAGCCTTAAAGATCCTGAAAGAGTTTCAACATTTAATCAAGAGTAAAACCTGTAATTTATCACTAGCACACAACTTAAGGTTTGCAACCTATCGTGTTGACATAATTCTTGTTTCTGTATCTACTTCAAATAAGTTGAATTTTCCTGTGAGTTATCAGAGTTCAATTTGGAAGCATTGGTGGGCCTTATGCTACCAAGGTGACCAGAAACTAAGATTGAACAAGTTTAATCCATGTAAGCCTGAATTTGTCACTAACCTTATCTTGTGATTATGGTTTTGACAAATTCACATGGATAGGAACTCATACACTATAAAATCTAAGTGTCATAAGGTTTCTCTCCGATTCATGAAAATGATGGTGAGGAAACGCTTTCACTAAGTATATTTTACGTAGATATCAATTGTGTTATTTGCATTTTCAAAAGTCGTTAGTGGAGCGTGTGTGGTTAACCGACACACTAACATGGACTTGTGAGAAATGGAAAAGGTCTAAGAAATTGAGACTATGATTACGGCATCCCTTTTTCATAGTTCTTGAAATTGCTTAGACACACATGTGAGCTATCTAAGAAAGGGTGTATGAATCTAAATTTCAGGAGTCCAGCAGATTTCTGGAAATATGTCAGAGCTAGTGGGAGCATAAGTGTAATGCTGATAATCATCATGTTAGTGGGAGCATGATTATTACGTTTAGTGTTGCAAGTTAGCAATGTTAATTATAGAAAACAAAGTTTCAATTCGTGAAGTTGCAGGGGTTGAAAAGTTGTTTTGCTATAATTAAGGGAGAGGAAATTATACTTCATTTCAATTCTAAAGCTTAGATTGAGATTTTAATCCTCTTTAGTCAAGAATATATATATATATATATATATATATATATATATATATATATATATGAATTTTATGTTGGAATGCTTCAACTTGAAGAAATTCTATATATATTGCGTTTTCAAAATTCGATTATGATTACGGCATCCCTCTTCATAGTTAAATTTTGAAAACATGGCAAATAAAAAATACTGTAGCAAAAGACTGGTCTAGTATCATGTCTTTATGTCAAACATCATGAATCGTGTCCCATATGCTTCGGATATAGGATCGATTGCATGTGCTATAATATTCATCTTTTCTAAATTTTCCAAATGCTTAAGGAATTGAGAAGGGAAAAGTCGAGAATTGGATATGACTAAAGTGATTAAGCAATTGTCGAGGACAATCTGAGGTTCGCCAAAGATTGGTTGCTCAGGGAAAGTTGGAAGTATGATGTAAGTTGTCGAAAAGGACCATATTGACATATTCTGAAAAGAAGTAACTCTTGTTCGGAAGTGATAGTCAAAATGGGACTATGGAAATGTCTCCATAGGTGGAAGTTATGCAATCTATGTAAGATTAGGAAACCTTAATGCAAGAAGGATGTTCAAAGCAATGTACTTTGAATATGAGACTTCCGTTCCATAGAAGTTGACATTCTTTGGAATACTCTGTAATGACTGGTGACAAGGTTTTGGTGACTTTGTGCATAATCATTACAAGAGGAACATTGCATAAAAGTTTAGATTCTAACAGTTTTTTTTGGTAAATGATAGGAATCGGGGATTCTCACATTTACAATAAGGATTTGGGATTGTGAAATGAGTATCATTGGAATCATGTTCAATTGATCTACATCACAATGTAAGGATCATAGACAAACATAGTGTGCATACTAGGAGTATGGCATAACTATTGTTTAGAAAAACAAAGTGTACATGCTAGGAGCATGGGACGACTGTTGTTTTTTATTCAAGTCTTAAGTTGATTGTTTGAAACATTATACAATGAATAATGTGTAATCAATATAGTGATAAATAAAAGGTGGTTCTATTTATATTCAAAAGGGTTCTGAGACCATATTGGATTCGATTATTATTGTGTTTCACTTTGCATGTTTTGACTTCCAAAATAGCTAGGTTATTCTTTCCGAATGACTAAGTTATTTGAACACTCCACAGTCGTTCATATGTTGGAAGTAGGTATGAATCAAGACTGTCATGAATCGAGTTTGTAGATGGCTAAATGGGTTTAGTCATAGCAATGGTTGCTACAACATTCATGAGTGCTCATAAGTTATGAGTATTGGAATAAACCCACACTCACTTGTATCACTTCATGGAATTTATCTCGAGTGATCGTGAGACGGTAATATCATATAAATCTTCAAACCTAGAGATATGAGTTGTTACCTATGAGTTGGTTGTGCATTGATTGCACATAAACGCATCAGTAACTTGATGTTATAAAACGTGCCTTTGTGTACAATTCAACAAGTAGTAGAACAAGCATATGAGTCGAAGTTTATCTGTTCCTTCTAGAAATAGAAGCGATATCTGGGCCCCTCGATGATTTTGTTGTGACCTATGTACCAGCCGGTCAGAACTAAATTGATGTGTTCGATTAAGTTCTTTGTCAAACAAATCGAAAATCGGGAAACAAACTGCTGGACAATAAGTACGACGTTGTTCCATGTATTTGTCCGGCTGATATCATGAGAACAGAGGATTATATGATCACTTATCTAAAATGGCGCTTCATAGTTCAACAGAGTTTTCGAGAGCTACGATTGCTGGTTGGTTCCTGAAGTAACATACGCGAATATAGTTATTATACTTATCCAAGTGGGAGTCTATTGGATAAGGTGTCTAAGTCCATAACTTATTTGGTACATACTTGACCCGACCCGACATGGTCCATTTGGGTTGCACTTCACCCAAACGATTTATGGATAATTTTATGAGAATTGTATACTTACGATTTATTAATATATTATAGGTTATAATATATTAATATGAAGTCATGTTATTTAATTAGTTTTAGTCTTAAATTAATTATGAATTAATTTAGAGATTAAAAAGAAGACTGATTAAATTATGGGCTATTATATTTTATATAGTGTGGGCTAATACTCATTTGTTAATGGGCTAAGCTAATATGAAAGTGCATGGATGATCCATGGAGCTTTTAACCCATGGATCCTTGGAAAGGAAAAGACATGGGTTATTAGGGTTTCACCCTAACCATGCACACTATATAAAGAAGCATATGATGCAAGAAATGAGACACTAGTAGTGTGAGACTTAGTGGTGGCCGATTCCACAAGAAAGTATACTACTCTCTCAAAGTTTTCCAAGTGTTTGTGGTGATTTGTGATTCCATTTGAGGCATTCACACTATTGGTGCTTGGCTCTCAAACTCCAAACAATCAACCATCATCAAAAGGTATGTTTTTCTACTAGTACTTTTATGATTCATAATCCTTATGATATGCTAGTTAGGAAGAAACCTTGGAAGTTATTATTTGCATGTATTTTAGAAGAAAACATAGATCCAAGGTTTATTAGGGTTGCATGCACACTTAGGAAGTGTTAGATTGCTCAAAACCCAACACTTCTGTGATATCGGACCGAGAGGAGGAGGAAGAAGCGACGAGATTATCAATCTTCTCGTGAAGTTCCTTGATGTGCTTTTTGGTGACAGGATCATCATCATCATCATCGCTCTAAACCTGGTAGGGAATGTAGTAAACTGAATCGAAAGTCATATCTTCCCCTCCTAGAAGTGTCTCGGTTTCGGATGAGTGATTGGGAGATAATGGCGATGTTGGAGGTTGGGTTGTGGGAGTAGGTTCGGGTGTAGAAGTGGGTTCGGTTGTAGGTGTGTGTTCTAGTGCTGAAGTACGATCCCCCGTATCAGATACGTTGGTTCGAACTCCAGTGGTTGTTGTTTTTGTGGCTTCAGAGAAAATGGGAGGTGGTATAAGAATAGAAGTGGGTGGAATATAAGTAGAGGAAGTTATGGGGGGAATGGAAATAGATATAGTGATAGGTGGAGAAGAGACAGGTTCGGTTGTGACTGGTACCTCATGTGAAGGCGAATAGGGAGGAGAGTCGCCTCGAACCGACTCCTCTGATTCTGAACTTTCATCCTCTGATTCACTTGAGGAAGAAGCAAGAACAAGTTTTCTTTTAGGCTGTGTTTTCTTCTTCTTCGATGGAGGTGATTGGGCTACCTTTGTTGATTTTCTCTTCTTAGGAGTAGGGCCTTTCGTCCCTTTGACCACTTTCTTTTCTTTCCCTTTCTCTGGTTTCTTGCCCCTGGGAGCAGGTTTGTCTGCGTCGTTGATGGATTGAAGCATCTCTGCAGTTAGCTCTCTCGGACCCGAAGGAAGAAACTCCCTGTAGGTCTTGATGATGTGGCTCTCCGCTGATACACAAGCATACATGGACTCAAGAATTGAGCCAACAAAGATAAACTTGGAGGGATCAGTGACGATGATCTTTATAGTGTGGAACACGCCAATCGAGGAGAGTGGAGAAGTGGCCACAGTGGGGACATGATACTTGTCCATATCCTATTTGGTGACGAGCGTCCAAAACCTGGCATAGGAGATTTCAGTGTGTCGAGAAGTAGAGGCGAGGCTTTGAATCAACTGCTGCCAGAGAACCGAGCCATAGTCGAGGTTGATCCCATTGTACAACCCATAAAGAATTGTCATGAATAAACGACTGGCCCCATCAGAACCTGCACTCATCTCAGATAAACCTTTGAACAAAATCGTGAAGAATCCGTTCCAATGAGGAGGAAGGCATGACTTCTTGAACTTCGTGACAGTAGTAAGGGTTTCAGTGTAACCCATGTTGTAAAACATGGAGAATAATTGACCCACAATGATCGAATCAGGGTTAACCCTCGATTCGTCAGGTTCAAACCCTAGAAGCCAGCAAAATCGCTTCTTTGAGATGGAGGTTTTGGTGATGATAATACACAAATCACTACAAGGTTCGAGCTTTTCGTGAGTCTCTCGTCTTACGAAAGCCTCGCAACCCCAAACCTTGATATGTGCTAACGAGGGAGCTTTCTCTGTCCATATCTTGTGAGGTGTTTGGCAACCTTGTTAGTCGGGACTAGATTAAGGATATGGGTGGCAGTTTCTAAGGCATACCCCCAAAATGAGATAGGTAACGAAGCCCGACTCATCATGGAATGAACCATGTCCAACAAGGTTTGATTACGCTGCTAAGATACACCATTCAACTTCGGTGTCATAGGTGGCATCAATTGCGAAACAATTCCGCATTCCTTGAGGTAGTCGTGGAATTCCATACTAACGTACTCACCTCCTCGATCGTATCGGGGCATCTTAATTTTCCCGCCCATCTTATTCTCCACTTCTTGCTTAAACTCTTTGAACTTTTCAAAGGTTTCTAACTTGTGCTTGATTAAGTAGATATACCCATGTCTGCTATATTCATCAGTGAAAGTCACATAAAAGCGGTACGCATCCCTTGTGGTGGATCTAAAGGGCCCACATACATCCGTATGTACGAGATCCAATAAACCCCCCTTTCACAAATGCCAGTGAAGGGTGACTTGGTCATCTTTCCATGTAAACAATACTCACACGTGTCATCGTACCAAAGGTCGAATGACTCCAACACTCCATCCTTTTGGAGTTTGGCTATGCACTTCTTGTTGACATGTCTAAGACGAAAATGCCATAAGAATGATTTATCCAAACCATTGGAAGAATCGATATGCAACACATTATTTCCTAAGTTGTCTACAACCATCACAGTTTCATATATTACATTACAAGGCAATGCTTCAAAATAGAAAGTGCCATTAAAGAAAGCATTAATAGAACCATTTTCCTTATTAAATGAAAATCTAAAACCTTGTTAATACAAACCATGAAAAGAAATAATGTTTCGTGTCATTTATGAGGAATAGCAAGAATTATTCAAATCTAGCCCTAACCCACTACTAAGAATTAAAGAGTAGACTCCAATATTGGTGACAGGAAACACTTTCCTATTCCCCATGATCAAGTTTATCTTCCCATGCTCCACATTCCTACTTCTTCTTAGACCCTGCAATTTAGAACAAATATGAAAACCACATCCTGTATCGAGGACCCAAGACATAGTATGTGATGAGTTATTAGAATTGAATAGTATAATTTACATGAAAAGGGGGGCTTTATCTTCCCATCCTTGATGTCCTGCAGGTACTTCAGGCAGCTTCATTTCCAATGCCCTTTCTCATGGCAATAGTAGCACTTTGCTTCCTTCGGGTTGGAAGAGGGAGCAGCAGGACCAACTTTGGTTATGCTAGACGAGGTACCATCCTGGGACTTTCCCTTGTGGCTCTTAGAAGGAGCCTTCCTCTTCTTTCCTTTTTCGTGCCCAATAGCCAAGACAGGGACAACAACAGTAGGAGTAGATGCAATTGATTTGCCTTTCAGGCTACTCTCAGCAGTCCTTAGCATGCTTAGAAGCTTTGTTAGAGTGACCTCCTCCTTGTTCATGTGGTAGGTCATACGAAACTGGTGGTATCAAGGAGGTAAGGAGTGTAGAATAATATCTATGGGCAGCTACTCATCGAAGTTAATAGTTAACTTCAGCAAGCGGTCCATGTATCTCTGTATTTTCTGCAAGTGGGTCATGGTGGACTCTCCATCCATCATTTTGGTAGCGATCACCACATCAATGATCTCATACCATTCCTGCCTAGCACTTTTATGGTACCTTTCCATCAAATCTTGGTGCATCTCGTAGGGATAGTAATCCTCATAGGACTTTTGGAGTTCGGCAATCATTGTTGCGAGCATGATGCAATGAACCTTCATAGCATCTCGCTCATGAGTTTCATAAGCAATGATTTCTTCGGGAGTGGCAGTGTTCACATTGACCTCTTTCAGCTCCTTGTTGAGAACATACTCTTTGTCCTCGTAACGGGTGACCATGCGAATGTTGTGGATCCAACCATTGAAGTTGGACCCATCGAATATCACCCTCCCACACAAGTTCATGAGTGAGAATGAGCCAGAAGGGGTCGAGCCAGAAGCGTTGTTGTTATTCGAAGTAGACATCTGAAACAGAAAAGGAACAAAGTTTAGATTAGATAAGAATCCTCAATTTGACACCTAAATGAAAATTTTGGGCTAGGACCCAACACAATTATTTACAATTCAGAAGCGGGATGTCGTTATCTAATTGCAAATAATTTGAAGGTAGGTAAATGACGATTTACCAATTTCCACTATGAAAAATGAAAAGAGAATTAAGTTTTAAATGTATTAAAACTCCTAGATCATTTGATATTCATTGAACTTTTCAATGACATATTTAAATCTCGACATCCCCTTCAATTTTGTGACTGGGATACTGAGGATTACAAACAAGGCGTGAATAACCATGCAAATGTACTTGGTACTCTCGATGTCATTTACCACCTAATCAATGTGCCGGTTAGCCACACACGCTCCATTGATCTATGATAAACATCGAGCTACCCTTTGCCACCTTTGCTAGTCCCAAATTAGTGTGACGGTTATCCACACACGATCCACTAACGACTTGGAAGGATGCAAAGTGTAATTTCAAGGAATAGCATCATTTCACATTTTTCCTTAAGTAACTAAGATTGAGAATTTTTTATAAAAACATTTTGTTACTTTATTAATCATTATACTTTTAATGAGGAATTAGTTGCCTTATCCTACCCGTTCGGCTAACGGCCCTCCACCAATCAAGGAAGCGGTGGGTGAGAGTGGACACCCATTAAACTGTCATTTTATAGGCAGCAACCTGATACCCCCCCCCCCCTTTATAGATCGGCTTCGTGAATGAGGCCTACTAACAGTAAGACTAGATTAATCTTATACACACACACACACACATATATATATATATATATATAATTATTAATCTTATAATTTTATAATACTATAAGGGTTGAATTTTAAAGTTGTAAAATTCTAGGGTTTGGAATTTAAATATTTCAAAATTAAAACTTTTAATTAAAAATTTGAACCCCAAAATCAAATTTGAAAAATAATTAATTAATCATATTACTAATATTTATCACATAATTTGACCTAATCTATTTCCTTGACAAGATAATTCAAATCAAAATACAAATAATTAATCTTTATCATATAAAACAAGTAATTATCTTATTTTTGACAATTATCTTTGAATTGCATTACGATGATCCATACCTTATTGTAAAAATCGGATTTTAACAGCCAAAAACGTTTTTGGTAATTACCCTAATTCAATTTCAATCAAAATCCCAAAAAATCAGCCACCAGATTGCCCAACTCACCGAGTCAGAGAATGGACTCGTCGAGTTGATCAGGTGACTCGACAATTTCATGAGGCAGAAGCATGATTTTTCGATTTTTAGCTTTGAACAAGTTTTAGAATGCATCAAATACAAAAGAAAAACAACCTAGGCTCTGATACCATTGATGGGTTATGAGCAAATAAGCATTTCTATGGTGCACATGCAAACCCTAAAGCTTTGGATCTAGGTTTTTCTATTTGTACATGCAGTAATCATCCAAAGATCTCAAACCCTAAACTAGCATACAAAAAATCAAAATAAACATAAATAAACTTGTAAGAATGTTACCTTTCATTGTTGCTTGAATATCTTGAGCTTTTGAGAAACCTAGCACCTCAAATGTGACGCCTCTAATGAATCACAAACACCAAAAGCAATTGGATGATCTTGGAGAAAGGGGAAGGCTAAAATCGGCTCTCGAAATCCTTCTAATGTTTTTGGTAGTCGAATTCTAGTGCTCAACGGTCCTTTATATAGTTGCAGAGTTAGGGTTCCAGTCAAAGACCTAATTAGGTTGCTTAGGCTCTAAGCATCCCACAAGATCCTTCTAGAATCCCTAGCTTGGACGATTTCTATATGGCCCCCATATAAAATCGTCCATCCCTTTCTTAAAGGATCTACATCCCATATTGCAACTATCTTATAATTACAATATTAGTGCCACAAGTTTAGTTAATATCTTTTGACCACAAAAGTAATTCTAAATTAATTCTTGACCAATATTAATTAAACAAATATGATTTCTCCTTTAATATATTATTCATATAATATATTAATAAACCATAATAATCTCTTTCTCCATTATTCATCCAGTTAAGTTGCTTTGGTAAAGGCAACCCAAAATAACCATGCTACAACTGGGTCAAGTACATACCAAATATAGTTATGGGCTTAAACACCTAATCCAACAAAATGTTGACTAAGTCACACCAAAGAATCACGATGTTTACATTGTGTCATAATGATATATTGGAGCAATTCAAGAAGATATTTTTTTGATATAAATGATTTTTTTTGTGGGTAAGTGTTGCTTGAGCTCCAAGAAAGAAACTAATTTAGCCCAAATCTACAAGAGCAAATTGAGATTTAAGATTTTGAATCAACTCGACAACATATGTTGTTAAACTTTCGGTGATGATTATGTCATCAACATAAATCAAAACATATGTGGTGGATGTTGAAGTATAACTCACAAAAAGAGATGTATTCGAGATACATTGAGAAATACCAAATGATCATAATGCTATGGATATTTTAAAAAACCATGGGCAGGAAGCTTGTGTGAGTTTGTATACAGACCTTTTTGAGAAAACACACATGATTTAGAAAAGTTCGATCTACAAAACAACAGGTTGATCCATATAGATAGTTTTTGCAAGTTCACCATGTAAAAACACATTATTAACATCCACTTGGCTAATATCTCATCCCCGTGAATAATCAATCAAAATAATTAAAAAAATAGAAGATTTAACAACTGGACTAAAAGTTTCAATATAAATTATACCTTCAGTTTGTGAAAACCCTTTTGTGACAAATCAAGCCTTCTAGTAACCAACTAAACCATCCGGATTATGATTGACCTTGTACACCCATTTTCATCCTACAATATTTTTATTTAGAGTACTTGAGAATAAAACACATGTTTGATTAACAATTAGAGCATCGATCTTAACTTGCATTGCTTCCCACCATGTTGACCATTTTTAGCTTGTTTAAAATGGTAGGACCAAGAGTAGGGCAAACTTGAGTTTGATAAACAAACTAATCATTTTTTAATTTAGATTGTTTATCGTATCCCATGATCGTTTTGCCATATGGTATGTAGAAGGAATAACAAAAGTTGAACACTAGAAGGTGGAATGATAGAAATAGATGGAGAAGAAGACTTTAGAGATGTAATGGTATGATATGGAGAACTACTAGAAGAAAACGGTGAAAGAAAATATGAAGGAGATAGGATGACTACATATGATGTATAGGTCGTAGAAGCTTGTGAATAATGTGAAGAAATATAGAATATGCTTTCATAAAAAGTGATATGTCGTGATGTATGTGTTTTTTAGATTTGAGGATCATAAGAAAAACATCCTTTTATAATTTGGAGCATATCTTAGAAAAATGCACAAAATGGATTTGGGAA
Source organism: Lactuca serriola (assembly GCF_051521515.1). Lineage (NCBI taxonomy): Eukaryota > Viridiplantae > Streptophyta > Magnoliopsida > Asterales > Asteraceae > Lactuca > Lactuca serriola. Next base: position 87,230,981 of record NC_136416.1, on the reverse strand, counting down.
GGAGTGTTTCAACACAAGTATTACCAAGAAATGAACATCCTAAAGTTACATGAAAATTATAATTTTGTTCTTTGTGACATAAAAGTCCATATAGAGAAGAATGATTGAGAACTTGTGATGGAATGTTATTATTAAGAAATTCCATTGTGGAATAATCATCAAAATAACTTTTTTTTTTGATAAGTTGGCATGAAAAACAAGTTCCTGAGCCAGTTTAGATAAATGGCGAATTTTACATTCAACAATCAAATTTAGTTGTGGAGTGTAAGGACATGTAATCTTGTAAATGATACTAGATTCGGACACAAACTATGCCATCTGTAATATGACAAGTTCAAGAGCTCCATCATATTGAAAAAGAAAATCTTATAGTGAAAAAAATCTTCATCGTGACTATGAAATGTTGAAACGAAGCAAGGGCATTTGATTTATAAGATAACAAACAAAGTCAAGTAAACCGACTATACTCATCAATAAATGATATAAAATATCGAAACTTGAGTGAGAAATGACCGGAGATCATCTCCGAATATCAAAGTGAATTGTCTCCAAATGTACTTTACTATATAAATAGTTTTGAGGAAATGGTAATCTAGTTTTATTTTCAACATCACAAGCATCACATCACGTTATTGTAAAACTTTTCGTCAAAAATGGAAACTTCATAAAAACATAAGAAGCTGGATATCTAAGTTTGAAATGCCAAATCCGAATTGAAGAAGAATCCAAAGCATTGTTTGCAACAAACATATAAATTTTTTATAATATGTAGGATGTGGTGGAGTATTTGATATGTGCAATTCTTGATGATGAAACCATAACGACAATTCCACATGAAAAGGGTTTTCTTTATCCAAATAAGAAATTGACACAACACTTTTAGTTAAATGTGGGACTAAAAATACTCATGATAATTTACGAGCACATTTTGGAAGATGTAACATAAAGTAACTAATATTATTTTAGGTAAGAGATGTACCCTTTCCAACAATAACACGTCTCGAACCGGTATAATGCATATCTCCATCAACAAGATTTGTGTTCGATATCATATGATTCATGATTCCCAAATCAAGTAGGCTAAGATACAACATCATGACAAACATCTGATAAAGGAAAATCGGATGAAAATGCAATATTTGCAAAAAAAGTGTTGAATATAACTAGGCCAATTGTAACTGATGGGTTCTAGCCATAAGAACAATCTTATGTGCTCATACAAACCCTAATGCTTGGATCTAGGTTTCTCTATTGTACATACAATGTATCCAAGACTTACAATCTTAGATCTAACATATTATAAACTGAAATTAGGGTTTAGAGAATTACCTTTAATTGTTATGTAGCAATAACAATCTTAATTCCTCCTTACAATGACTTTAGAAAACCTAGAGTCACAATTGTCACTCGTCTAATGGCTCACAAACACCAAGAGCAAGAGGATGAAGAATACGGAGAGTGGAGGCTGCCCAAAACGTCCAGAAACCCTAGAGGAACTCTCAGCCATGTTTTTGGGGCTTAAGGGTAGTATATATACATGTAGGCTATTAGCGTTTTCAACTAGGAAACCCTAATTTGACTGCTTAAGCCCTAAGCAGCCCATGGACCCTTTTAGAATAACCCTTGGACGATTTCTAATGGGTTTCCCCATAGAATTCGTCCAACCTATTATTCCAAGGTGGTCCATAGCCCAAATGTAATTATCTTATAATTACAGTTCCAGTCCCTTAAGTTTAATTAATCTCTTTTAGCTACAAAATTAATTATCAATTAATTCTTGACTAATATTAATTAAACAATATGATTTCTCCTTTAATATATTATTCTCATAATATATTAATAAATCATAATTAATCATTTCTCTCCATAATTCATCCTATCAAGTTGCTTTGGTGAAGGCAACCCAAAAGGACCATGCACCATCGGGTCAAGTACATACCAAAATAGTTATGGACTTAGACAGTAATCCAACAGTCTCCCACTTGGATAAGTCTAATAACTATTCTGCGTATGACTTCAGATCCTGATCTGCAATCATAGCTTTCCAAAGCCGCTGTCAACTCTGATCTTATCAGATACGCGTGTCCTTTAGATAAGGGATCATATATTCCTCCATTCTAGATATCGTATAGATATGAGACATGAACTTAATCATTCTCTCTATACTATTTACCGACTTCCGATTTATGACGACTGACAACAGACTACAATTGAACCATCAATTTAGTCCCGGATTGGCCAAGCACTTAGGTGCCATCACTAAATCATCGAGGGGCCCAAAGATATCGCTTTTATCCTACTTTCGATAAAAGGAACGGATAAAATTTGATTCAATGCTTGCTTGCACTCACTTACCGAATCACACACAACAATATGTTTTATAACACCAAGTTACCAGTGCGTTTACATATTATCAATGTGCAACCGATTCGCAAGATACAACTCACACATCTCGGTTTCAAGAATATAAGATGTTATCGTCTCACCAATCACTCGTGATAAAATCCATGAAGTGATCCAAGTGAGCGTGGGTTTAATCCAATGCTCAAATCATATTCATAAGCACTCATGAACGTTGCAGCAAACATTTGCTTATGTCTAATACACTTTAGACAATCCACACACCAATTCACGACAGTTTTCATTCGTACCTACTTCCAACATATGAACGACTGTGGCCCGTTCGAATAATTTGACTATTTTGAACCAATTAAATTATTCAGGAAGTCAAAACATGCAAAGTGAAACACAAGAATAATAGTAATCCCATATGGCCTCAAACCTTTGAGTATAAATAAAACACCTTTTATTTATCACCATATCGATTACTCATTATTTGTTGTTTCGGGTAATCAACTTCTTACTTGAATTATAACTATACTTGTCCCATGCTCTTAGCATGCACACAATGTTTACCTACGGTCCTTACTTTGTGAAATAGGTCAAATTAACACATTTCCAATCACACTCATTTCACAACTCCCAATCCCTATCACAAGTGTAAGAATATCAAATTCTTGCTACTTATAGAATATGCTAGATTCTAACATTTTATGCAATGATCCTTTCGTAATGTCATAGCACAAAAATCACAATGACTATTGCCAATGAAATTACAAAGTTCTCTATTTGAGATTGTTACAATACAATTCCATAGACATGATGTCTCTCACTCAAAGTACATTCCTTTGAACATCCTTTTGCATAAAATTTCTAATCTAGACATAGACTCTCAATATCCAACTCCCAATATGGAAACATTTCCATATTTGCCATATGACAACTCATTCTTAATAGAATCTTATCTATTCATAATAATGTTGATGTGGTCCATCCAATATCATACTTCCAACTACTCACAAGCAACCAATCCTCAACGAGCTTTGGATCGTCCTTTGATAGTTGTTTAATTATCTTAGTCAAAACCGATTCTTGTCCTTTTTCCCTTTAAATGCGGTAGACATTTGGAAAATATTAGAATGGTCAAATATTATAGCATTTGCAATCAATCCTATACCCGAAGCGTATGGGACACGATGCATAATGTCTTACATAAAGATACGATACTTTATCAATCTTTTTCCATAATATTTTATGTGTCACGTTCTCACAATTCAAACTATGAAGAGGGATGCCATAATCATAATCGAAATTTGAGAACGCACTATGTATCCTTGACTAAATTTATTAACATTCCACAACCTAAGCCTTTAGATTTGAAATGAAGCATAATATTCTCTCCCTTAATTATAACAAAACAACTTTTCAACCCTTACGACTTTACAAAGTATAACTCTTGTTTTCTATAATTAATATTGATAACTTGCAATACTTGCCATAATAATCATACAAGAACAACATTTATGCTCCCACTATGATGATTATTATCACATAAGCATAACTCTTATGCTCCCACTAGCTTTGACATGTATTCAGAAACAACTTAACTTCCATAAAACAATTCCTATTGAATTTCTTAAGTTCATATTTCTAATGCTTTGATAATCCTTTATCTAAGCTTCTCAAACTTATACACCTTTGCCTTAGATAGTTCATATGTGTGTCTAAACAATTCAGACTAATTGCCAAATTTCACAATTCGAATCATGGAAAGGGATACCGTAACCATTATCGGATTTGAGAATACAATTTTCACAATCACTATCTTCTTAAAATCTCTCTTAGTGAAAGCATTTCCTCACAGTCATTTTCATGAAGGAGGGAATCTTATGACACTTAGATTTTAATGGTGTATGTGTTCCTATCCATGCGAATTTGTCAAAACCAATGTTTGCGACAAATCCAAACTCATATGGACCGTACCTTCTCAATCTTGATTTCTTGCCTTATGGCGACACGAGTGCCCAACATGTCTTCCAAGTAGTTAAGCAGCTCACCCTTTCCTATCATGTAGTTTCCATCGATCATGGTGCTTGCCTTTTATGCATTTAAATGAGAACTCATAGAACTCATATGCATAATTAACTCAATCGGAATGGCACAGAAACAAAATAGCGTCAACATGATAGGTTATAAACCTCAAGTCGTGTGCTAGTGATGATCGATAAGGTTTATTCTTGATTTGTTCATGAAAACTTTCAAGACTAATAAGACTCCCACTGACTCCTTGACATATAAGATTCTTTTATCAAGAAACATTTCATGACAAACGAATATTCAAGAGTTAGTACAGCTTTATCAAGACAAAACACTTCACAAATTGGTCCTAGTTGGTCTTTGTCTTATCCAAGACATCACAACTTACCAATTCCAAATGTGCAAGAATAAGAAAACCTTTTTCCAAATTCTACATTTGATGAATGTTATAAACCTTATTAAGACTTGTTACTCAATGTCACAATCTTAACTCTAAGACTTGTTTTGGAACGAAGTATGATTGACTTCTTGATTTAACCATTTCTTCAATTCTTGATTCCTTTTCTCAGACATACAATTGTACTAACACTCACTTAGAGGATCAATTGAGATATGGTTCTTAATCATTAAGACTTATCATAAAACATAATAAAAGGTACTCTCCCTTCTTCTTAGAATAGAGAAACTTTTATCTTTCTGCCTACTTGATTCTTGTTATTCGTTCTGCTAGTGATTGAAACTCTTTCAATCAATTCAAAATTATACTCAATCTTATAAGTATAACCATATTCACTAAACCTTTAGTAAATCATGACGAATATCTTTGTTACTCTTGTGGTGGACTTGATCAACACACAACTTTGTGTATTCGATCTCCTAGTCCTTCACTTGACACTTTGTCAACGAATTAGTCTAATTTCCAAATATGAAATTTCTCATTCATCATGAAACCAAGTTGCATGATTCCAAGTTTCTGTCCAATTGAAACTTGGGCGATGAGAAACTCTCCCTATTTGGTAAATTCTCGACATTTCCACAAATAACATAATTAAGAATCAAATCCATTATTGCATTCAAACATCAATTTTTCATACACGCCATTGCAAGGATAAATAAATAATATAAAATCAAAATTTATTTTATTGCGGAAAAATTTGTCCTTACAATGCAATTCATTGAAAAACTATGCTAATACATATTTCTTAGTAATCTTATTCTAACTCCAAGTAGTAGCTCAAGAATCTAATCTTCAAGTAATGCGATCGAAATCCATTTCTTCACGATTAGATTTTGCTCACTTCTACCCTTAAGCTTCCTCTTTTTTCTTCGATCCTACAAAACATCAATTGTAATCTTATCACATTATGTATTAAGAACCTAGAATAGGAACTTAAAAGAGTTAGTTATTGGGTTTTACCTAAAGTAGAGCCATACGTTTTGACTCTCCCATCTCTTAGATCTCTTAGGTAAATAGGGCAGCTTCGTCTCCAATGCCCCTTCTCTTGGCAATAAAAGCAAATTGACTCTTTTGGAACAACACATGGAACTACATCAGACTTTGCCTTTCTCTTATGATCAAACTTTTTGATCATGGCATGGCTTTTGTTTCCATTGCCTATATCCATAGAGGTTTGGAAGGCAGATTCACCAATCAACTTTGCTTTTCCAGTGGGCCAAACCATTGCTGATTCAACAGCAATAAACATATAGGTGAGATCTATAAGGGTCACATCGTGGTTCATCATGCAGTACTCTCTTACGAACTCACTATATGAGTTAGGAAGCGACTGAATAACCCAGTCAACAGCCAACTCCTCACAGACAACGGATCCCAACATTCTTAACCTATCAATGTGTGAATTCATCTCTAGGACGTGTGCACACACCGACTTTCCTTCTTCATGTTTACTTGCCAAAAGGGCTTGAGTGAGCTTGAGCTTTTCAAGCCTTCGAACTTGTGGGTTAGGGAGAATAATTGGAGGAGGTGGAGGAAGTGAAGCATGATCTCTTGTTCCTCGATCGAATTGTGGAATATCATCTTCATGTGGAAAGCTTGTTTCACGGGATTTAGGAAGACTATAGTTGTCGTACTTTGACATCTATAAAATGGGAGAAAAATAAATTCAAGTTAGTTGATTGATTGAGTCCTTAATAAATCATCCAAATGAGATACTAAGGCTGGGACCCAACACAATATTCCACAACTTGGGAGAGGGATGCCGTAACCCAAATTGCAGAACATTTGAAGGTAAGTGAATGACGATTCATTAATTTTCCACCATGAAAAACGAAAAAAAATTAAGTTTTAAATGCTTTGAAAAACTCCTAGATCCTTTGAGATTCATTGAACTTTTCAATGGCATGTTTAAATCTCGATATGCCCCTCGATTTGTGACCGGGATGCCGAGGATCACAAAACAGGGTGTGAATAACCATGCAAACTTACATGGTGCCCCCACATGTTACAGTCACCTATTCGATGTACCGGTTAACCACACACGCTCCACTAAACTATGACAAACATTGAGTCACCCTTTTCCACCTTTGCTTAGAACCATTTAGTGTGCCGGTTAACCACACACACTCCACCAAACTATGACAAAGTGTAATTTCATGGAATTGCATCAATTCACTTTTTCCTAAAGTAACTAAAATTGAGAATTTGTAAAACATTTAGTTACTTTTGTACTTCAATATACTTATAATGGAAGGCTTCTGTCCCATCCTACCCGTTCAACTAACGACCCTCCACTAGTCAAGAGTGCGGTGGGTAAAAGTGGATACTCATTCAATCGCCATTTTATAGGGAATTTCCTTAAACACGCCTTATAGACCAGCTTCGTGAATGAGGCCTACTAACGGTAAGACTGACTTTTACTCATACATATATAATATTAGAATTTTAATGTTATATATAGTATAGGGTGTATTTTACACTTTTAAAATACTAGGTGGTCAGATTTAATAATTATACTTTTAATTTAATTAAATTGTAAACCAAAACTTTATGGATTTATTAAATCTCTTTTAACTATACACTTTAATTAATTAATAAAATCATAAGGGTGTGATTTGAACTTTTCAAAACAATACTAGGGTTTTAGAATTTAACATTTCTAAATTAACTTTTAATCAACTTTTAAATTCAAAAAAAAAATTGAGGGCAAGTTTTGAAACATTTCAGAACATTAGGGTTTTAACTATTTAAATTTCAAAACAAAACCTTTAAGTTCAAATTTAAACCATAAAACTTAAATGGGCACAATTGAAACTTTTTCACAACACAAGGATCAAATAACAAATAATAGAAATTAAAAAATTAATTTTGTCATTATCTATATTTAACCTAATTTCAATTTCTTGCAAGATAAATTACCCAATTAATACAAATAACCAATCTTTAATCATATAAGGAAGTTATTATCTAATCAATTGGTAATTATCTTGTGTTTTGGTATGGATAATCTTTTAGAAACAATAAAAATTGTATTTTATTAGTTTAAAACGAATATGGTAATTATCCTTAAGCAAAACAGCAATTAAATCCGAAATTCCCTCTGTCTGACGCTCCGACTCGCCGAGTCACACATTGGAACTCGCCAAGTAGGGCAGACTCGCCGAGTCAGTTCGAACAGAAGGCCAAAATTCGATTTTCAGTTAATAATTCAACATAGCATCACATACAATAGAAACCAATCAAGGCTCTGATACCACTAGTGGGTTCTAGCCATAAGAACAATCCTATGTGTTCATACAAACCCTAATACTTGGATCTAGGTTTCTCTATTGTACATGCAATGTATCCAAGACTTACAATCTTAGATCTAACATATTATAAACTGAAATTAGGGTTTAGAGAATTACCTTTGATTATTATGTAGCAATAACAATCTTAATTCCTCCTTACAATGACTTTAGAAAACCTAGAGTCACAATTGTCACTCCTCTAATGGCTCACAAACACCAAGAGCAAGAGGATGAAGAATAAGGAGAGTGGAGGCTGCCCAAAACGTCTAGAAACCCTAGAGGAACTCTTAGCCACGTTTTTGGGGCTTAAGGATACTATATATACATGTAGGCTATTAGGGTTTTCAACTAGGAAACCCTAATTTTACTGCTTAAGCCCTAAATAGCCCATGGACCCTTTTAGAATAACCCTTGGACGATTTCTAATGGGTTTCCCCATAGAACTCGTCCAACCTATTATTCCAAGGTGATCCATAGCCCAAATGTAATTATCTTATAATTACAGTTCCAGTCCCTTAAGTTTAATTAATCTCTTTTAGACACAAAATTAATTATCAATTAATTCTTGACTAATATTAATTAAACAATATGATTTCTCCTTTAATATATTATTCTCATAATATATTAATAAATCATAATTAATCCTTTTTCTCCATAATTCATCATTTCTCTCCATAATTCATCCTATCAAGTTGCTTTGGTGAAGGCAATCCAAAAGGACCATGCACCATCGGGTCAAGTACATACCAAAATAGTTATGGACTTAGACACTAATCCAACATTAACATCCCAAAAATCTTGATAATTTTTTTTCATTTGAATAAAACATTTCCATAGAACCATAAGATATAAACCACTATTTTCAAGTCAAATCCATATAATCAAAGTATCAAAGTCTGTCAAAACACAAATCAACAGGAGGATGTGTACGATCACACATTTGTCTTTCCCTTATCATCTAATGTACCTAAAACATTAAAACCAACAAATATAAGCCAAAGCTTAGTGAGTTCCCCTACAATACCCCACATAATAATACGCATACAAAGCATGCACATAAGTCCTGCAGCACAAGGCTGAACCGCCACCTGTGCCTTCAACAATAAGCTAGACCGCTCCCGAGCCTACAACATAAGTTGGACTGCTCCCCTGGGCCTACATTATCAACTGGACCACCCATGTATCATGTCCTTTGGTAAAAATCAGGACCGCCACAACCTAAATACATTATGTCGACATATCCACATAAACAAATAACCAACTATCATAGGTAATCAGAACAGATCTACCAATACAACAAATCACTACAACATACCAACATCTTATGCATAAGGATACATAACATAATCTAATGGGACGACTTTGGTGCCTTTGACCCACAAGTATAGTGAGAAACTCACCTCTCGTTCTAGAAGATAACAGAAATGATCCCGGTCTGATAACCAGATATACAGGTCACCTACACAACAAACAGGGAAAAATCTCAATCTACATCTTAACATATTTAATTAGGCCTACATTCAAACTTTGTCAAAGTCAACGTTCAATGGTCAAAAAGTTAACAGTCGGTCGCTACAAGGTTGACAAGCATATGCCACATCGCAGGGATAATAAGAAAAAAGGTCGTGAATCTACCAAACACCATGGCATGGTGACTAATCCCCCACACCATGGCATGGGAACCTTCCAGACCAGCCAAATCCATTAAGGTCTTAATCATTTCCCCCCTTTCATTCAAACATTCCAGAATGCTTCCAAACACCCGAAGGATCATAAAAATCACAGCTTTATAGACTTGCACGTCCAATGGATGTCTTCATCTCAAGTTATGTCAAAACGTGTAAAAATAGGATCAAGATCTCATGCAAGAGTTCAAAACTCTTTTAAACTTCAGATGCATCCCTCTAAACCATAAAAGGGACTCTGGGGATCCAAAAAGTTTGCAACTTTATGGAACCCCAACCTTCCAACTAGCCTAAACATGAAGGATAACATAAGAAAACCTAAATCTAAGCACATGTAGTCATATAGCTTGGAACTTGAGGACTTACAAAATTCTTGAAAACGTGCACAAGGAAGATGGTGAGGCTTGCAACCTGAGATGGTGCACTAAGACTCCTTCTCTTCTTCTTATTGGCCAAAAATCACCTAAAAACTCAAAGACTTCAAAAATGGAGCTAGTAATAGAGGTTGAGGGTGTGCAAACCCAACCCATCACATCCCTTGAATAGGTGTGAAAACCGAGGAATTAGGGTTGTCATTTAATAGCTGCTCATGTTGTGGCCAATATGATGTCACGTCATGGCACCTATTAAAGATGTGTGCATCCTCAGACCATGACCATGTCGTGGGAACTCATTCCCCACGTCGTGGCCACCAAAAATTCCTAACTTTAAACATTAATTTATTAAATGAACATACCATAAACTTGGTGTTACACAAATATAGCCATAAAGAAGACTAATTAAGAAAATGATTTTGCCCAAAACTTTATCTGAATTTGTGAGCTTGCATATATGCATTTCGATTTTCTAGTCGAAGTGTTGATTGAGAGAAGGAAATGAGCCAAGTTCATGCCAGTTTACATCATATTGAGGATGCGACCCACAGGAGACATAGGCATGTGTGTTTGATTCTTAACATTCTCTTTTATTGCTATTGTATTGTCAAGTTGGAGCTATCAAATGACCGCTAAGAACTCCATTATTCCTTGAACTAAAATTGGAAAAATATCCTCCATTAAACTTAAGAATGTTTCATGAAAATTTACCATTGAAACCTCCTATATATCTGCTATTATTTTTGATACCAAAATTATTAAAATTACCTCTAATGGATCTTCCTCATCCATGAAAATACTCCTTCCACCTCTTCTTCCTCCTCCGTTTTGTGGAAAACCACAAAATGGAAATATAAACTAGAATCGTGTCCATATTTATGAAAATTTTTACAAACACTAGTGGTGTTTTAGGGTGATGAGGTTGATTCTTAATCACCATTAGAGAAAAAAAATGTCAAATCACACCATCTGAGTGGCCCACATCAACCTCCCCAAGGCCAACGTGGAATGTCACTTGTGGACCACTAACGATATTTTGGGTGTACCAAGGATTGAACCTTGGACATCTTGTGTGTAATTTCACCCCTCAATTGCTACACTCACATCATAGGGCAATCTTTATTACAAAGTTATAAAAAGAAATGTTTCATCCTTGTAGACAATGAAGGACTATATTATATTTAACTACAAGATACTCTATTTACTTTAGTTGTTCATGAAGTCTCTCTCCATTTTATAACAATACAAAGCTATAGAGACTTAACCTTGTGTTGCATTTTGAAGTTTATTCTATAACTGAGACTTCTTAGAAAAAGTTTACTGTAAATAAGATTTTTATGCGAGTTTCTATATTTGAGAAATACATATAGCCACTAGATCAACTAAAGAATGAAAAATAACATTCCTACAAGCTTGAACATAACCATCAACTTTCTACCCTTGATAAAACTATGAAGCAGTTGTCGAAGGTGGAGAAAGAGAAGAATCAAAATAAGATTCTAAATCTAGAGTTTAACGAATTGTGTTGAACTAATTACCTCCAAACAATGTAATTTTGTTGAGCAAGTTAAGTACTTACAAAGTTTGTAATGTTTCTCACGAGAAGTTGAGTAATATTTCTTCTTGTTATTTGATCTTCACTTTTAAAAGTGAACATTTTGAATCAAAGAAAAATTTTCAATTAGATTATTTAAAAGAGGGAAATATGTTTATAAACATCTAAAAAACAATCTATAGAATCAAAAAGAAAGTCACACATGTGTAATTAATCTAAGATTTGAAGAACATATCTAAATAAAAGAATAGAAATCAAGAAAAAAATTGAGTTGTATCATTATAGATGTTCTAATACATAAACATAATGCAAAGAAAGAAAGAAGAAAGGAACATAATGATTTCATTATGTTGATTACTCAATGTGTACGTACTCTTTCTAAAAATACAAAAGACGAGAGAATAAATAGTTGATTGTTCATAACAGAACCTAACAACCATATAACGGTTTCTAACAACTACTTAACCAATATATCACTATATCTCATACCTATATGTTATTGGATACATTTTATAACTTCTTACATTTGTTGGGATATTTACCCAAACAGTCCCTACAAAAAAAAAATATATGTTTACAAAATGGTTCTTCTAGCTTACAAAATCGTCCTTGTTTTAATAGAAAGTTACAAAAATCATCGTTATATAGAAAATAATTTATAAAAAGTTCCCAATGCAAAATTATTTTTATATAACCCTATGTTTCAAAAAATTACAAAAATGGACCTTTCCGAATAACAATTTTAAATAAATGGTTGCTTTGTTTCATAAAATTATAGATACATAGTCCCATTCTATTAGCAAATTTACATAAATGGTCCCTGTGTTTCATAAAGTTATAGAAATATTCTCTACTTTTCAAAATTATAGAAATAATCTCTTCCAAAAGCAAAAATATAGAAATTGTTCATATGTTTTGCAAAACTAAAGAAATTGTCACCGTCTAATAACCAAATTTACAAAATTGTTCCATATCTAAGAAAATATTGTAAAATTGCATAAAAAAATTAATAAACACAGTGCAACATGTGCCACACCACTAATTCGTAATATGAGCAATTTACGAGCAAAAGGTTCATCATGAAGCCTCCCTTTGTTTCGTTAGTGAGGACGGAACACGAACAATATAAGAAGGTGGCCGAAACATGACATACCTAAAAAAATCAAATGTGAGAAACTATAAACAATAAATTTATCGTATAGTGTTATTAGTTAAATATACAAATATGTACCATAAAAGAATTATTAATATTTGTTTCTTTCAAATTCGATATTCTATTAACAAGTTATACATATAGTTTTTTTTTTTTGAAAACTAGCTAAATGAAATATACAATACAACAATCCTTGAATAAAATTACATACACTACCATAAACAATTAAAAACACAAACAAAACATCAATGTGACATATGGAAAGCATTCCTTGACGCAACATCTAATAAGTAGTCAATTAAAAACAATTTTGAAAAGATAAGACATAATGTCATCTATAAAAAGGAATTAATGTAAATAATATAAGTACGGGTCTTAAAAAGAATGAAAAATGTCATTGTAGCCTTACGTACTTACACATTTTGGTTTAAAAGGTCCCTATTGTTATTTTTTTGGCTTTATAAGGTCATTAATTCACATTTTACCGACTTTTAAGGCCATTTTCTAGAAAATGAAGGGGTTACCCGGTGACCCCCTTCCTAATCAGTCGGTTATGTTATACATTTCATAAAAAAATGATCGACCTCATACGCCAAATCAGATGCCACCTAACATATCGTTAAATGAGATATGTAACCCTTCCTCTAGAAGATGTATTCTTGTGCAGTCACTTTCATCTTCCCCTTTCTTCTATTTTCTTCTACTGTTCCTCGCAAAAACTCTCCACTGGATTCTTGCTATGACTGTCTACATGAAGATCAATTTTCATTTTGTGGATTTTGCTGGAATGGACAAAAATGAATTTGTGTTTTTCATTCAAAGATTTGCAAAAAAAACATGTGTTAATATGTACTTTTGCATGCCTGATATTGAGTTCCCTGATGGATTATAGATAATAGCAATTGAAAAAGACTACTAGGAGTTGATCGAAGTAGGGTATGATTGTGGTTGTTTAATTTCTGTGTACATGGATCATGTTGGTGTCAATGTCCATCAATGGATTCTTGATGAGCTAGATGAAGTATGCACCCCAGAGGACAAGTTTTCTGGTGTAAGTGAAGTAATAGAAGAGTTGCATACTGAGACAAAAGGTGGCATTGACCTAGATGAAGTGCAAGTGAAAGGTAATTTGGACGATAACATTGTAGATGTTGATTTCATTCGAATCAACAAGACCTTGAATGATGCGTTTTTGAACAAGCTCTACCCCAAGGAGCAACCAACCCTAGACAGTCCACCTCATGAGGATCCATATGACCAGATGGATTAAAACATGCCAATTCTTGAGGAGCTAACAACTTTTAATGAAAATGTTCATTCGAAAAAGCAAAATCATGTGTTAGAAGTTAGATTTGAAATTCCTAAACAGTTAAAACATATGTTGTGTAACTATGATGTTGCTAAAGGTTATCAATTGTGCTATAAAAAGAAATAACAGTAGGAGACTTTTAGTTAAATGTTGTTCAGGGTAGTGCAAGTTTAGATTGTGGGCTTCATGGATAAGTGAAGAAAATTCTTTCCAGATTAAGTCTCTTATAGATGAGCAAAATTATGCAAGAAAATTCAAAATGGGGTCAATTGTAAACTATGCATGGATTGATAGCCATTTCACAACACAATTCTTACAAAAACAAAAAATGAGTGTTAGGCTACTTAATGAAGAAGTGAAACAAAAATTTGATGTGAGTATGGGACGGTGTAAAAGAGCAAAGAAATATGCAGTTGAACAAATTGAAGGCACATTAGTTGAGCATTATGCCAAAATTTGGTCATATGGTGAGGAGATAAGGAGATCCAATTCAGGATCAACTGTCAAAATGGATGTCAACAGTGTGCCTGATGGGAAGACATATTTTAGTAAGTTTTATATATGTTTTGAGGGGTTGAAGCAAGGTTGGAAAGATAGTTGTAGAAGAGTAATAAACCTGGATGGTTCTTTCTTAAAGGGGTTATGTAGTGGAGAGTTGATATGTGTCTGTAACAACGCGAATTTTCAAACAAATTTTTCTTTTTAAAAATATATTTATTTCCATTCATAATAAGGCATAAATAGTTTAAGTATTCTGTCAAATACAAATAGTCAAAATCCCAAGATCATAAAAGCAGTCTTCAGTGTGTATCGATCACGCCGGCGCCTTCCCACGGTCCTCGCTAGTACCTGAAATACATGCACAACAACTGTAAGCATAAATGCTTAGTGAGTTCCCCAATATACAGCTTACGCACATACGCCTTTCCAGGCCCGACCTTCCGGTCCATGTGTCTCAGGGGACTTCCGTCCCTGCTGGATAAACCTTTCGGTCCTACCCACGCCGACCTTCCGGTCCATCACACAACATATCGCCTTCCGGCCCATAACATATTGCCTTCCGGCCCATAATATAATCGCCTTCCGGCCCATAACATACGTAGCACATATAACAAATAACTTACCACATATAGCATACATATCACATATCATATCCGACCTTCCGGTCACACAGTCAAACCCTTCCGGGTACAGTATAGTGAGAAGACTCACCTCGTAAAAGCTGAACGCTAGCAAATCCCGAAATGACTCGTGCACAACCGACGAGCTACAACCTCCCTATAACATCACATATCTCATTAATACTTATATCTTCTAAGTGTGACTATCCCTAAGAAGTCAGACTTAGGCCAACTCTGGTCAACGGTCAACGGTCAACTCGACCGGACTCGGCGAGTACCATGGCGACTCGGCGAGTCTAGACGTCCTCCAACTTTCTGAGATTCCTTATCTACTCGTCGAGTATCCTCCTCGACCCGACGAGTTACTCCTGGAAGAATCGCGGGGCCACCCCGACTCCACTCGCCGAGTCTGAAGAACAACTCGGCGAGTCCCAGTAAATCTTCAAGCTACTCGCCGAGTCTGAAGAACAACTCGGCGAGTCCATGCCATGCAGACGATCAACTGCTCCCTGAATTACGTATGGTCCCGAGATATACAATCATGGGACTTTCTGGACTTCTAAACGCCTTATTACTGGGGTATAAACGTCTGGGTAATAACATAATAACCCATCCAATCACTAAATGGGTTTCAAAAACCCTAGATTCGCATACACATCAAAATAACAGAAAGGAATCCGAAATATTACCTGGAATATGCCCTCTCTGTGTCTCCAAACCACAGAACTCGAATCCCTTGCTGTTCCTTTAGCCAAAACCCTTCTCCTCCTTACCCAACAATTTCTTCAAGCCCTAATATCCTCCAATCTTGCTCTAGATGCCCACAGCCGTTTAGGGTTCCTCTCAATCGACTAAAGACGGACAATGACGGCCTATAAGAGCATTATATACGATCCAAAACCGAACGGTTAGGGTTTCTGCTGAACAGCGTCGACTCGCCGAGTCCATATCTGGACTCGTCGAGTCCAGTCGCGGACCCGCGACCAAGTCTGCGATCCTACTCGGCGAGTCTATGCTCCAACTCGCCGAGTCCCCTCTTAACTCACCCCAAAACATAATTAAACAATACCTGAGATTTCGGGCTGTTACAACTCTCCCCCACTTGGATTAGACTTCGCCCTCGAAGTCTCACTCTGCAAATAGTTCCGGATGCTGCTCCCGCATCTCGCGTTCCGGTTCCCAAGTCATTTCCGATCCTTTACGGTGTTGCCATTGAACCAACACCAGAGGTACCTCCTTGTTCCTCAGAACCTTGATCTTCCGATCTCTGATAGCCACTGGTCTCTCCGCGTAATTCAGGCTCGCATCCACCTGAATATCCTCCAATGGAACCACTGCCGACTCATCGGCTATGCACTTCCTCAACTGCGACACATGAAAAGTGTCGTGGATCTGACCCAACTCCGCTGGCAACTCCAACCGATAGGCTACCCGGCCTATCCTTGCAATCACACGAAATGGCCCAATATACCGGGGCCCCAATTTTCCCCTCTTCCTGAATCGAATCACTCCTTTCCAAGGAGAGACCTTCAGGAGAACGAAGTCGCCGACCTGAAATTCAAGCTCGGATCGGCGCCTGACTGCATAACTCTTCTGTCGGCTCTGGGCAGTCAATAACCTTTGTCTCACTTGTTGAATCTGCTCTGACGTCTGGAGCACGATCTCCGTGCTGTCCATCACTCTCTGTCCCACCTCTCCCCAGCAAATGGGGGTCCGACACCTCCTACCATACAACAACTCAAAAGGTGGCATACCAATGCTCGAATGATGGCTGTTGTTGTAGGAAAACTCTGCCAATGGTAAATACGCATCCCAACTACCCCCGAAGTCTAACACGCACGCTCGGAGCATGTCCTCTAGCGTCTGAATCGTCCGCTCGCTCTGTCCGTCTGTCTGGGGATGGTATGCGGTACTAAAATGCAATTTAGTACCCAGCTCCTCATGGAATTTCTTCCAGAACCTGGAAGTGAAGCGCACATCACGATCTGACACAATCGAGATCGGCACCCCATGCCGAGATACCACTTCTCTCACATATATCTCTGCCAACTTCTCCGCTGAAGAACTCTCGCTGATGGCAAGGAAGTGTGCACTCTTCGTCAACCTATCCACAATCACCCAAATTGCATCAACTCCCCTGGCAGTTCTCGGCAATTTGGTGATGAAATCCATAGTGATCTGCTCCCACTTCCACTCGGGGATTTCCAATGGCTGTAACTTGCCATGCGGTCTCTGGTGCTCAGCCTTAACCCTACGGCAGGTCAAGCACCGCTCGACGAACCATGCAACGTCCCTCTTCATACAGGGCCACCAATACTCTTTCCTCAGGTCCAAATACATCTTCGTAGCACCGGGATGGATCGAGAATTTCGATCTATGAGCCTCTTCCATCAAAGTAATACGCGTACCGCCCACAAACGGTACCCAAATCCGACCCTGAAACGTCATAAGCCCTCGCCCATCCTTAACGAACTCTGAAATTAATCCCATGACCCGCTCTTTCTTCTGCATTTCTGGTCGCACAGCTTCGGCCTGCGCCCCACGAATAGCATCCAATACTGGAGTCATCACAGTCAGTCTCAAGCATACATCTCGCAATGGAGTGCTCTCCGCCCTGCGGCTCAACGCGTCGGCTACCACATTAGCCTTACCTGGGTGGTACAGGATCTCACAATCATAATCCTTGACCACATCCAACCACCTCCTCTGATGCATATTTAGGTTGGGCTGATCCATCAAATACTTCAAGCTCTTATGGTCCGTATATATCGTACATCGAACCCCATACAGGTAGTGACGCCAAATCTTGAGAGCGAACACTACTGCTCCCAACTCTAAATCATGCGTGGGATATCTCGCCTCATGAGGCTTCAGCTGCCTCGACGCATACGCTATCACATGACCCCTCTGCATCAACAGTGCACCCAGTCCCGAAATCGATGCGTCGCAATATACCACAAAACCCTCCATCCCTTCAGGAAGAGCTAATACCGGGGCTTCGCACAACCTCTGGCGAAGTGTCTCAAAGGAGGTCTGCTGCTCGGGCCCCCATGAGAATGCAACACCCTTCCGGGTTAATCTGGTGAGTGGCACTGCGATCTTGGAGAAATCCTTGATGAATCTCCGATAATACCCTGCCAACCCCAGGAAGCTCCTGATCTCAGAGGGTGACTTCGGCACCTCCCAACTCATCACCGCCTCAACCTTGGCCGGATCGACCAATATCCCTTTCTGATTGACAACATGTCCTAGAAATTGGACCTCTCGCAACCAGAAGTCACATTTGGAGAACTTTGCATAAAGCTTCTCCGACCTCAATACTTCAAGGACCTCCCTCAAATGCTCCTCATGTTGCTCTCTAGATCTAGAATACACCAGAATGTCGTCGATGAATACAATCACTGACCGATCCAACATCGGTCTGCATACCCTGTTCATGAGATCCATGAACACCGCCGGGGCATTGGTGAGTCCGAAAGGCATCACCACAAACTCATAATGCCCGTATCGCGTCCTAAACGCTGTCTTCTGGACATCCTCCTCCCGCACTCTCACCTGATGGTACCCTGACCTCAGATCGATCTTGGAAAACCAAGTTGCTCCCTGCAACTGATCGAATAAATCATCGATCCTCGGCAACGGGTAACGGTTCTTGACCGTCAACTTGTTCAACTCCCGGTAATCAATGCACATCCGGTGTGAACCATCCTTCTTCTTGACGAACAGAATAGGTGCTCCCCACGGCGAGCTGCTCGGCCGAATGAATCCCTTCCCCAACAGCTCCTGGAGCTGCGAGGACAACTCTTGCATCTCTGGAGGTGCAAGACGATAAGGCACTTTAGCAACAGGCGCGGCCCCCGGAACCAGGTCAATACCAAACTCTACTTGCCTCACAGGAGGTACTCCCGGCAGCTCCTCGGGGAAAACATCTGGAAACTCACGCACCACAGGGACCTCCTCAACTGATTTCGGTCTCTCGGGAACCTTCCACGTATCCATCACATACGCCACAAAACCCTTACAGCCCTGCTGTAGACACTGCCTCGCCCTAGCGGCCGAACAAAAAGCTGATCCCGAACGGGTACCCTCGCCGTACACCGAAAGGACTCCCCCACTATGGTCTCGTATGGTCACCAGCTGACGCTCACAGTCGATGACAGCGCCAAATCGGCTCAACCAGTCCATGCCTACGATGACACAAACATCACCCATCGCAATAGGGATCAGGTCAATCGGGAATTCAACCCCGAAAACCTCTAGTACACATTCCCGAAGAACCTCCGTGGCACAAATCACTTTCTCGTTAGCTATAGAAACTCTCAAAGGTCGACTCAACGACTCACGACTAAAGCTGATATGCTGACTAAAGGCTAAGGACACAAAGGACCTACTCGCACCCGAGTCAAATAACACTAAGGCAGGCACAGAGTTCACAAGAAACGTACCTACGCATATAATAACATAAGCATAACATCTCGACATTAAAATAATTACATGAATTACAACATACCTGCCACAACATCGGGCGCAGCGCGGACCTCCTCCGCAGTCAGCTGAAAGGCTCTTCCCCGAGCCCTCGGGGCCTCGGCCTTCACCGGTCGAGTGGCAGTAGCTCCGGCAGCAGGTGCAGATCCCTGAAGAAGCTGAGGGCACTCGGCCTTCCTATGGCCAGTCTGGTTGCAATGAAAGCAAACCGTAAATCCCTTGGGACACTCCCTAGCAATGTGCCCCTCCTTGCCACACTTGTAGCAAGCACCAGATCGACACGCCCCCTCGTGACCCTTGCCGCACTTTCCGCAAGTGCGGCTCTTCGAACCTCCCGTCCTCGCATCGGCGGACTTGGTCCGCTTGGCTGCCGGCTGGAACTGAGCCGGTCGCCGGTCCACCCGCTGAGACTCGGCCTCCTCCCTGGCCTGGGTCTCCAACTCGATCTCGCGCTTCCTGGCATTCGCCTGAAGCTCAGCAAAAGTATGGTAGGTGGAGTTCGACACAAACTCCCGGATATCCCTCCTCAACACTCCCAAGTACCGGCTCATCCGAGCCTGATCAGTGGACACCAGCTCGGGGCAGAACATCGCCCTCTCATGAAACTTCCGCGTAATCACCGCAACAGAATCAGTACCCTGCTTGAGGGTTAAGAACTCCTGCACCAATCGTTCCCTCTCCACCGGGGGAACGTACTCATCCCTGAACATGGCAGTAAATCCCTCCCATGTCACCGTTGTAGTCTCTGCCAAGGTGAAGTTCGCCGTCACGAACTTCCACCAGTCCTTCGCTCCCAGGCGGAGCTGGTTCAAAGCGAACCGTACCCTCAGGTGCTCTGGGCATGAACACGTGTAGAAGCACCCCTCTATGTCCGCGATCCACCTCATCGCAGCAATCGGATCCTGCGTCCCATCGAACTCCGGTGGCTTCGTGTTGCTGAACTCTCGGAACAGCAACGAGTCACCTCCCTGTGGCCTAGCAGCGGCCACAGCTGCGGTAGCTGCAGCGGTTGCAGCCTCAGTCAACGCGGCGTACCGCTCATCGAATGTCTCCATCAGGGTGGTCTTAATAGACCCAAACATCTCCGGGATCTCAGCCCGGATCGCGGCCGCCACCTCCTCGTGAATCATCTGACGAATATCCTCGTCACTCACACCGCTTGTACTCGCTCCGTGGCGTGGTCTAACCATGATGTCTCTGAAATACAACATAAAACTATCAGAGACTCCTCCGAGTATAATCGTACTCGATACGCAACCCTACTCAGTCCCCGATATCCAGGGATTCTTACTTGGGTCTCCCACTGACCCGGTGTCCTCGGTAGTACGGGCCCAATACTACCGACCACACCGCATCAGTGTTCATCCCAAGTCCTCCTCCCCAAACTCCGGATAGTGAGTACTCTACTGCTGATATGCACTATCTACCCGCATGCTAGCAACGCATCTTATATAGGCAAATTCCCCTAGACTAAGGCATCACAAATCAGGCCATTCTAGTCCTATCATGGATACCTAGTCTTCTAGCATGCATAACAATTCATATCATATAATATTGTAAGGTATTTTGGGGATCTTTACCGTTCGGGCGCTGACTGATCGTACACACTGCTTCTTTCTTGCTTACCACAAAACCATTTACAAAAGTTTATGCCTTTATTTAAGAAGTTTCCCTCAAATCCTCGGTTTGAGTTCAGCTACTCCCGAAGGTGCACCCGAATCCCTCAAACCAAGGCTCTGATACCAATTGTAACAACGCGAATTTTCAAACAAATTTTTCTTTTTAAAAATATATTTATTTCCATTCATAATAAGGCATAAATAGTTTAAGTATTCTGTCAAATACAAATAGTCAAAATCCCAAGATCATAAAAGCAGTCTTCAGTGTGTATCGATCACGCCGGCGCCTTCCCACGGTCCTCGCTAGTACCTGAAATACATGCACAACAACTGTAAGCATAAATGCTTAGTGAGTTCCCCAATATACAGCTTACGCACATACGCCTTTCCAGGCCCGATCTTCCGGTCCATGTGTCTCAGGGGACTTCCGTCCCTGCTGGATAAACCTTTCGGTCCTACCCACGCCGACCTTCCGGTCCATCACACAACATATCGCCTTCCGGCCCATAACATATTGCCTTCCGGCCCATAATATAATCGCCTTCCGGCCCATAACATGCGTAGCACATATAACAAATAACTTACCACATATAGCATACATATCACATATCATATCCGACCTTCCGGTCACACAGTCAAACCCTTCCGGGTACAGTATAGTGAGAAGACTCACCTCGTAAAAGCTGAACGCTAGCAAATCCCGAAATGACTCGTGCACAACCGACGAGCTACAACCTCCCTATAACATCACATATCTCATTAATACTTATATCTTCTAAGTGTGACTATCCCTAAGAAGTCAGACTTAGGCCAACTCTGGTCAACGGTCAACTTGACCGGACTCGACGAGTACCATGGCGACTCGGCGAGTCTAGACGTCCTCCAACTTTCTGAGATTCCTTATCTACTCGTCGAGTATCCTCCTCGACCCGACGAGTTACTCCTGGAAGAATCGCGGGGCCACCCCGACTCCACTCGCCGAGTCTGAAGAACAACTCGGCGAGTCCATGCCATGCAGACGATCAACTGCTCCCTGAATTACGTATGGTCCCGAGATATACAATCATGGGACTTTCTGGACTTCTAAACACCTTATTACTGGGGTATAAACGTCTGGGTAATAACATAATAACCCATCCAATCACTAAATGGGTTTCAAAAACCCTAGATTCGCATACACATCAAAATAACAGAAAGGAATCCGAAATATTACCTGGAATATGCCCTCTCTGTGTCTCCAAACCACAGAACTCGAATCCCTTGCTGTTCCTTTAGCCAAAACCCTTCTCCTCCTTGCCCAACAATTTCTTCAAGCCCTAATATCCTCCAATCTTGCTCTAGATGCCCACAGCCGTTTAGGGTTCCTCTCAATCGACTAAAGACGGACAATGACGGCCTATAAGAGCATTATATACGATCCAAAACCGAACGGTTAGGGTTTCTGCTGAACAGCGTCGACTCGCCGAGTCCATATCTGGACTCGTCGAGTCCAGTCGCGGACCCGCGACCAAGTCTGCGATCCTACTCGGCGAGTCTATGCTCCAACTCGTCGAGTCCCCTCTTAACTCACCCCAAAACATAATTAAACAATACCTGAGATTTCGGGTTGTTACAGTGTCGTAGGAAGAGATTCTAACAATCATATTTTCCTAATAGCTTGGCCAATTGTTTGTATGGAAACAAAGACAATTGGAAATGGTTTTGGAGAATCTTAAAGATGACCTACAAATGGCAAATGGTTTTGGTTTTACCTTGATGATAGATCAACATAAGTAATGTCACTTACTATACAACTTAATGTAATTTCTTAATGAATTTGTATTTTCTTAACCAATGACCTTAAATTGTGTGGGGGCTATTAGAGGGTGTATGTAACACCCGGTTCCAGGTACTAAGTTAAGTTAATTTTATAATTTTTACCCTTGGACTCAACAAATTGAAGGCCCAACTCGTCGAGTAAGAACGAATCCAGGTCAGGGACTAAGTAGCCTACTCGACGAGTCAAAAGACTGACTCGGTGAGTAGGAAATGTTTGATGGAAACCTTAATTGCAAGGGTTTGCCTCCCTATTTAAAGAACATAACGCCCCTGTGGCCTCCCTTATCACTGCATCAACGTCCAGAAAGACCTAAACTGCCACCCTTAAGCGTTGTGAGTATTTGAGTGACATTTCTTAATTTATCTTGTGTGATTGAAGTTGGGTGAAGAAGAGGAAGAGGGAGGATTCAAGAGGAGATTTCAGATCCAGAATCAACATCATCTTCTCCTCATTTTCTAGCAATAAAGCTTCACACTTGACTTATTCTTTCCTAGATCTTCTTATGGTTATTTTGCGCTTTGAAGCTTGATTCTTGGGATTTCGACGTCCCAAGTTGATACACCTTCAGATCTAGACCTTGAAGGGTCCTCATGGCATAAAGGTGCCATCTTTATGGCCATGAGAACCCCCATGCATGCTATTAACCCCCCATTTTGAACTTTTAAGCTCAAATGTTGCATGCAAGCACGTAAAGTTTATGACTTTACGTGTTATATCGTCCTTAGGAGCCTAGATCTACCTTTTGGTTAAGTTTTGCACATCAGAAATCGATTAATGGGCTTGGTCATTCGTAGACTCGACGAGTCAGTTTTGGGAGTCGGCAAGTCATGGGTTGATTCCCCAAATCAGTTCGGGGTTCCAAGGAACCCAATTGAGTTTTAGAGAAGATTAGATGAGTCCATAGGAATGACTCAATGTATTAGGACATAGCCATGGCCTGGAAACTATGGGACTCGGCGAGTGGAAGAACACACTTAGCGAGTTCAAGGCAATCTCCCAACCCATGAAGATAGACTCAACGAGTTGTTCATATACCTCGGCGAGTTACAGATTGGACATGTTTATATGATGAAGATAGACTCGACGAGTTGTTCATACAACTCGGTGAGTCGGTTAAAGGATGTCCCGATATCTTGAATAAAGGAGAACTCGTCGAGTTCTTGTTAAACTCGGCGAGCAGAATTGAGTTGAGGAAAAATGAAGGACTAGGGGACTCGACGAGTTGGCAGGCTAACTCGGCGAGTCAGGTCAATTGGAAGTTGACTTTGACCAAGATGTTGACTCTAGCCAGGGGTAAAATGGTCATTTTACCCTGACAATAGTTGTCGGTGTTAACTAAGTGTCATTGTGGAAATTATAGTCGGGGAGTCGCCGGAGCAGCAGTCAGACATTTACCGCTCAGTATTTCAGCAGTCAGCTTCGCGAGGTGATTTCCTTCCAGTAGGAGCGGGTCTACGGCCACAATGCCGGCCCGTTTAGATGATAGTAGTTCCGGACTTGGGTCCGATGTCGGGGTAGTCCCAAGAAGTAGTTTGTATGCTTGATGTCTTGTGATTCATGCATGTATATGTGATTATGTTATATGTTACGATCATGTTTATGCTATATTCAATTTATTCCAAACTTTGGTCTGATACAGCGGGCAAGGCCCTAGTTATTCCGTACTTCGTTCTGATGTAGGGGGAGAGGCCCTAGTTCATCCGGACTTCGGTCCGATGCAGCGGGCAAGGCCCAAGTTATTCCGGAATCTGGTCTGATGCTGTGGGCGAGGCCCTAGTTAGTTCGGACTTCGGTCCAAAGCAGTGGGCAAGGCCCAATATTTGCTTTATATGTTATTGTATGGTATGTGGTAGTTTGGGGGAGCTCACTAAGCTTCGTGCTTATAGTTTCAGTTTTGGTTTCATGTACTTCAGCGAACAAAGGGAAGGGCTCGAGTTGATGGCGTGACACACACCACAGTCTTCAGCCTGGGATTGATTGAATATGATATTTCTCATTTTGTTTTGATACAGTATTTGATACGAGATTTGAGATACATGATACTTGGTTTCTTTTATTGATCATGGATGTTTATGTTTTGTTAGTGTTTTTCAAATGAAAATTTTAGACTGTATTTTTGGGATGTTTCACTGTGAAAGAAGTATTGCCTCCTACTAAACACCGACAATGTGCAAGGTATCTTGTTGCAAAATTCAGGAAAAGATTCAGTGGTGCACATTATGAGATGATGTTTTGGAAGGCATACAAGGCATCCACTAAGCCAATATTCAATTCAACCATGAAGGAAATCCAACTCCTTAATCCTGCAACATTTGATTACCTTATGGAAAAGAACATATAATCATGGTGTAGAGCTTTCTTTCAAGAGGGTGGGATGTGTGATGCATTTGAAAATGGATTATTTGAAAGTATTAACAATGTCTTTAGAGATGCAAGAAAAAAAAATCAAAATCACAATGTTAGAAGAATTTAGGTTGTATGTGGTTGCTGGTATATTTCTATCCCTTATCTTATTGCATATATTTGTTTTATACTTACCTGTTGTACCTGTAATTAGGTATGTTTTTAGTGAACTCCTTACCTACATTGGTTTTCTTTGACTCGGGGACGAGTCGGTCGTTTGTATCTCAGACGTTTAGTAGGGATTTCAATGTGCCATTGGGAGAGTTAGAGTGTTCGTTGCGAGTCTCTATCGCCAATGAACATGAGGATTTTGCTTCTTCAGTCTACCGAGGATGTGAGTTGGAGATCTTTGGGGTGTCTTTCCTGACCGATTTGATTTTGATCCCCATGGGGGATGTGTGTGTGATTGTGGTTATGGACTGGCTTAGTCGATTCGGTGCTATGATCGACTGCAAGGGTCAGCGAGAGGTGGTTCGAACCCCAAGTAGGGGAAAACTAATTGTCTATGGCGAGGGTACCAGGCAGGGATAAGGGTTTTGTTCAGCTGTCAGGGCTTGGCAGTATATTCAACACATGTGTGCGGGTTATCTAGTGTACGTGGTGGATACGCGGGACAAAGATCAGATTTCAGTATCAAAGTTTCTAGTGGTTAGGGAGTTCGCTGATGTATTCCCAGAGGAGTTACTCGGAGTGCCTCCGGAGAGGGATATCGAGTTTAGGATCGACCTAGTGCGAGGCGCGGCTCCTATCACCAAGCCGTCGTACCGATTGGCACCACCAGAGATACAGGAGCTGTCATAACAGCTGCAGGAACTGCTATGAAAGCAGTTTATTCGTCCGAGCAGTTCCCCATGCAGAGCACCAATACTCTTCGTTGGGAAGAAGCACGGATCACACCGGATGTGCATCGACTACCGGGAATTGAACAAGTTGACAGTGAAGAACCGTTATCCGCTCTCGAGGATAGACGATTTCTTTGATCAGTTGCAGGGTGCGTCTTGATTTTCCAAGATAGACTGGAGGTCTGGGTATCACCAGGTCAGGGTTAGAGACGAGGACGTGGAGAAGACTGTGTTCCGAACTCGTTATGGGCATTACGAGTTCGTGGTGATTCCATTCGGGCTCACCAATGCGCCAACAATATTTATGGACCTAATGAATCGGGTGTGCATACCGATGTTTGATCGCTCAGTCATCGTGTTTATAGATAATATCTTTGTGTATTCCAAGACCCAAGAGCAGCACGAGGAGCACCTCAGGGAGTTGTTGGGAGTTATTAGACGAGAACAGCTTTATTCCATGTTCTCGAAGTGCGAGTTTTGGTTACGAGAGGTCCAGTTCCTAGGACACCTCGTTACCTAAGAGGGGATTTTGGTCGGTCCGTCCAAAATCGAGGCAGTCATGCAGTGGGAGGTTCCGAAATCTCCTTCAGATTTACCTCTCGATTATGGCAGAAGTTCCACGAGGAACTAGGCACGCGGCTTCCTTTTAGCATAACTTATCATCCACAGACCGACGGTCAGAGTGAGCGGACCATACAGACCCTCGAGGACATGTTGAGGGTGTGTGTTATTGATTTTGGTGGGAGCTCAGATTCCCACCCCCTTGCAGAGTTCGCCTACAACAACAACTATCATTCCAGCGTTGGCTCCCCGCCTTTTGAGCTGTTGTATGGTCAGAGATGTCACACCCCAGTTTGTTAGGGTAAGGTCGGATATAGGGTGATGGGACGGATGGAGGTAGTCTTGCACACTACCAAGAAGATTCAGTAGATTAGGCAATGACTACAGACCGCTCAAAGTCGACATAAGAGATACGCCAACAGATGTCAATCTGAGTTAGAGTTCCAGGTTGGTGACATGGTAATCTTGAAGGTTTCGCCCTGGAAGGGCGTGACCCACTTCAGGAAGAGGGGAAAATTGGGTCCTCGATATATTGGGCCGTTCAGGATCATTGCCAGCGTTAGCAAGGTGGCTTACAGACTAGAGCTACCGGAGGAGCTCAGTCAGATCCATAACACTTTCCACGTTTCACAATTGCAAAATTGCATTATGGATTAGGAGGCGGTAGTATCGTTGGATGACATTCAGGTCGATGAACGCCTGAATTATGTTGAGAGGCCCGTGGCCATTCTAGAGAATAAGGTGAAGGTTCTGTAGAACAAGGAGATACCTTTGGTAAAGGTACAGTGGGAGCACCGGAGTGGGTCCGAGTGGACGTGGGAACCGGAGGCAGAGATGCAGGAGCACTATCTGGAGTTGTTCGACACAGCAGACTTCGAGGACGAAGTCTGGTTCAAGTGAGGGAGAATTGTAACACCCCGACTTTCAGGTATTAATTTTATATATTTTGCAAGGTCTAATCGACGAGTTGGATGCTCTGACTCGCCGAGTAGAAATGGATTGGGCCACGTGTTTAAATGACCTACTCGCTGAGTCCAAGAAATGACTCGACGAGTAGGAGTTGGAGGATGAAACCCTAATTTTTGGGGTTTTGCACCCCTATTTAAAGGATCATTGGCCCCTTTAGCCTCCCTTACAACCTCTTGAGAGTTCAGAAAACCCTAATATAAGTGTGTGCTCCATTCTTGTGTGTTTTAAGCTTTGGAAGGTGGATCTTAGTGAGAAGAGCTTGGAGAGCAAGTGGCTAGAAGCAAGGAACATGTGGGGATCTAAAATCAACCCCAGTTGGCATCCTTTGAAGGTATCAAGTCTTTACCTTGACCTCATTTCATTCTAGATCACTCTTGGTTAAAGATTAGGGCTTTTCTAGCATATTAAGAAGCTATTCTTAGGTATGAGCTAAGATCTGAAATTGTAACTTCAGATCTGAACTCTCTTTGGTCCCTAAGTCCATAAAGCTTCCAACTTTAGCAAGTATGAACCTCTCCTTGAGTGTAAAACTCCATTACAAGCTTGTTTATGACATTATAAGCCTTGCATGCACATACAACTTGCAACTTTATGTGATAAACATGCCTTGGGAAGCTGGACTCGGCAGGTTGCATGGCCAACTCGGCAAGTCCGATTAAGATTGTCATATAAGGACTTCTGCATGGACTCGGCGAGTCGGTGGGGTGACTCGGCGAGTCAACTAGGGTTTTCCCAACTTTTGGACACGCTTGAACTCGGCGAGTTGTAGGAAACTCGACGAGTCGGGTCAACATGGACTGTTGACCTTGACCGTTGACTTTGATCTTCGCCAAGGGTTGGCTAATTGACTTCTAGGGTATTTTGGTAAATGAGAAATTTATGAGTATGGTTTTATGGTAAATATAGGTGGTGGAGTTTGTGGCGGTGATCCAAGAGTTTGAGCTTATTTTTCGAGTCGACAGTTGCGAGATGAGTTATTCTCACTATATCAATATGGTCTAAGGCAACAATGTCGGCCCATCTGATTGTATCTGGGTTTGTTTCATGAAATGCTTATTAATTTACATCCTAGTAGTTAGGATGGTGATATGCTATATTAGTGATCGGTTAGGTATGTATCCTGGTAATAGGATGTTGCTATGATTAGTGATCAGTTAGATCGGTTTGACTGTTATGTATGCTAGCGTATGATATATATGATATGTATGATATGTGCACATGTTTGTTGATTGGGGGTTGGGTTGAGGCGGTCCTTCTTTGTGCAGAAGGCCAGCATACCCAGGGCGCTCTGGATATACTGAAGGTCCTGCAAAAGGGTTCAGTTAGGCCGAAGGCCTAACGAGCGGTCCGAATAGGCTGTAGGCCCTGCGAGGTGGTGTAGACGTGCCAAAGGCTCGGAGAGCGGTCCATATAGGCTGAAGGCCTGCAAGGAGGTCCAGTCAGGTTGAAGGCTCATTATGCATGTTGTTTACCTATATGTTTATATGATATGGTTATGACTGTATGGCGTTGGTATTTTGGGGGAACTCACTAAGCTCTCAGGCTTACGGTTTCAATTTATCGTTTCAGGTACATAAGGGGACTGTGGCAAGGCAAAGGCGCGATCATGCTACTCCTCACTTTTTATGACTATGTTTTTGGGAGACTCTGATATAGACTATTTTTAAAACGAATTTGTAATGACTGTTTGTTTTATATGTTTTAAAAGTTTCAATTTGGCATGATTTTTATGGGTGTTACAAGTTGGTATCAGAGCCTTGGTTTGAGTAAATTGGAGAAATATTCGTGTGAATCCAGTCTCAAATCAAGAAAAAGATTCTCAAAATGGTTTTCAAAATATTAATGGAGGATGCAAGAGTACGATCAGACGGAGCTCACTGATAGACCCCAAAATACCTTACGGATTATTTGATTTTGTGATATGTTAGAACAAAATGCTAGTACTTGGCTAGGAATCTTCAGGAATTGCATGATTATACGATGCCTAATAGCCTAGGGTTTTCCTTATATGAAATTGACATCATTACTGTAGTTACTTAGTGTATGCATCACGGTCGTATATAATTAAGATCTTATAGGCTGAGAATGTTTGGTTTGGCCTTATTTCCTGTTCTTGTTTGATGAAGGGCTTAGGGTAGGATCAGGTATTCAAAAGTCTATAGGGTCCAACGTTATGTATGGTTAGCATACACGAGTGCTACAGGGTTGGTGGAAGTTTCATGGATATGTGGATTATGTGAGGCTGGTAGGTCAGTTGTGAGACAATTAGCCTTCCTCTAGGAGTGAGGATGGAGCGACTACCATGTATATGTATGTTGTTAGGGTGTTTTAATGATACTTAAGACAAATATGGGTAGGTGTGGAAGGTAGTATGGGCCCGTACTACTGAAAGCATAGGATCCATACGCGTAGCAAGGAAGTCACAACCCCAAGGGTTCAGTCGGGAGTTGGTTCCCTGTTATTTATGCGGATTATCTGATATCTTCCTGTTATATTTTCAGTATGGTGGTTACGAGGCATTTTGTGACTGGATCCGGATCGGGATCAGGGCAGGGAGATCAGGAGGCCCTGACAGCGCCCGAGGTTATCAGACAGGATGGGCCAACATTGACAGAGGATCGTGTTAGGGAGATCGTCCGCAATGAGGTGGTCGAGATTGTCCGTGGCAGATTCCGGAGTTGTTTGGGTCTATAAAGACTACTATGATGGAGTACTTCGATGATAGATACGCAACCCTTGCCGAGATGGCTGCCGCAACAGCTACAACGGCTGTAACCGCGGCAGGGGGAGGAGTTGGTCGGGCATTCTAGTACCGGGACTTCGATAACACGAAGCCCCCTAATTTTGATGGGATTCAGGATCCCATCAAGGCCATGAGGTGGTTATCTGGTGTGGAGGGGAGTTTCTGTTGGATTAGTGTCTAAGTCCATAAATATTTTGGTATGTACTTGACCCGATGATGCATGGTCATTTTGGGTTGCCTTCACCAAAGCAACTTGATTGGAGAAATAAATAAAGAGAGAGAGGTTATTATGATTTATTAATATGTTATAAGAATAATATATTAAAGGAGAAATCATATTTGTTTAATTAATATTGGTCAATAATTAATTAAGAATTAATTTTGTGATCAAGTGTAATTAATTAAACTAAAGGGGCTGAATTGTAATTATGTGATAGTTACAAAATAAGGTAAGGATTATCTTGTATATATGGTGAACGAATTTAAGGATAAAGAGCCTTAGAATTCGAGTATGATAAGGATTCAAGGATTATCTTATTGGTTGCTTGGTGGATAAGCAACTAGATAAGGATAATGACTGAAACCCTATCTCTACACCTATATAAACACCCCTAGGGTCATGAATTCGTGTATCCCTTCCCAAGAAGTCTTAGAGACGAATTCTAACCTCCCTCCTCTCTCTTTATACCTTCTCCACTTGCTTATGGTGTTTGTAAGCCATTAGAGGAGTGACACTTGTGACTCTCAGCTTTCCAAGGTCAATTCAAGGAGGAGTTAGATTGTTATTGCTATATAACAATCAAGGTATGTTCTTAAACCTACTTACATGTGAATTCTGATTTCCATATGCTAGAATTAGGGTTTATAGTCTTGGATTCAAAGCATGTACAATAGAGAAACCTAGATCCAAGCATTAGGGTTTGTATGAGCACATAGGATGTCTTATGACCAAAACCCATCAGTGGTATCAGAGCCTAGCCTGGTTTGAATTGTATTGATGCATTGTATATCTAAAAAATTCGTTTTTTTTTGGTGTTTTGGAGGCTGGACTCGCCGAGTCTGTAGCTGAACTCGCCGAGTCCAGGCTTGACTCGACGAGTCAACTCGTCAGATAGAGCTTATCTCGGGATTTCTTGTTGTTTTTGCATTGGGATAGTTACCTTATCATGGTAGATCAATATTAATCCGATTATATGATATATTTGACTATATTTTTGATCTAATTGAAGATATTTATCAATTAATTAGATAATTGTTACCTTATTTGATATATGTTAAGTTATGGAAATTATTTGATCATTATCTTGCAAGAATTTGAACTAGATCTAATTAGATAACCACCAATTATAGTTAATTGCCTTATTTGAATTATGTGATCTAGAATATTCTTGACAAAGTTTGGAATAGTTTCACATTAATCCCTTTAGGTTTTATATTTTAAATTTGAACCCAAAAGTTTTGTTGTTTTGAAATTTAAATAGTTAAAACCCTAATGTTTTGAAAAAGGTTTCAAAATTTGCCCTCAAGTTTTGGAATTTAAATTTTGATTAAATAGTTTAATTTTGATGTATATTTAAATTCTAAACCCTAATGCGTTGAAATGTTTCAAAACTTGCCCTCAAGTTTTGGAATTTAAAAGTTGATTAAAAGTTTAATTAGGAATGTTAAATTCTAAAACTCTAGTATAGTTTTGAAAAAGTTCAAATCACACCCTTATGGTTTTATTAATTAATTAAGGTGTATAATTAAAAGAGGTTTAATAAATCCGTAAAAGTTTAGGTTAACCGTTTAATAGAATTAAAAGTGTAATTGTTAAAGTTAACCACATAGTATTTTAAAAGTTATAAAATACACCCTATACTATATATAACATTAAAAGTCTAACATTATATATATGTATAACTAAAAGTCAGTCTTACCGTTAGTAGGCCTCATTCACGAAGCTGGTCTATAAGGGGTGTTTAAGGAAATTGCCTATAAAATGGCGATTGAATGGGTATCCACTCTTACCCACCACACTCTTGACTAGTGGAGGGTCGTTAGCCGAACGCGTAGGATAGGACGAAACCTTCCATTATAAGTATAATGAATTATCAAAGTAACTAAATGTTTTCATAAAATTCCCAATCTTAGTTACTTAGGCAAAAGTGAATTGATGCAATTCCATGAAATTACACTTTGTGCCCTTGCGAAGACGTTAGTGGAGCGTGTGTGGTTAACTGGCACACTAAATGGTTCTAAGCAAAGGTAGCAAAGGGTGACTCAATGTTTGTCATAGTTCGGTGGAGCGTGTGTGGTTTACCGGCACATCGAATAGGTGACTGTAACATGTGAGGGCACCATGTAGTTTGCATGGTTATTCACACCCGCTTTGTGATCCTCGGCATCCCAGTCACAAACAAGAGGGACATATCGAGATATAAACATGCCATTGAAAGTTCAATGTATCTCAAAGGATCTAGGAGTTTTCATAGATTTCTTTTTCGTTTTTCATGGTGGAAATTAGTGAATCGTCATTCACTTACCTTCAAATATTCTGCAACTAGATTACGACATCCCTTTTCTAGGTTGTAGCGTATTGTGTTGGGTCCTAGCCTTGGAATTTCATTTGGGTGATCTACCAAGGACTCAATCTATCAACTAACTTGAATTCATTTTTCTCCCGTTTTGTAGATGTCAAAGTTCGACAACTATGGTCTTCTCAAATCCCATGGAACAAGCATTCCACATGAAGATGATATTCCACGATTCGATCGAGGAACAAGAAATCATGCTTCAATTCCTCTACCTCCTTCAATTATTCTCCCTAACCCACAAGTTCAAAGGCTTGAAAAGTTCAAGATCACTCAAGCCCTTTTGGCAAATAAACATAAAGAAGGAAAGTCCGTGTGTGCACACGTCCTAGGGATGAAGTCACACATTGATAAGTTAAGAAAGTTGGGATCTGTTGTCTGTGAGGAAATGGCTGTTGATTGGGTTCTTCAGTCACTTCCCAACTCATATAGTGAGTTCGTAAGAGAGTACTATATGATGAACTACGACGTAACCCTTATAGATCTCACCTATATGCTTATTGCTGCTGAATCAGCAATGATTTGGCGCAATAGAAAAGCAAAGTTGATTGGTGAATCTGCCTTCGAGACCTCTATGGATATAGACAATGGCAACGAAAGACATGCTATGATCGAAAAGTTTGATCATAAGAGAAAGGCGATGTCTGAAGTAGTTCCATGTCCTGTTCCAAAAGAGTCGATTTGCTTTTATTGCCAAGAGAAGGGGCATTGGAGACGAAGCTACCCCATTTACCTAAGAGATCTAAGAGATAGGAGAGTCAAAACGTATGGCTCTAAGATAGGTAAAATCCATTAACTAACTCTTTTAAGCTTCTATTCTAGATTCTTAATACATAATGTGATAAGATTACAATTCATGTTTTGTAGGATCGAAGAAAAGAAAGGAAGCTTAAGGGAAGAAGTAAGCAGAATCTAACCGTGAAGGAATGGATTTCGATCATGTTTCTCGAAGATTAGATTCTTGAGCTACTACTTAGAGTTAGAATTAGATTACTAAGAAAGATGTATTAGCATAAGTTTTTCAATAAGTTGCATTGTAAGGACAAATTTTTCCGCAATAAAATAAATTTTGATTTTAAATTTATTTATTTATCCTTACAATGGCGTGTATGAAAAATTGATGTTAAAATGTTTCAATTATTAGCAATAATGGATTTGGTTCTTATTATGTTATGGAAAGTCGAGAATTTACCAAATTGGGAGAGTTTCTCATCACCCAAGTATCAATTGGACAGAAACTTGGAATCATGCAACGTGAATGCACGATGAATGAGAAATTTCATATTTGGAAATTAGACAAATTCATTGACAAAGTGTCAAGTGAGGGACTAAGAGATCGAGCACACAATGTTGCGTGTTGATCAAGTCAACCATAAGAGTAACAATGATATTCATCATGATTTACTAAAGGTTTAGTGAATATAATTATACTTACAAGATTAAGTGTAATTTTGAATTGATTAAAGGGTTTAGATCAATAGCAGAATGAATAACAAGAATCAAGTAGGCAGAGAGATAAAAGTTCCTCCATTCTAAGAAGAAGGGAGAGTACCTTTTATGCTTTATGATAGGTCTTAATGATTAAGAACCATATCTCAATTGATCCTCTAAGTGAGTCTTAGTACAATTGTATGTCCAAGAAGAGGAATCAAAGATTGAAGAAATGGTCAAATCAAGAAGTCAATCATACTTCATTCCAAAAACAAGTCTTAAAGTTAAGATTGTGACAATGAGTGAAAAGTATTAAGAAGGTTTAAAACATTCATTAAATGTGGTAAGTTGTGATGTCTTAGATAAGACAAAGACCAACTAGGACCAATTTATGAAGTGTTTTGATAAAAACTACACTAACTCTTGAATATTTGTTTGTCAAGAAATGTCTTTTGACAAGAGAATCTTATATGTCAAGGAGTCAGTGGGAGTCTTAATGGTCTTGAAAGGTTTCAAGAACAAATCAAATAAACCTTATCGATCATCACTAGCACACGAGTTGAGGTTTGCAACATATCGTAATGACATTATTTTGTTTCTGTGCCAATCCAATCGAGTTAATTATGCATGAGAGTTCTATGAGTTCTCATTTTGAACGCATAAAAGGCAAAGCACCTTAATCAATGAAAGGTACATTGATAAGAAAAGGTGAGCTGCTTAACTACTTGGAAGACATGGTGGGCAGCTGTGCTACCATAAGGCAAGAAATCAAGATTAAGAAAGCTCGGTCCATATGAGTTTGAATTTGTCGTAAACTTTAGTTTAACAAATTCACATGGATAAGAACACATACACCGCTCAAATCTAAGTGTCATAAGATTTCCTCCTTCATGAAAATGATTGTGAAGAAATGCTTTCACTAAGAGAGATTTTAAGAAGATAGTGATTGTAAAATTGCATTCTCAAATTCAATCATGGTTACGGCATCCCTTTCCATAATTTGAATTGTGAGGTTTGGCAATTAGTCTTAATTGTTTAGACACACATATGAACTATCAAAGGCAAAGGTGTATAAGTTCAAGAAGCATTGATAAAGGATTATCAAAGCACTAAGTATTAGAAACATGAACTTAAGAAATTCAATAAGTATTGTTTTCTGAAAGTTAAGTTTTATAATAATCATCATGATAGTGGGAGCATAAATGTTATTATTGTATGATTATTAAGGAAAGTATTGCAAGGTTAGCAATATTAATTATAGAAAACAAGAGTCATACTTTGCAAAGTTGTAAGAGTTGAAAGGTTGTTTTGCTATAATTAAGGGAGAGAATATTATGCTTCATTTCAAATCTAAAGGATTAGGTTGAGAAATGTTAATAAATTTAGTCAAAGGTACATAGTGTGTTCTTAAAATTTCGATTATGATTACGGCATCCCTCTTCACAATTCGAATTTTGAGAACATAGCAAATAAAACATTATGCGTCGTGTCCCATACGCTTCGGGTATAGGATCGATTGCAATTGCTTTAATGTTTGATCATTCTAAAATTTTCCAAATGTCAAGCGCATTTAGAGGGAAAAGGGACTAGAATTGGTTTTGACTAAAACAATTAAACAACTATCAAAGGACAACCCAAAGATCGACGAGGATTGGTCGCTTGTGAGTAGTTGGAAGTATAGTATTGGAAAATATGGAAATGTTTCCATATTGGATGGACCGTATCAACATCATTACAAATAGATAAGATTCTATTAAGAATGAGTTGTCATATGGAACATATGGAAGTGTGTCCATATTGGGAATTGAATATTGAGAAATCTATGACTAGATTAGAAACTTTTATTCAAAAGGATGTTCAAAGGAATGTACTTTGAGTGAGAGACATCATATCTATGGAATTGTCTTGTAACAATCTCCGATAGAGGACCTTGTAATATCATTGGCAATAGTCTTTGTGACTTTGGTGCAGTGACATTACGAAAGGATAAGCTGCATAGAATGTTAGAATCTAGCATATTCTATAAGTAGCAAGAATTTGATATTCTTTAACTTATGAAAAAGGATTTGGAGTTGTAAAATGAGAATGATTGGAAATGTGTTCAATTTGTCTATTTCACAAAAGTAAGAACCATAGGTAAACATTGTGTGCATGCTAGGAGCATGGGACAAGTGTTGGAATTCAAGTAAGAAGTTGATTACCCGAACGACAAATAATGAGTAATCGATATGGTGATAAATAAAAGGCGTTTTATTTATACTCAAAGGTTTGAGGCCATATGGGATTAGTATTATTCTTGTTTTTCACATTTGCATGTTTTGACTTCCAGAATAATTGAGTTTATTAAGAATAATCGAATTATTCAAACGGGCCACAGTCGTTCATATGTTGGAAGTAGATATGAATGAAGACTGTCGTGAATTGGTGTGTGGAATGTCTAGAAAAGTATTAGACATAAGCAAATGTTTGTTGCAACGTTCATGAGTGCTTACGAATATGATTTGAGCATTGGATTAAACCCACGCTCACTTGGATCACTCCATGGATTGTGTCATGAGTGATTGGTGAGACGATAACATCTTATATTCTTGAAACCGAGATGTGTGAGTTGTATCTTGCAAATCGGTTGCACATTGATAATATGTAAACGCACTAGTAACTTGGTGTTATAAAACATATTGTTGTGTGTGATTCGGTAAGTGAGTTCAAGCGAACATTGTATCAAAGTTTATCCGTTCCTTTTATCCAAAGTAGGATAAAAGCGATATCTTTGGGCCCCTCGATGGTTTAGTGATGACATACGTAAATGCTCAGCCGGGCTAGGGCTAACTTGATTTGTTCAATTAGTTTGTCGTCATAAATCAGAAATCGAGAAGTAGTACAAAGAGAATGATTAGAAATCATATCTCATATGATATCTAGAATGGAGGAATATATGATCCCTTATCTAAGGACACGCGTATTTGATATGATCAGAGTTGACAGCGGCTTTGGAAAGCTACGATTGCAGATCGGGATCCGAAGTCATACGCAGAATAGTTATTAGACTTATCCAAGTGGGAGACTGTTGGATTAGTGTCTAAGTCCATAACTATTTTGGTATGTACTTGACCCAATGGTGCATGGTCCTTTTGGGTTGCCTTCACCAAAGCAACTTGATTGGAGAAATAAATAAAGAGAGAGAGGTTATTATGATTTATTAATATGTTATAAGAATAATATATTAAAGGAGAAATCATATTTGTTTAATTAATATTGGTCAATAATTAATTAAGAATTAATTTTGTGATCAAGTGTAATTAATTAAACTAAAGGGGCTGAATTGTAATTATGTGATAGTTACAAAATAAGGTAAGGATTATCTTGTATATATGGTGAACGAATTTAAGGATAAAGAGCCTTAGAATTCGAGTATGATAAGGATTCAAGGATTATCTTATTGGTTGCTTGGTTGATAAGCAACTAGATAAGGATAATGACTGAAACCCTATCTCTACACCTATATAAACACCCCTAGGATCATGAATTTGTGTATCCCTTCCCAAGAAGTCTTAGAGACGAATTCTAACCTCCCTCCTCTCTCTTTATACCTTCTCCACTTGCTTATGGTGTTTGTAAGCCATTAGAGGAGTGACACTTGTGACTCTCAGCTTTCTAAGGTCAATTCAAGGAGGAATTAGATTGTTATTGCTATATAACAATCAAGGTATGTTCTTAAACCTACTTACATGTGAATTCTGATTTCCATATGCTAGAATTAGGGTTTATAGTCTTGGATTCAAAGCATGTATAATAGAGAAACCTAAATCCAAGCATTAGGGTTTGTATGAGCACATACGATGTCTTATGACCAAAACCCATCAGTTTCTTCACATGTTCGTGTCCTACTGACCAGAAGGTCAGATGTGCCCTAAACCTATTGAGGTCTGGGGCAAAGGACTGGTAGAG
Organism: Lactuca serriola; assembly: GCF_051521515.1. Lineage (NCBI taxonomy): Eukaryota > Viridiplantae > Streptophyta > Magnoliopsida > Asterales > Asteraceae > Lactuca > Lactuca serriola. The sequence goes on along the minus strand of NC_136416.1, from coordinate 87,192,267 downwards.
GTTGATGACTGGGTCTTATATTGATGATCAAAGGTTTGCGGTTACTTGGGAGAAGTTCATGGATATTTTCCGCACACACTATATTCCACGAGTTGAGCGAGAACGGTTAGCTCATGAGTTCTTGGATCTGAGACAGGGTATCGAGTCCATGACAGAGATCACCCGAATGTTTACCGAGAGGGTGATGTTTTGCCCGGAGTTTGATTTTGAGCAGGCTCAGATGACGCATTATCTGAGCATCCTGAAGACCGATATCCGTCAGTTTGTTGCCACCCAATGATGTGATACTTTGCTAGAGTTATAGGAGGCCACAGGTGGCGGGAGCTTGAGATTGAGTTGCAGCTTCGAGTGTAGACGCAAGCCCCGACACAGTCCCAGCCGGTGCCGAAGCAGTCCAAGACCGTTGATACTAAGTCTGGAGAGCAGAAGGGCCGCACTTGTGGGAAGTGCGGGAAGGTTCATTCCGGGGTGTGTCGATCGGGTAGCGGGTGCCACAAATGTGGCAAGGAGGGGCATTATGCGAGGGACTGCCGAGAGAACGCCCCTACTCTGGATATGAGGATATGTTATCGCTATCATCAGGTTGGTCATATGAAGACCAACTGTCTGTAGCTCGTTGCTAGGCCGGCGCAGGCTCTAGCGCCGACTACATTGAGGATTCCCGATGAGAGGCAGGGTAGAGCAGAGCCCCCGACGGCTCAGGGGTGCGCATTCCAGCTTATAGCTGAGGAGGCCAGAGCAGCACCGAATGTGGTTGCTAGTATGTTTCTATTCCTTATCTTATTTCTTATATATGTTTTATACTTACCTGTGATTAGGTACGTTTTTAGTGAACTCCTTTCCTGCATTGGTTTTATTTGACCCGGGGGCGAGTCGGTCGTTTGTATCTCATACGTTTATTAGGGAGTTCAGTGTGCCAGTAGGAGAGTTAGAGTGTCCGTTGCGAGTCTCTATCGCCAACGAACATCGGGTTTCTGCTTCTTCAGTCTACCGAGGATATGAGATGGAGATCTTTGGGGTGTCTTTCTCGATTGATTTGATTCCGATCCCCATGGGGGATGTGTGTGTGATTGTGGTTATGGACTTGCTTAGTCGATTCGGTGTTTTGATCGACTGCGAGGGTCAGCGAGTGGTGGTTCGGACCCCAAGTGGGGGAAAACTGATCGTCTAAGGCGAGGGTACCAGGCAAGGATTAGGGTTTTCTTCTGCTGTCAGGCTCAACAGTATATTCAGCACGGGTGTGCGGGTTATCTAGCGTACGTGGTGGATATGCGGGACAAAGATCAAATTTCAGTATCATAGGTTCCAATGTGTAACATACACGTTTTGAAATCGTGTTTTGTAATGAATAAAATTGTGAAATACTATGTGAAATTGAGTTGAGTTCTAACAGATGGTTTTTACTAGAAGTGAAGTAAAATTATGTTTAGAATCACTCATAAAATATTAGAAGTCCTATGAGATTCCAATTAAAAGCCAAATAGTGAAATATAGCGAAAATATAAAATTTGAAATAAGTAAAATTTATTATTAAAAGTGGTATATAATATCGTTAAAAACATTTAGGCGAAAACCTCGTCGAAATCCGAGTTATAACGAAAAAGTTATGACCAGTCAAAGATTCGCGACAAAACCGGCATGGCGCCGAATGGCGTAAAAAGTGAGTTTTTAATAAACTACTTTTTAGCCTTAGTGATCTAAATGAAAGTCTTAGTATTCATTAAACCGAGAAGTTCGATAAAAAGAACGCCAAAATCTGACTTCGTATGAGGAAGTTATGATTTTTCTAAGTTTCAGAGTAGCAGTAGACAGCTAAAAACGCGAATTTTAGATCGAGCGATATTCAGCCGATACAACCTAAACGAGAATTGAAGATCTCGTCATTTGTAGTACAACGGTAAAAAGTCTGACAAAAACGGACATCGGATGAAGAAGTTATGAATTTTTAACGAATTTTCTTGTCACGGTTTGTTAAAAATATAATAATAAAAATAAATTCAAAATTAGCCGAAGGAGTCTAAACGAAAGTTGTAGATTATATTCTCACCTACGCGTGCATATAAAGAACGTCAAAAACGGAGTTCATATGTGAAATATATGAATTTTTGAAGTTATTAAATAAAAATAAATGAAAAACCGAAGTATTATCCGAAGCCGTATGCCCCGCGTACGCGAGAGTTACGCCCAACATACTTCACACATAGAAGGTCCAGAGTTAGCCATGTCTACCTGTCTTCGCATGATCGCCACGTAGAAGGCCGAGTTCCGAGCTGTTGCCACGCCTCGTACGCCCAGTGTACTCTGAGGCTTCGGCCAGCTATAAAAGGGACGCGAGACAGCCCGATTTTGTTTGGAAACTTTCACTCTTTTACACCCTATACCAGTGTTCTAAAAGGCGCGCCATGGTGTGATGCGCGGCGTTGCCGTTACAAAAAGTTTCATAACGTTGCTGTTAGGCGTGGCGCGTGGCAAGGCGTGATATGGCGTGCCATGGCGTGCCACGGCGCGTTATGACGTGTTATGGCGCGTGTTTTTTCATTTTAGACATGTTTTTGTGCTCTTTTTTATACCTTTTCTAATCGGACATACAAGTATTGTGTTTTTTATTAACTTTCTATTATTATTTGTTGATATAACACTTCTAAAAACTAGGTATATTTGATATAAATTTATATTTATGCGGTAATATAATTATAAATTAGTACAAAATCGCCGCCTTACATCACGCCTTGAAAAAATCCATGGCTCGCCATAACTCGTTAAGCTTGAGGCTTGCCTTGCCGCCACGCCACGCCTCTCGCCTTTTAGAACCTTGCCATATACTCCATATTTAGCCCACTTTTAACCCCTCGAAGTCCCGGTATCAATCCCGACCCCTGAAGCAAGTCCCGGCGCCCCGATGATCCCGAGAAAATTATATTTTAAGTCGAAACTTTGCCCGAGTAAAGTCCGGTTTTCAACTAAAAACCCCGGTTTCGCCCCAGAAAGTCATATTTGGAGCCGAAGTACTGTCCAAATTATTATTTTAACCCCGGTTATTTCAAGGTGAGTTCAATATATAGGAACAATTGTATGTTATGTGTTATATGTGCTATGTGCTTTTCAGTGTTATTATTCCGAGTTATTTTCCCGTGTTATTTTATTCGCTATTTTTATAGCAAAAGTAATACCCTTGACCATGTGATCAGTTAAAATTGAACTGTCTCAATTCTCGGGCAATCGCACCAAAAACTCGCGTTCCTTTTGGATTTCCTTCTTGATCAATCACAACTGCGGCATTGTCATCATATCGTATTATCATACCGTTGTCACGTTTAAGTTCTTTACAAGTACGGACAATTACAGCTCCGAATTAGTGGATGCTGCCAAAGGGAGTGGCGATGCCATACGCAAAAGGGAAGAGACTCATAAAATGGCAGAGTCAAATAGAGCTTTTGCACATTTTCGTTAATCCATGAACATGATCTATACATCTCGATCGGAAAAGAATCAAGAGAAAAAGAAAGAATCGGAATTGATCGATATATTTCTCGAAACAAACGAAAAGGAAACGAAAGATGAAACATAAATCATGGATCAACTAAGCCCTCTCGGGGACTTTCTTAAGAATAAGAAAGAAGAACCTCATGTAAATACCGTGGAATAAGGTTTGATCCTATTCATGGAGATTCCATAAATATTCCATTCCAAAAATGGAAACAATTGGGATTTTTTTAGAAATTAGATGCAGTTACTAATTCATGATCTGGCATGTACAGAATGAAAACTTCATTCTCGATTCTACGAGAATTTTTATGAAAGCCTTTCATTTGCTTCTCTTCGATGGAAGTTTGATTTCGTAGCCTCTGGTCATGTAGAGCATGTCTCTGTAAGAGAATGACTTCTATTCTATGGCATTGGCAAATGGTTAGACAGGACTATAAGCCTGAAATCTAACAAGATGTTAATCATAAATCTTATGTCTTCTGTGCCATTTGGGCCGAAGCTTTATTGATGTTTATCAAGTATGAAAATTGTTATGTCTCATTGATTGTATATCTTTGAATCAAGTCATTGATTGATATGAAAAGCTTGTCACATAAATTCACATATGCCTTTGTTGTTCCTTCTTTCTATTTGCTTCTTCCATATTGAAGTATATATATATATATATATATATATATATATATATATATATATATATATAACATAACGTTATATTGTATCTATTATTGAACTCACTAAGCGTCACCGCTTACCCTATCAATGTTTAACAATTTCAGGTGATAAGTAACTAGTATGATCTTATACTGTTGAAAGATTTAGAATAGTTTGTAATAATATTTTCGTACTTCAGTTTATGTTTGTATAAATTACAATATCCTGGGTAGTTATGTAATATATAACACTTTGTAATAGTCGGTTTGTATCCAATAGGTTGTAACCTCTTTATCAATGTAAAATATTGCTTTTATGAATATGCAAGTAGCATGTTTTGGAGTATGAATATTGTGAAGTATGAAAGTTTGGGTCTTTCAAAAATACAAAAGTTGGGGTCTTTCAATCGTGGTATCAGGGCAGTAGTTTGAGTGAACTAAATTCCATGGATTTGTATTTAGACTTAAACTATTGGAAGTTCAATATATGAACTTAATCATTGTAAGTATAGGGATACAAACCATAGGACAAATATAAGTAAAAGTATTAGGTAATAATAAACCCTAATATTCTAAAATACTATCTTACCCCGTATTGCAGATCAATGGTTGAACAAGTAAGTAGCCATACCCCTGAGATTGGTGGAGGTTCTCAACCCGAGGAAGTGAATACTCCAGTATCTCCTCGTGAGGAGCGACTCTTGGGTAAACTTACTGGCGTTATTCAACAGACTCTCGAAGAACACAAAAAGAATGGTGATAAAGGAAAAGAGAAAGCCACTGGAAAATCTTCAAGCGGAAAGGTGATGCGTCCCTCGTTCAAAGATTTCAAGAGTAGTGGTGCTACGGAGTTTTCTCGTGTCCTTAATCCTATAGTTGTTCTAACTTGGATTCAGAACACCGAGAAAGTATTTCATGTCTCTCATGTGGATGATGAAGACAAGGCTATCTATGCTTCTGCAATGCTCATCGGAGAAGCCTTGGTCTGGTGGGAAGCAACATACGAAGCTCTCAACGGATGTGACCAGGAGAACTTTGTTGGATATAGTGTCTAAGTCCATAACTATATTTGGTATATACTTGACCCGACCCGGCATGGTCCATTTGGGTTGCACTTCACCCGAACAATTTATGGATAATCTTTTGAGAATAGTATAAGTTATGATTTATTAATATATTATAAGTTCTAATATATTAATATAAGATCATATTATTTAATTAGTATTGATCTATAATTAATCTAGGATTAATTTAGAGATCAAAAGTATTACTAATTAAATATGGGCTTCTATATTTATATAGTGTGGGATAATGCTTATTTGGAATGGGCTAGGCTTGCATGGAAAGTCCATGGATACTCCATGGAGCTTTAACCCATGGATCTCATGGAAATGAAGAGACATGGGTATTAGGGTTTACATGGATGTAACCCTAATCCACCACACTATATAAAGGAGGCTTTGGCTCTTGAAATCGTACTAGTTGAGGTGAGTAAGGCAAGACGGCCGATTTCAAGATAGTAGTGACTATTCTCTCAAAGTTCCAAGTTTGTGGTGATTTGTGATTTCCATTTGAGGCATCCACACTATTGGTGCTAGGCTCTAAAACTCCAAGGAATCAACTACAACTACAAGGTAAGTATTTCTACTAGCTTTATTTGAATCATGTTCCCCATGCCATGCTAGTTAGGATATGAACCTTGGAAAAATAATTATTTGCATGTATCTTAGACAAACATAGATCCAAGGTTTATTAGGGTTGCATGTACACTTAGGAAGTGTTAGAATGCTCAAAACCCATTAAACTTATCCTGGGAGTTGTTCAAAACTCGTGTGCTAGAGAAGTATTGTCCTCTAGATATGAGGAGAAGATTGGAGAAGGAATTCCTCGAGCTTAAACAAGGAAGAATGACTGTGAATGAGTATGAAACTCAGTTCAATCAAAAAGCAACGTTTGCTGCAAAGTACATTCCAACTGAAGATGAGAAAATTCAGTTATTCTTAGAAGGACTACGACATGAAATCCATGATTTTGTAGCCAATCGGGATGTTCTGTCATTTGATAAAGCTGTTGAGTATGCTTGAAGGCGTGAGCATGACTTAGAGATACGTGGTGCCACTCTTACTATTCCAAAGCATCCACATACTGAAAGAACTACTCCTGTTTCCACTATTCCACTAGCTCAATCTGTTCGAACTGATCCTAGCAAGCAAGCGCAATCTCAAAGTGCTTTTCGTGGCCGTGGCAGGTCACAATCTTTTTCTATTCAATCGCCTTTATGTCGCATTTGTGGAAGGAATCATCCGGGTCAATGCAAAATAGACAAGGAATCCATTGTCTGTTATGGGTGTGGAGAAACTGGTCATATAAAGCTAGCTTGCCCAAGGAAGGATGTGACTTGCTATGCATGTGGTATTACTGGCCACAAGAAGCGTTTTTGCCCTACTCTTACCAGCCAAGTGACGAGAAGTCAAGCTTCTGTTCAACAACCAGCGAGAAGTCAAGTCCCTATCCAATAACCAAAGAATACCCCAGCTAAAAAGGAGGAGGTGCCAAAAGCTAAGGGTCGTGCATTCCAGATTACCTCAGAGGAAGCACGCGAGGACCCGAATGTAGTGACGGGTACATTTCGTGTCAACTCTAGACCTGCTCACATCTTATTTGATTCTGGTGCCTCAGATTCTTTCGTATCTTATGAATTTGCGCTTTCTTTTCAAACTGCTTGCTATGCACTCGCGCAACCATTTCACGTAGATACTGCGGGAAGTATATCATTACCTGCTGATAAAATCTATAGGGATTGTATCATAGAAATTGAAGGCTATAATTTTCTTGCTAACCTAATCCCTATCTCCTTGCCTAACTTCGATATTATTCTCGGCATGGATTGGTTGTCAAAGAACCATGCAGAACTCTTGTGTTACGAAAAGATGGTATGCATTCCTATTGAAGGGGAAGATTCTATTCATGTCTACGGTGAACAAAGGATCTTAAAAATAATCTCTTTCCTCAAAGCTCGTAAATTTATATCGAAAGGTTGCCCTATCTATCTAGCCTATATAGTTGATATCTCAAGAAAGGAGAATAAAACTGTAAATGATGTTCCTATCGTTAATGAATATCCTAATGTTTTCCCCGATGATCTGCCTGGACTTCCTCCGGACAGGCAAGTAGAATTCCGAATTGACCTTGTGCCTGGTGCTGCTCCGATTGCAAATACTCATTATCATCTTGCGCCAGCCGAGATGAAAGAAATAATGATTCAACTGCAGGAATTACTTGACAAAGGCATTATTCGACCAAGTACCTCTCCCTGGGGTGCTCCAGTATTGTTTGTCAAGAAGAAGGACGGATCAATGCGGATGTGCATTGATTATCGTGAGCTAAATAAGGTGACTGTCAAGAACAAGTACCCACTACCTCGCATAGACGATTTATTCGATCAACTTCCCAGTGTTAGCTATTTCTCAAAGATTGATTTGAGATCTGGCTATCATCAGTTGAAAGTACAAGAGCAAGATGTACCAAAGACTGCATTCCGTACTCTTTATGTGCATTTCGAATTCCTTGTCATGTGATATGTGTATTTTTATATATATTTTTATACATTATATCTTAATATTTTAGCCTTTATTATTCTCTTTTAGAACTAAAAAGTATTTATAATGCTTTGAATTATGATTTGTAGCTATTAGTTGTCCATAAAGCACAAAAGAAAAGACTGAAGCGGAAACCGGGCTTAGAGGCTAAAAGAAAGGAAAATGTTGGAGGAGTAAACTACGCCCCGCGTAATGGACATGTACGCCAAGCGTAATAGCCAAATATGAGTTACGCCCAACGTAATATATGGTTATGCCCAGCGTAACTGCTTGCATCCGGATAACCTCATCGCGCATTAATCTTCAGTACGCCCAACGTAATTCGACTTACGCCCAGCGTACGTAAGTCGGTTCCAAGGGCTATAAAAAGCAATTATCAGCTAACTAGAGGAGGGATTCGACTTCTAACTTAATTTAGTCGATAATTAACTTCTGTTAAGCTGTTTTGAGGGTCTAGAAGGTGGCCGGAAGGCCGTTAAGCTAACGGGAGCGGAGATCGGAAGGATTGGAGAGCGGATACATGTCGGTAATCATATGGGTTGTTAACATGACCCTGTTTAGCATTCCACTGTGTTACTATTATGTATTTAGTTTCTGATTTAAAAAAACCTTTTACTTTGTGTTTATGATTGAATGAAATTTTGATTATTAGACTAATTGCTATATTGAATTGTTTGTTTATGTTTAATTTATCTTGCCAAGCTTGTTAAAAGATCCTTATGTGTTAATGATAATTATTTGTTGTTAATTATTAAGTAAATTGAGTTGTATGAACATCTGCTTGATTGCTTGTCTCTTATGATTTTGATGACCATCAAAATTATAAGTCTAGGAATAACGAATGTGAAACTAGGATTAACTTGGGAATAAGTAAGTTAATTTGTGAGCCTTGTTTGATGACCATCAACAAGAGGTTAATTGAACGACCAGTTTGATTAACTATATTTACAAGTCTTGCTTGATACGAACTGAACACTAGGAAGCATGTTAGTTTAATCAACTGATCACTGTTTGAATTGACCTGTTTGCTAAAGGATTAGTTATAGTGAACGCGAATCTAATCATTTTAGGAATCGGTGAACATGAATAAATGAATTTGTGTATGCAATTGTCTATGTTTTTAAGGTGTAATTTATCTAAACCAAAGTACCTGAAGAGATTTGCTTTCCTGTTAGTTTATCAAGAGTTGTTAATTAATTGTTCGTTTGAGATTCAATAACCCTTTCCTTATTCCTTACGTGTGTCCTGTAACCTATAATCAAATATTTTAAATTAATTTACCACCGTTCCCTGTGATCGACACCCGACTTACCTAAGCTATACTGTAATCTGACTAGGTACACTGCCTATAGGTGCATAGTTAGTCTAAGTTTGTTAGGTTATAAATATTAAAATTAGTGGGTACTTTCGTGCAAATCATCATGCCATTCGGTTTGACAAATGCTCCTGCTGTATTCATGGATATGATGAATCAAATATGCCGCCCAATGCTCGATAAGTCTGTCATCGTATTCATTGATGATATTCTAATCTATTCCAAGTCTAAAGCTGATCATGCCGTTCATATTCGTGAAATCTTAGAACTTCTTCGAAAGGAGAAGCTTTATGCTAAATTCTCGAAATGTGAATTTTGGCTTCACCACGTTCAATTTCCCGGCCATGTTATTTCTGATGACGGTGTATCTGTAGATCCTACCAAAGTCGAAGCCATTCAAAATTGGGAAGTGCCCCGTAATGCTTCCGAAATTCGTAGTTTCATGGGTATTGCGTGTTATTACCGAAGATTCATTAAAGACTTTTCTCGTATAGCTGTACCTCTCACTAGTCTTACTCGAAAGGAAGCAAAGTTCGAATGGGGTGAAGCCCAAGAAAAAGCTTTGTCAACTCTAAAACATCTTTTGACTCATGCTCCAATCTTATCACTCCCAGAAGGTGATGATGATTTCTCCGTGTATAGCAATGCTTCAAGATTGGGACTCGGTTGTGTGTTGATGCAGCGTGGTAAAGTAATAGCCTATGCCTCAAGACAACTGAAAGATTATGAAAAGAATTATCTCACCCATGATCTCGAACTCGCTGCAGTGGTATTTGACCTAAAACTTTGGAGACGTTATCTTTTTGGTACGAAATGCCAATTGTTTACCGACCACAAGAGTCTCAAGTATATATTCAGTCAGCACACTCTGAATATGAGACAACAACGAGTAATGGAGCTGATCAAAGACTATGACTGCGAAATCCTGTACCATCCTAGAAAGGCTAATGTGGTTGCAGATGCACTTAGAAGGAAGGTTTATCGCAATAGTATATGTTATACTATTACTCACACTACACTAAGGTTCTAAATAATGTAAGGCGTGACTTAGCGGCAATGTCAAGCCTCAAGCTTTTCCGAGCCTTGGCGAGTCACGACGTTGGTAAGGCGTGACTTAAGGCGGAAATTTTCTATATAATTAATATTTTTATATGTATTTTCAACTATTATTCACTTTTATACACATATATGAGTTAAGGCGACGTTTTGGCAAAGCTTGGCGGCAGGTGCAAGCCTTCGAGCCGTGGCGTGCCATGGCGGAGCAATGGCGAGCTTTTTAGAACCTTGATACAGTGAAGTTCACTATTCTTGATGAACTAGGGAAGTGGCAAGTTGAGGTCTTAAAGCCAAAAAATGTGAAGAAGGAAGGAATGGTACATTATGATGATGTTTTACTTGATGATCCACGAGGATGAGAAGTATTTAAGAATTGGCTATGGATTCCAAAGATTGGTGGATTAAGATAGAAGATTTTAGATGAAGCTCATAAGTCTAAGCTGTCAATACATCCTGGTACAAGTAAAATGTACTATGATGTAAGAGCTGATTATTGGTGGCCTGGATTAAAGAGAGACACTGGAAGATATGTGCAGGAATGCTTAGTATGCTTACAAGTCAAAACAGAGCACCAAAAGCCTTACGGAACTCTAGAAAGCCTTAGTGTTCCTGTATGGAAGTGGGAAGAGCTGTCCATGGATTTTATTACCAAATTGCCAAAGACTGCTAGACAGCATGATAACATTTGGGTAATTGTCGACCGCCTGACTAAGAGTGCACATTTTCTCGCCATGCGTGAAATGGCTCCAATGGAGAAATACGCACAAGTATACTTGGATGAAATTGTTGCAAGACATGGTGTGCCACTAAAGATCATTTCCGATCGCGATAATTGTTTCACTTCTAATTTTTGGGCGAGTATGCAACGTGAATTAGGATCTCGAGTTGCCCTCAGCACAACTTATCATCCCCACACACACGGTCAGACAGAGAGAACAATCCAAACAGTAGAAGATATGCTTCGTGCATGTGTTTTGGAGTTTGGTGGTAACTGGGATAAATACTTATCTCTAGTCGAATTTTCATATAATAACAGTTACCACACTTCAATCAAAATGCCACCATATGAAGCATTATATGGTCGCAAATGTCGTACGCCATTAAGTTGGCGTGATGTAGGACATAAGATCCTTAGAGGTCCTGAAATGATTCAAGACACTATTGACAAGATTCAAATTGTACGAGAAAGAATGAAAGCGGCCCAGGATCGACAGAAGTCCTATACAGAAAAGAGAAGACGACCCATATAATTCCAAGTGGGTGATTTCGTGATGCTGAAGGTATCCCCATGGAAAGGCCTTATGATATTTGGGAAGAAAGGAAAGTTGAGTCCTAGATTTTTTGGTCCTTTCAAAATCATCCAGAGAATTGGAAAGCAAGCCTACCGCTTAGAATTTCCAGAAGATTTGGTAGGTATTCATGACGTGTTTTATGTGAGTTATCTGCACAAATGCTTAAGCATCTACGATGAGACAGTTCCATTATCCGAGGTGAAATTGGATAATAAGTTAAGATATGTTGAAGAGCCTGAAGAGATCGTGAATGAAAGAAAAACTAAGCTACGCAATAAAGAAGTAGAATTGGTGCTTGTCAAGTGGAAACACCATCGAGGCCCAAACTATACTTGGGGGAATAAGAATGAGATAAAAGCAAAATATCCCCATTTATTTTAATTGATGTAATTTCGAGGACGAAATCCTCAAAAGGAGGAGGTATTTGTAACATACACGTTTTGAAATCGTGTTTTGTAATGAATAAAATTGTGAAATACTATATGAAATTGAGTGTTGAGTTCTAACAGATGGTTTTTACTAGAAGTGAAGTAAAACTATGTTTAGAATCACTCATAAAATATTGGAAGTCTTATGAGATTCCAATTAAAAGTCAAATAGTGAAATATAGCGAAAATATAAAATTTGAAATAAGTAAAATTTTATTATTTGAAGTGGTAGATAATCTCGTTAAAACATTTAGGCGAAAACCTCATCGAAATCCGAGTTATAACGAAGAAGTTATGACAAATCGAAGATTTGCGACAAAACCGGCACGGCGCCGAATGACGTAAAAAGTGAGTTTTTGATAAACTACTTTTTAGTCTTAGTGATCTAAATGAAATTCTTAGTATTCGTTAAATCGAGAAGTTCGATAAAAAGAACGCCAAAATCTGACTTCGTATGAGGAAATTATGATTTTTCTAAGTTTCGGAGTAGCAGTAGACAGCTAAAAACGCGAATTTTAGATAGAGCGATATTCAGCCTATACAACCTAAACGAGAATTGAAGATCTCATCATTTTTAGTACAACGGTAAAAAGTCTGATGAAAACGGACGTCGGATGAAGAAGTTATGAATTTTTAACGGATTTTCCTATCCCGGTCTGTTAAAAATATAATAATCAAAATTAGCTGACGGAGTCTAAAAGAAAGGTATAGAGTATATTCTCACCTACGCGTGCATATAAAGAACGTCAAAAACGGAGTTCATATGTGAAAGATATAAAATTTTGAAGTTATTAAATAAAAATAAATGAAAAATCGAAGTATTATCCGAAGTCATACGCCTCGCGTATGCGAGAGTTACGCCCGGCGTACTTCGCACGTAGAAGGTCCGGAGTCAGCCACGTCTACCTGTCTTCGCATGATCGCGATGTAGAAGCCCGAGTTCCGAGCTGCTGCCACGCCTCGTACTCCCAGCGTACTCCGAGGCTTCGGCCAGCTATAAAAGGGACACGAGACAACCCGGTTTTGTTTGGAAACTTTCACTCTTTTACACCCTATACTCTATATTTAGCCCACTTTTAACCCCTCTAAGTCCTGGTATCAATCCCAACACCTGAAGCAAGTCTCGGCGCCCCGAAGATCCTGAGAAAATTATATTTTAAGTCGAAACTCTGCCCGAGTAAAGTCCGGTTTTCAACTAAAAACCCTGGTTTCGCTCCAGAAAGCCATATTTGGAGCCGAAGTACTGTCCAAATTATTATTTTAACCCCGGTTATTTCAAGGTGAGTTCAATATATAGGAACAATTGTATGCTATGTGTTATATGTGCTATATGCTTTTCAGTGTTATTATTCCGAGTTATTTTCCCATGTTATTTTATTCGCTATTTTTATAGCAAAAGTAATACCTTTGACCATGTGATCAGTGAAAGGACTTAGATTCACATTGGTACCGGTACGTAGCCTCTAGTCATGTAGAGCATGTCTCCGTAAGAGAATGACTTCTATTCTATGGCATTGGCAAATGGTTAGACAGGACTATAAGCCTGAAATCTAACAAGATGTTAATCATAAATCTTATGTCTTCTGTGCCATTTGGGCCGAAGCTTTATTGATGTTTATCAAGTATGAAAATTGTTATGTCTCATTGATTGTATATCTTTGAATCAAGTCATTGATTGATATAAAAAGCTTGTTACATTAATTCACATATGCCTTTGTTGTTCCTTGTTTCTATTTGCTTCTGCCATATTGAAGTATATATATAACATAATGTTATACTGTATCTATTATTGAACTCACTAAGCGTCACCGCTTACCGTATCAATGTTTAACAATTTCAGGTGATAAGTAACCAACATGATCTTATACTGTTGAAAGATTTAGAATAGTTTGTAATAATACTTTCGCACTTCAGTTTATGTTTGTATAAATTACAATATCCTGGGTAGTTATGTAATATATAACACTTTGTAATAGTCGGTTTGTATCCAATAAGTTGTAACCTCTTTATCAATGTAAAATATTGCTTTTATGAATATGCAAGTAGCATGTTTTGGAGTAATAATATTGTGAAGTATGAAAGTTTGGGTCTTTTAGAAATACGAAAGTTGGGGTCTTTCACAGTGGTTAGGGAGTTCGATGATGTATTCCCGGAGGAGTTACCCAGAGTGCCTCCGAAGAGGGATATCGAGTTTAGGATCAACCTAATGCCAGGCACGGCTCTTATCGCCAAGTCGTCATACTGGTTGGCACTACCATAGATACAGGAGTTGTCATCATAGCTGCAGGAACTGCTAGGAAAGCAGTTCATTCTTCCGAGTAGTTCCCCGTGGGGAGCACCAATACTCTTTTTCAGGAAGAAGGATGGGTCACACCAGATGTGCATTGACTACTGGGAGTTGAACAAGTTGACGGTGAAGAACTGTTATCCGCTCCCGAGGATAGACAATTTATTTGATCAGTTGCATGGTGCGTCTTGGTTTTCCAAGATAGACTTGAGGTATGGGTATCACCAGGTCAGGGTCATAGAGGAGGACGTGGAGAAGACGACGTTCCGAACTCATTATGGGCATTACGAGTTCGTGGTGATTCCGTACGGGCTCACCAATGCGCCAGTAGTATTTATGGACCTAATAAATCGGGTCTAAGGACCGATGCTTGATCGCTCATTGTGTTTATAGATGATATATTTGTGTATTCCATGACCCGAGAGCAGCACGAGGAGCACCTCAAGGAGTTGTTAGGAGTTTTCAGACGAGAATGGATTTATGCCAAGTTCTCGTAGTGTGAGTTTTGGTTACGAGAGGTCCAATTCCTAGGACACCTCGTTAACCAAGAGGGGATTTTGGTCGAGCCGGCCAAAATTAAGGCAGTCATGCAGTGGTAGGTTCTGAAATCTCATTTTGATATTAGGAGCTTTCTGGGAATGGCAGGGTACTACTGGAGATTCATACAGATTTTTCCAAGATTGAAGTACCCCTCACTCGTCTGACGAGGAAGGGGGGTGGATTTCTGAATGGGCCCTGAGCAGTAGAGTGCGTTCGAGACCCTCCGACAGCGTTTGTGTGAGGCTCCAGTTTTGACTCTCCCGGAGGGAGTTGAGGATATTGTGGTGTTCTGTAATGCATGCATCAGAAGTTTGGGAGTGGCCCTCATGCAGAGAAGACAAGTGATAGCCTACGCATCGTGGCAGCTAAAGCCGCATGGGACGAGATACCCTACACATGATTTAGAGATGATAGCGGTGGTATTCGCTCTCAATATTTGGAGACATTACCTCTATGGGGTCCATTATACTATATACACGGATCACAAGAGCCTGAGACACATCATGGATCAACTAAACCTGAACATGAGGCAGCGCAGGTGGCTGGATGTAGTCAAGGACTACGATTGCGAGATCCTTTACCATCTCGGTAAAGCGAATGTCGTGGCGGATGCTTTGAGCCGTAAGTCAGTTGGGTCTTCCATCCCAACGATATCACTACAAGAAAAAGAACCTTTTACGACGCACAAACCACGACACTCGGTGATTTATGTTACGCAAAAGAGAGTGACATTAAAAACATGTTATCTCTTCAAAAAATTTAAGGATTTAGGTCACGCATTATTGCGTGCCCTTAAATTAGTGTCTAATGTAAAAAAATTAAAAACACGGAGGGCACTTTATCTAAAATGAGCGTCTTCTATGAATGTCGTTTTATATTTTTTTTAGAAACGCGCGTCTCTCTTCTCCTCCTAGAGGAAAAATGAAATCCCCAAAAATTTTAAACACCGCTTTCTTCTTCTACATTCGTTTCGATCTGTTCTCTAATATATGTATCCATCGTCTCCGCCCCTCACCCACCCCCGACTCTTCAGGCCGGCACGATGACGATACCATGTCCACTGCCTTCAACATGTTCTCAAAATAAAATTTCTCCATCAGAACCACCGTATTGCCATCTGATGCCGCCCTGATCAACATACATAATCCGTCTTTCATGAATCTGTTATTGTGTGCGGCGGATGTTATGGAGACTGCAACTCCTCGAAGATTTAGGGTTTTGATCGATGTTGTTCTCGGTGATTCTCAACGAAGCGATTCAGGCATCATTCCTCTCTCATAACGATTTAGGGTTTTTTGGTACAAGGTATCGACTAGTCTTTTTTCAGACACCAACGACTTAGGGTTTTTCATAAAACATGTGTATGTGCACTTCGATTGCTCCAATGGCGAATCCACAATTCTGATATTCTTGAAAGATTCCACCTGAACGAACCCGGTTAGGGGGAATGCAAATTCTGTGAGAAGGTAATCTCAAATCTGGTATTCTTGAAATCTACATGAACTTATAATCTTTTTTGCTCACCAAGTCTTTTTTTTTAAATTATTGCACAGCCTGTTCACTGTGGATATGTTGCTTCAAAGTATCTTCACTTATCTTGCCTCCCGAGCATGTTGATGTTAACGTGCATCCCACAAAGAGAGAGGTAATGATGTTTCTTGCATGATTTCTGTATTATTTCTTCTTGACTTATCCAAAGTGCTTTTTTAATTTTACCACTTTAAAAATGTGTAACAGACCAATGCATGAAAGAGAAAATGAATGAGGTCTGTATACTTAGGGTTTTCCGGATGTGATGAATACATCCTTAGTTACTCTAAACTTGAGCTTATAAATTTATACAGGTGAGCCTTTTGAACCAGGAGGTTATTATTGAGAAGATACAATCGGTTATAGAAATGTATCTATTGTCCTTAACAATACAATTATATTGTTACAGACAATTTCATTGGACATTAATCAAGCTTCAACAACATTTGAGCAAGTGACTAAGATGATATGGGTCCCTTGCACTTCGGAACAGGTTTACTGCAATATGGGTCCCACTTGTAACTGAGATGAATGAGCTCAACTGCATAGCATGAGAAAAGTAAGTGATTTATTAATATTTCGTGTGTACTTGTTACAAGTCCTTAATGCATGTCTCGAATTGCAGGATCTCAAATCTTGGAATCTCTTTCGTGGTGGATGTTATGATAAATTTCTGGGAGGTATGATAATTTTAGGAGTACAATATTGTAACCATTTTTGTAGTTGGTTAACGGGTGTTTGGTTTTTGGTGTTTGTAGTGGTTCAATCAGTTACAAACTGGAAGAACCCTTACAGTGAGAGATCTCTTATCTTGGATAGATTTTATTAATGTGACCGATGGAAGTTTAAGTCTTGAAGTTTCCATGTTGCATGGTTCTCTTCTTGTTTGCTTGATGGATTAAGCTTAGGTATGATTTCCAATGATCTTTTCACCTCTAGTAACTACTGCTTTTATGATGGCTCATAAGTCTCACTTCTCTATTCAACCGAGGGCCATCAAGATGTACCAAGACCTTAGTATGAGTTACCGGTGGCCATGTATGAAGCGAGAAATCGCTTAGTACGTCGAGAGGTGCTTGACCTGTAGGATGCTCAAGGCTGAGCATCAGAGGCCGCATGGTATGTTGCAGCTCCTGGAGATTCCCATGTGGCAATGGGAACATATCACAATTGACTTCATTACCAAGCTGCCGAGGACGATGGAGGGGTTTTATGCCATATGGGTCATCGTGGAACTAACCAAGAGTGCCCATTTCTTGGCCATACGGGAGAGTTCATCTGCCGAAAAGTTGGCCGACGTGTATGTTCGCGAGATTGTCGCTCATTGGGGTTCTGGTCTCCATTGTTTCCGATCGAGATGTTAGATTTACCTCTCGATTTTGGCAGAAGTTCCACGAGGAACTTGGCACGCGGCTGCATTTTAGCACAGCTTATCACTCGCAGACCAATGGTTAGAGCGAGCGGACCATACAGACCCTCGAGGACATGTTGAGGGCATGTGTTATTAATTTTGGTGGGAGCTGGGATTCCCACTTGCCCCTTGCAGAGTTCGCCTACAACAACAACTATCATTCCAGCATTGGCACCTCGCCTTTCGAGCTGTTGTATGGTCGGAGATGTCGCACCCCAATTTATTGGCCAAGGGTTGACTAATTGACTTCTGTGGAATTTTGGGAAATGGGAAATTTATGAATATGGTTCTATGGTAAATATAGGTGGTGGAGTTTGTGGCGGTGATCCAAGAGTTTGAGCTTATGTTTCGAGTTGACAGTTGCGAGGTGGGTTATTCTCACTATATCAACAGGGTCTAAGGCAGCAATGTCAGCCCTTCGGATTGTATCCGGGTTTATTTCATGATATGCTTATTGATTTACATCTTGGTAGTTAGGATGGTGATATGTTATATTAGTGACCGGTTCGGTCTGTATCCTCGTAATAGGATGTTGCTATGATTAATGATTGGTTAGATCGGTTTAACTATTATGTATGCTAGCGTATGATATATATATATATATATATATATATATATATATATATGATATGTATGATATGTGCACATGTTTGTTGATTGGGGGTTGGGTTGAGGCGGTCCTTCTTTGTGCTGAAGGCCAACACACCCAGGGCAATCCGGATATACTGAAGGTCCAGCAAAAGGTTTTAGTTAGGCCGAAGGCTCAGCGAGCGGTTCGGATAGGCTGTAGACCCTGCGAGGCAGTCCAAATAGGCTGAAGGCCTGCAAGGCGGTCCAGTCAGGTTGAATGCTTATTATGCATGTTGTTTGCCTATATATATTTATATGATATAGTTATGACTGTACGACGTTGGTATTTTGGAGGAACTTACTAAGCTCTTAGGCTTACAGTTTCAGTTTATTGTTTCAGGTACATAAGGGGACCGTGGCAAGGAAAATGTGCGATCGTACTGCTCCTCACTTTTTATGACTTTGTTTCTGGGAGACTCTGATATAGACTATTTTGAAAACTAATTTCTAATGACTATTGGTTTTTATATGTTTTAAAAGTTTCAATTTGGCATGATATTTATAGGTGTTACAATTCAATCTGACCATCAAAGGTTTTTCATGGCCTGATCATACACTTAGTGTCTAGCTATTACAATCCTACTAAATCAATTGAAAAGATCTCAAAGGTATTAACTTTAATTGTTAATTTTAATTGATTACTTACACTATATACTAACTTTAATACAAATTAAACAGGTATTGGTAGGTTTTACCAACTGGTTTAAACGATTTTGAAACAAGAAATTTGGCAGAGTCCTATTGATGTGCACAAAAGTACCCACTAATTTTAATATTTATAACCTAACAAACTTAACTATCTATGCACTTATAGGCAGTGTACCTAGTCAGATTATAGTATAGCTTGGGTAAGTCGGGTGTCGATCACAGGGAACGGTGTTCTAATTAATTTACTTACTATTAAATTAACCTAATTTATTTAACAAGTTTAATAAGGGGTTTTATCTGGTTTTACAAGATCAGATGAACTTAAATCAAATTCAATAAATAAAAACACACTCTTGTTTAGTTTGAATCCACTTCTCCCTTATAGCTAGCTAACAATTACGGATTACTAAGTTGGTTTTTAATTATATTAGTAATTTAGTTCTATCTTACCAATACTTAACTAATTCATGTCAAACTATGTATGTTCACACATAATTAAACACAGAACTAATTATAGATGTAAATATGCTATGTAAGATTTGTTGTGTAAACGCAATTATGATCACAATTCACGTTCTCTAGCACAGCTAAACTTTATTTATTCTAATTACTAACTAAGATTGGTCAATCCTAGCTCTAACAATTCAATGTTCACTAAATTATTAGGTAAACAGGTTCATGTAGTTTAATGGTCACTAAGCTACACAGAACATGCAATTAAGCAATTAGAATAACAAATATTAACATGCTAGGTTATACAAATCAAACACAAGCAAATTTTTACCAACTAAGCTCAATCCATAATCATATAACTATTCATAAGTTTAAAGCTTCATCTAACTAAACAAGAGTAGCTAGATTCAGCTACTCATCATAGTAATTAAACTAACACAGCTAAAACTAATAAAAGACATGTTCTAAAAATAAACTTTTACTTCTTTTGGTGTTGAAAACCCTCTTCCAGAACCTTTCTTTCGTTCTTATTTGTCTCCTGGAACTCTTTTTCTTCTGCCAAAAGTCTCTCTTTTCGTAATAATCAGGAGAACTTATATAATCCTTAAAAACTCGCGCCACGTCGTGGCCAGGTTGCGCCACGTCGTGGGCTTCAAGCAATCCGTATCCTTCAAGGAAATCCTCCGCGTCGCGATGTTTATCTTCTGGAACACCCGTGCCACGTCGTGGCCTTCATCGCCACGTCGTGAATTTAGCTCTTATCGTGAATTTATTATTTTCTTGTCTTCCAAGCCTCCTATGTTCCCCATTTTGTCACCTTTGGTCCCTTTCTTCGAAAATCCTTTGTATTGACTGAAAATAACAATTTAAACTCATAAGTATCATTATTCTAAACATATTATCAATTTATTAATAAAAATGTACTTAAATACTGCCTAAAAATAAGTATAAATATGGCAATATCACCTATGTTGTGGATCTAGATAAGAGGACCTGTTCAAGTAGAGTGTGGTAACTAAATGGGTATGGAGGTGTGAATTTAATTGCAACTATCTTATACACAAATAGAGATGTTGGTAGGTATTTGGATCCAATGTAATGTGGAGCAATTTACAGGAACACCTACAAGTATCAAAAACGTGGGATGAATTGTAGCAATATGTATCCATCTACTGAATTCATAACACATTTGCCACCATTGAAGAGGAAAATGCCAGGTAGACCTAAAGTTAATAGAAGAAAGCATGCAAGTGAAAGGGGTGCAAGACACACTTTTTCAAAGGTTGGGAAAAAATTATGTGTAGTGTATGCAAGCAAGTAGGACATAACAAGGTTACATGTTCTCAAGCTGAAAAACCAACAAAACTCAAGGAAAAGAAAAGGAAGAGAATGGATGTTAAAGATTGTGATGGAAAAAGTTGTAAGAAGGGAAAATGTGGTAAAGATGGGGAAGGAACTAGTGGTAAGAAGGGAACCAATGGTAAGGATGGGGAATGAAGCAGTGGTATGAAGGGCATAAATGGTAATGATTGGGAAGGAAGTAGTGGTAACAACGGAAAGGATGATAAGGATGGGAAAGGAGCTAAGGGTAAGAAGGTAATTATAAAGGAAAGAAAGAAGTCTGAAAGAATTATCAAGAAAAAACTCACTACAAGGGTTGAGGGTAAGAATGGGGAAGGCAATACTAGCGACAAGCCATTGGAACTTGAATAAGAATTAAATTTGAATGTATTTCATTATTTATTTGTTATGTAGGATCAAATTGTGATGTTTTGAACTAAGTTTGGATGTATGGTGTTTTGTACAACATATGTTTTGTGTACAACTGTTTGTAATGTAACGGTTTGAATATGGTTATAATTGTGTGTTAGTTATGGACGTGCACGGTATTAGGGGTCCATTTTAGACATTAGTTTAACTGCATATGGTCCCATTTGTCCAAGTTGAAGCTATTTCTAATGTCACTAACAATAAATAAAGTACCAATCTAACATAACCATTGTTCTTTTTATTACAACAAAATAAAGATGCATGGAAAATAGAGTACTTTCCATTACAAGCAAATTAACATTAGCAACCCATTACAACTTGTAAACAATTATGCTAAAGAAGACAATCCAACTAACAACTAAACACATCTCCATCTTCCAAATTGTTGATTCAAGCTTCTTTTTTGACCTAGTCAAACCTGAAAACATAACTGCTTCAACACTCATATTCTTAGTTTTTGCTTCTTCTACCCAACAAATAAAACCATTCTGAAGTCCCTAACAAAAAGAATTTTCCAGTAAGAGATTGATAATGGAAGAAAGTAATAAATTAGGGCTACATTGGACAAATAAAGAAAGTAACACATACCTTAGTGGGGCAAGCATAGAAGGGTCTTCCAGGGTTGGACGGGGTGGAAGACATTCTTATTATAGCGACACATCCACATGAGCATTTCACCATTTTCGCTTCGTTAATTCCAAGGGATCCTTAATTCCAAATACAAAAAAACACAGGGAAAAAGAGAGGGTGTATGTATACTTTACTGTCGAGTAAGGATGCAAAGTACTTTTAAAGAGGAAATGAAGAAAATACCCCTTTATTTGACCTCATGAACAACCGTCATCGTTGGTGCACCAAACACACTTAATTACCATTAACAAAGGCAAACAAAGTACATCCAACTATTCATATTTACCATACAACAACATATTCATAACCTTTTCTAGTGCTTATCGTGTTCATGGATCCACTAAAAGTTACCCTAAAACAACACTAGTGAACGCAAAAAATTATAAGCTATTCATGCCTATGTATTTCAATTTACATTTATACCAATATCATACCAAAATGCCTATAACAGGTAACTAGGACTTCAAATTACATCCAAACATTACCATTACAACTCCCACTGGAATACCACTACCTACACACACACTATATTACCATTAACACAAACTAACCATACATAATCCTAATTACATATATAACCAGGAACACCATTACAACTACCATTAGACTACGACCATAACCAGGAACATGACGACGACAACACCCACAACCAACAGAGCAATCCCTTTAATCTGCTTCTTTACATGGTCGAAACTTTGCTGCATGTTGAGGATATCTACCCTGGAATGAAGGTAATCTCAACCCATATCCTCCTTCATACGCTAGAGCTGACCTTGTTGCTTAGCTATATTTTCACTACAGTTACATAATATTGTGTGCAAATCGTTCAAGTGAAGCACGTCTGTTGAGCTTATGGATTTTTTGGAGTTTATAGTATCTAATGATGGTGGTGGGGTAGGATCCACGGAAGACAGTGAACGAGAAAAGGGAGTATTGTCGAATGGTTGTCGGCAAGTGTTTGGCTGGAAATGGTAGCGATATTTTAGGGTTGTCTCCAGCAGATCCTTCTATTATATACTAGAGGACCACTAAACCCTTAGGGCCCAAGCAAGCTAACTCGTTGGTGAGTCACCGACGTGGCATCCGAGTTGGGTGACTTGATCTCTATCCGAGTTGGGTGGTGACTAGGCAATGAAACCGGTTGAATTGGGTAAAAATCCCTAAGTAGCCGGTAAAATGTGAATTCATGCCCTTATAATGCCAAAAAATAACAATAATAACATTTTAAGCCAAAATATGTAAGTTCGTGGGGACTACAGTGACATTTTCCCTAAAAAGAAAAAAGAAAAAAAAAAGAAAACTAATTTTGAAATCAATATGGCAAGCACACACTGTTGCAGTATTAATCGATGGCGGCATTTAGGCACAGCGACGACGAGGGTGAGGACGGGCGAGGTTGATGTTCTTTGGTGGAAGGTCATTCTTCTCTAATTACCTATATCTCAATCAGTATTGATTTTTCACTTAGTGAATATTTTTTCTTTTCTTTTAATGTCTTTTTTTTTGTGTAACTCTTTTTCTTCTATTTTTACCTCATGTTTTATCTCCTTGATTGCACGATAATGTTGTTTACTTCTTTAAGGGCTCATTTTTATGAGATATATATATATATATATATATATATATATATATATATATATATATATTGTTGGGTAGCAGATTCGTTTTGTATTGCGTCATTGGGCTCGGTTAATAGTCCAATATTTTGTACTCCGGTTTGGGCCTGTCCAACCTTGAGTTGTAGGGTTTAGTATATAATAATATGCTTGCATGCATATTAGTGTAACGATCTAGAATACGATTGATAGAATTACGATAGCTTTGCAGATTTCTTTATCGTTCCTGTAAACCCTTTAATCCTCTACAGTTGATGTTCTTTATCGAGCTCTTCTGAGGGTTGTTTATAAATCATTCGACACGTTTGATTCATTCTTGAGTTGTTTACTGTTTTCGTATTCTTGTTGTTTACTCTTTATTTTACCTGTTTAAGATCTAATCGATCTTCAAGTTTAGATTTAAACTTATCAATTGGTATCAGAGCAGGAGGCTGTGTAATCGATACACTTCTTTTCTATGAAAAAGGTTTCGACTAGGGTTATTCCGCAATTATTGATATTTATTGAGCCGTCATCTCATTATTGACGTATCTTGATATTTATTATTTTGCCCTAATCTGATTTATTACAAGTCTGATCTTTGAACAGGTTATTCGATCATTATGGACGAGTCGCAATCGAATCCCATCAATATTTCGAACAGCATTGGATCAACCACAAAGATTCCCATCCTGTACACCCATGATTATGAAGTCTGGGCGCATCACTTTGAAGATTATGTTATAGGATCTTAGGATAATGGATACCTCATCTGGGAAGCAATTGTTTCTGGACCGTTTTCTCATTCTGCAACATCAAGGATTATTAAAACTCAAAAGGAATATAATGATCTTCTGAAAGATGTTAAAGATATTGCGCAAGATGAAAAAGATAAATTTCAGTGCAATATCAAGGCGTTAAGATTGATCAGATTCGCCCTTCAGTCCGACACTTTCAGGCTGGTGAGTTCATGCACGACGTCAAAGGAAATTTGGGACAGGCTACATGAATTGTACTCTACAGATGAGGATCTTGAACACTCCATCCAAACCTTACTCTTGTCTGAGTTTGGTGAATTCAGGCAAGGAGCTGAAGAAACTGTGACCTAAACGTTCGATCGCTTCAATCATCTTCTTAGCAAGATGATCAAACATGACATCGAAAGGAAGCTTATTGAGCAGAAGGTTACGTTCTTAAATGGTCTCAGATCAGAGTGGAGAGCAGTGGTGTCCACAATTAAAGCCCACGAGCAATTTAAATCATATTCATTGGCGAAACTGGTGGGCATTCTCAAATCTCAGGAGAAGATCGTGTTGCAGGAGAAGAATGTGGTCTCAAGCCTAGGTTCGTTGGCCCTCTTGTCAAAAAGTAAAGCTGTGATGGAGGACGAAGACCTCAACTTGGAGGATTATGACCTCACGTGTGAGGATTATGCTATGATGGTGTCTAACCCCAAGAGGTTCATTAAGAAGAGATTTCCCTCAAACAAAAACCAAAATTGGCAGGGGAGTTACAATTCTGAAAAAGTTAAAGATGAACCGAAGGTTGAAGAGTCTAAGAAGGAACCGAAGGCAGAAGGTGATTCTGGAGTAAGCTGTTACTATTGTGGAGGAAAGAACCACTATGCAAAGGATTGTGTCCTCAAAAAGATGGCTGAAAAGGATGAGGAAAAGGATGAAGAAGCTTTGCTACAGAAAAAGCTTGATGAGATCAGGAAGAAGAAATCTAGCGCTAACCCTTCTATGAATGCTCTAATTGTGCAGGGTTCGGTTGCTGATGACGAGTTCGGTGGCGTGGAGGTTTGGTCAACCGACTCTGAAGATGATGAAGTGAGGAAGCCTTCTCATGGAAAGGCTTGTGTGGCAAAAGAGGAAAGCAGTGGAGGAAGGTGCTTGATGGTGTCTGACGTATCTCAGATGAGGGGATACAACACTGATGGTGGGAGTAAGGAACCGAAGGAGCAACAGGATATGTGCTTTACAGCCAAACCGCTCAGCGTGTAGTTCAACGAGCTCGATGAACTGATTAAGAAGGTACAATCGGTTTTTGTTTCATTTAAAGTCCCACAATGCTCATATGAAAAAGAACTAAAAAGTGTTAATTCAAGAATTTCTCATCTAGATAGTAGCTTAACTCAAACTCGAGTCACCAATTCTAACCTAACTGATCAATTAAGCAGGGTGTCTTCGAAGAGTGAGGAACGGCGCATGTGGATCGAACTGAAGGAGTCGGAATTAGTCAAAATAAAAGAAGAAAACATTTATTTACAAAGAGAAAATTTAAAGCTTTTGAAACAGCGAAATGTTTTTTGTTTGATTGCTAAACGTCTTTACACTAATATTACTCAGCTTCATCTGGATTGTGAAATAGGACTAAAGATTCATCGCATGATTTTGCCCTTCCTTGAGTTTAAGGAGGATGAAATTGATGCCGAAGCGTATAATTGTGAGAGTGTGATATCATCTGAGGACGTTAATCCGACCTATATGTATGGACTGGACAAAATAGAATCTTTCATTAAATCCAAGGACCATAAGGACATGCTTAAAAACCTTTTGGATGAAAATGATAGACTAAAACTGAGAACCGAAACCATACAAAAATTTGACTCTTTAAACGCCAACTTGAGCTCAGAAAACAAAATTGATGTTGAAAATGCATCTGAGCTTAATGAGGATGACAATATGAGTGAAATTTCTTTAGAGGAGACGGTTGACTGTTCAGAATTTGTAAAAAGCGAACCTGAAAACCACAAGAATCTGATCTCAGAAAATTCAGTGGAGTTCGCTCGTATGTCCCAACAAAAGTCCCCGATCCTTGCAGAGAAGGCCGTTGTATATCAAAAAGTTAGGACCACTCCAAATCAAGTGTACAAGGTCACAGGAGTAACCGAACATCAGACTGCTGAACTCACAGCAATTGTAAACGAAGACAATGCTGATGGTTGCGATGAGTTCTTCTGGTCAGCTCCAATCGATAATGCTGATGAAACGGTAGGCTTATCTGAAAGGACCTCATGGAAAAGTAAAGGTAGATACGTGCCAGAACCCTTGAACAAGCCTGATAACTTTGATGTGCCAAGTACTAGTGGTACGAAAGACATTCCTCAAGAAAATGGAAGTCCGGCAAAAGAAGACACTCCCTTTAGTGAAACTGCCTCAGTTCAGAGTGAACCAGCCAAAGAAAAACCGAAACCGAAAGCCAACATCCATCATCAACCGAAGCAGATGAGAAATCAGAACCGTCAAAGGAATCAGAGATACAGGAAGAATCTCTCTGAAAGAAAACAGTTCTGGCAATCCCAGAATGCTTATTTCTCACATCAAGACAAGAACCTAAAGTATGAGAAAAATCCTTTTGAAACGCACAAGAGCCACAACAACCGAAAGCAAAGGTTCGGTTCAGAAAAAAATACCAACCGAAAGCAAAGGTTCGGTTCTGAGAATGGCTCCAACCGAAAGCAAAGGTTCGGTTCTGAGAATGAATCCAACCGAAAGCAGAAGTTCGGTTCAGAGAACGAAACCAACCGAAAGCAAAGGTTCGGTTCTGAAATCAAAAGAGATCAAAACTCTAAGGTCGGTCCCACCAATGATCAAAAGCAAAAGGGTCACCTAGAGTCTCCAGCCAAGAAGTCATCTCAATCTAAGCCCTCTCATTCTCACTCATCTAATTCTTCTAATTCTTCCAATTCCTCTCCACCTCGTTCTAAATTCCATTTTGTTCCTTCTCAAAAATCTCAATCATCAGCTGAACAAAAAGGTAAACAGAAGGTTTCAGCATCCAAACCAGAGTCTAAACCGAAAGCACCTAATCCTAATAAAATCAAAGTTTTTACCATAAAAAAGAAAGATGAAACAACACTAATAAAACGAACATATCTTGTTGACATCTCTCTTACTATTCCGGTACCTGTGAAAGGCTCACGTGGACCCAAGAAACTTTGGGTTCCTAAATTTGCTTAATTTTTGCAGGTTATCAGTGACGAGCAGTTTGACGAAGAATGGTACATCGATAGTGGCTGCTCGCGTCACATGACAGGGAGGAAAGAAGAGCTAAGGGAATACAAGTCTCTTTCAAATGGTGGAAACGTCAAGTTTGGAAACAACTCCTTCGGCACCATAAAAGGCTATGGAATGATTACCAATGGTGATTTCACGATAAGGAAGGTTGCATACGTGGAAGGGCTACAACACAACCTCATCAGTGTATCTCAGCTCGTTGGAGGTACCGGTCTCAAAGTCTCATTCGACGATGAGGGTTCTGAAATTATTGAGAAGAAGACGGAGAGAGTTATTCTCAAATCGGAGCGTAAGGGTGAAATGTTTCCTCTGAACCTCAAATCCATCAAAGGAAACCCAATTATCTGCTTGTTATCAAAAGCGCAATCTGACGAAAGCTGGTTGTGGCACCGAAGGCTCTCTCATCTCAACTTTAAAGACATCAACAAACTTATCACTGGAGGTCATGTTCGAGGTCTTCCACTGCTCAAGTATGATAGAGATCATTTGTGTGTTGCATGCGAAATGGGGAAGCAGAGTCGTCAAAGTCATCCATCTATAATAAACACTAAAGTTGTTGAACCACTTGAATTACTTCATATTGATTTATGTGGTCCATCATCTATCGAAAGCATCGGTGGTAGCAAGTACATTCTTGTTATTGTTGATGACTTTTCGCGTTTTACATGGGTGTTCTTTCTGAAGCTTAAATCCGAAGCGACTCATAAGCTAAAGGTGTTCATCAAGCAGATTGAAGTACAGCTAAAGAAGGTTGTTCGCAACATCCGGAGCGACAATGGTCTGGAATTCAAAAATAGAGAATTCGAAGAATTCCTGGCAGAAAAGGGAATAAGTCACAACTTCTCAGCTCCCTACACACCTCAACAGAACGAAATTGTTGAAAGACGAAACCGATCTTTGTGTGAAGCTGCCCGAACCATGCTAAGTTTCGCTTCCTTACCTCTTTATTTTTGGGCTGATGCTATTTCTGCTGCTTGTTTTACACAGAACAGGTCATATCTCAACAAACGATTCACGCTCACACCTTATGAGATTCTCAACAACAGGAAGCCCAATGTGAAATTTTTCCATGTGTTCGGCTCACAGTGTTTCATCTTTAACTCTAAGGAACACCGCAACAAGTTCGATGTCAAAGCCGACGAGGGAATCTTTCTGGGCTATTCTCTCACTTCTAAAGCGTACAGGGTATTAAACAAGCGTTCGAGGAAAATCGAAGAGACTTACTACGTGACTTTCGATGATAGCTATGTCAAAAAGCTAAAGGCCAATGAAGACACTGCTGGGGAAATCTTTCCTCAAACTGGCCAAGTCACGGTCTCGATCGCTAATCTATACGAGAAGTTTATGGAGCTATTTGACGAACCAGAGAAAGCCACTCTCTCAGAAGCAGGCGCAGCAGACAACAAGGTAGACCATATGAAGCAAATTGTCGAAGAAGCTGCAAGGAGAATGAATGAAGGAGGATCAAATTCTGACGAATCTCCATCAAACAATGCTTCAGTCGAGGGGGAGGATCAACCATCGTCATCTCAGCCAACCTCACATGTTGAGGGGGAGCCAAGGTCTCTAACTGCTCCCGAAAGCACTTCACCAACCGAAAGTGCCTCACCTTCCGAAGGTGCATCAACGCCTGTAAGCTCAACACCACAAGAAACCTCTGAAGCTCAAGATTCGCAAATCATTCCTGAAAGCTCATCTATCGAGGGGGAGCAAGCTGATATGTCTTACGACTATGAAAGCCAGTCCGAACCAGAAGAAATGATAAATGCTGAACGGGATCCAACGTTTGATCCAAACTACCCTCCTCTCACCAAATGGACCAGAGATCATCCTGTCTCTCAAGTTGTTGGTGATGTCTCTGAAAAGGTTCTGACCCGATCACAACTCAAGGCAAAACAGACATCCTTATTTTCAAAAGTTGAATTCTGCATGTTTAACTCATTCGTATCAAAAGTTGAACCGAAGACAGTTAATACTGCTCTTGATCACTCCAATTGGGTTCAAGCCATGCAAGATGAACTGAACGAATTCGAAAGGAACAAAGTCTGGCGCCTCATTCCAACTCCTCCAGATGCCTCGGTTGTTGGTCTCAAATGGGTCTTTAGGAACAAAATGGACAAGGAAGGGAAAGTTATAAGGAACAAAGCTCGTCTGGTCGTTAAAGGATACTGTCAGGAGGAAGGGATTGATTATGAAGAGACTTTTGCTCCTGTAGCTAGGCTTGAATCAGTCAGAATATTTCTAGCCTATGTTGCCCACAAAAACTTTGAAGTTTTTCAAATGGACGTCAAGTGTGCATTTCTTAATGGAGAACTCGAAGAAACAGTGTATGTGGAGCAACCTCCTGGTTTCGTGAACGAAAAGTATTCTAATCATTGCTACATTCTGGATAAAGCCATGTATGGACTCAAACAAGCTCCGAGAGCCTGGTATGAAACGCTAACTAAATTCTTAAAGATGTCCAAATTCAAACAAGGTTCGGTTGACCCAACCTTCTTTCGCAAAAATGAAGGTAACCACCTTATGATCATTCAAATTTACGTCGATGATATCATCTTTGGCTCAACGAATCCTAGCCTAACAGCTGAATTCAGAAAGCTGATGGAGACTAAATTTGAAATGAGCTCAATGGGTACTATTAACTTTTTCCTTGGTTTAAATATTAGACAGGGACCCGAAGGCATCTTTATCAATCACGAAGCTTACACGAAGACTCTCCTAGCAAAATTTGGCATGATGGGAGATTCCAAAGTCAAAGTCCCAATGGCGTTCGGCACCAAGCTCACTCCATCCCTGGACAAACCGGCCGTTGATATCACGCTTTATCATCAAATGATAGGCTCTCTAATGTATCTTACTGCTAGTAGGCCTGACATAATGTTTTCTGTGTGTTACTGTGCTAGATTTCAGGCAAATCCACGCGAACCTCACATGCTTGCAGTGAAGAACATTCTACGATATCTCAAGCGAACTGCCTCTTTAGGTCTATGGTATCCTTCCAACTCAGGCTTCTTCGTTCAAGCCTACTCAGATGCAGACCTTGGAGGATGTGGACTCGACAGAAAAAGCACCACTGGCGGCTGTCAATTCCTTGACGGGAAGTTGGTTAGCTGGCAATCAAAGAAACAAACGTGCGTGTCTTTGTATACAGCTGAAGCTGAATACATAGCAGCTGCATCCTGCACCTCTCAAGTGATTTGGATCCAGAGTCAACTTCGAGACTATGGACTCAATATGAAGAAGATCCCACTATATTGTGACTCTGAAAGTCCAATTAGGATCTGTCATAACCCAGTGCAACACTCCAAAACCAAACACATAGCACTAAGGTATCACTTCATCAAAGATCATGTGGAAGATGGAAACGTCGAAGTACACTTTGTTAGAACCACTGATCAACTGGCTGATGTCTTTACCAAAGCTCTTCCTGAAGCGTCATTCAACAAAATTTTACAAGGGCTAGGTATGATGGAATCAGAGTCAGTACCACAAACTACCTCTCAACCTCAAACGTAAGAAGCGAAATTGACCGAACGCTCAGGTTCGGTTGAATCATCTGCACTCGCTCATCACTTCAAAGGTAGTTTTCTTGGTTGTAAATTTAATGTACAAAGTTGTTTATCTATTTGTCTAAAGAATTTCCTATTTGAAAGCCTAAATTCCTTGGTTTTCTAAAAATTTTCAAAACCGAAACCTACCGAAGGTTTGGGTTCGGTTTTACAAAATTTTTCAAAACCGAAACCTACCGAAGGTTCGGGTTCGGTTTTACAAAATTTTTCAAAACTGAAACCTACCGAAGGTTCGGATTCGGTTTTTCAAAATTTTTCAAAACCGAAACCAACCGAACGCTCGGGTTCGGTTTTTCAAAATTTTTCTCAACCGAAACCAACCGAACGTTCGGGTTCGGTTACAAAATTTTACCAAAGTTTTTTTTCTCTTTCATTTTATTTGTGTGTTCGTTCGTTTATGGGGATATAATTGTTGGATTAGTTAAGTGTCCCTAGAAGCATGCTGCTGTATGTGTCCCAAGCCTCATAAGATTCTGAATAATAGCCTTAATGACTTGGTATAAACAAACCTTGTCTTCCCAATTAGGCTATCACATTTATTCTGATCGTGAGCTACCTCACTCTCTTCTCCCATGAGATAAGAGTTTTCTGCTTGGTCCTTGTTTTCGCAGCAAAGGTACTTTAATTTCTTACACCATCTCCATTATATTTCTCCATCAAATTCGTTTCACCAACGTAACCCTTGAGACTCTCAGAAATTACCACTGAGGTTTATGGTTACCCAAAAACTGTGTTTATGATCTTAGTTTCGTGCCATTACGAGCTGAGTGAAACCCAAAATTCAATACCAAATCTGAATTGACGGTGAACAATTAATTTGCTCAAGTTTTCACCAACGAATTGACGGATGTATCTTGATGAAATCTCAAAATTTTATTTTGTGTGATTCCTATGAAATTGTTAAACACCATAACATTTCTTCCCTTGGGATCCAGTTTTTAATTTTTTGTTGAGATTTTATATTTTCCAAGCCACTTTAAAATTAATTCATACCTACTTGTTCAACAGACTACACCGGTCTCACAAGTACTTTGTTCACTTTCTATCTTATTTCAAGATTAGGACTGTTGAATCAAAGATAAAGCCACCCTAAGGAGCCTAATTAAAAGAAGCCTTTCAACACTTATTAATAAGTGTTTGATCGTTATTCAATGGGAAACCACACTAATACTTTAAGGTCTCTCTTGACTTTGAAGGAAGAGATTCGTGCCCAGGATCATTTGTTTCGTGTCTTTATTGACATCATATTTATTCCTAAAAAGATTTGCTTTATTTCTTTTCTTTTTACACTCTAAGCACGAAAATCTTTGATTTTCCAAAATTCTGGTACTAATAATTACAGGTTGTCTTACTAAATTGGTGGTTACTTAAAAGATGTGGTCAAAAATCATCCACGTGGGAGTATTATTCATAAGATGCCATTAAAGGGATAAGATGAAGGGTTGCTGACTCAGGCGGGAGTCTATTGGATTGAATTTCAAACGGCGGTAAAAAGGGACGCATGCGAATTTGAAACGTCCATTCTTTAACTGACGTCGAGGACGCGTGTGAGATTTTGAAACGGTACCTCTCTGGCACAGAAAGGCGCGTGTGAATTTGAAACGGTTTCTTCAGAAACGGCGCTTGTTGGGCGACGTGTTCCAAGGAATCTGACACTCTCTCTCATGCGTGATCATCGCTTACCTTAACTGTCACGCATCAGTCAAATTCCGGGAAAACCTTTCGTATTTCGATTGAAGATTTGTGCAGATTTTTCTCTCTCCTTACACCCACTATAAAAGGCAGTCTTCTCTTCCATTTACCTCTTTACTGCATCCGAATTCCCAAGAGAGCAAAAATTCCCTGAAACC
This sequence comes from Lactuca serriola, assembly GCF_051521515.1. NCBI lineage: Eukaryota > Viridiplantae > Streptophyta > Magnoliopsida > Asterales > Asteraceae > Lactuca > Lactuca serriola. The sequence goes on along the minus strand of NC_136416.1, from coordinate 87,159,509 downwards.
CTTACTGTTCATCTTCTTCTTCCCAACTTCATCAATGGCAGAATCATCGTCTGTTCACGCTACTTCCCACATCCTTCCCATTCGCCCTCAACAGTGTTTGGTGATCGATTTAACCCCTCAGGCGTACGACTCCTATATGTTTCCCATCATCGAGTGCCTGAAATACTCGCCGATAGCACCTGCACTTTCACGGGTTGAATCAGTGCCCATGGAGCTTTTATCGCAGATCTATGCGACTGCTTATGATAAAGCAGTCGATAGAATTTTCTTCGAGGTTTCTGATCACAAAGCCTCGATTTCCAGGCAACGATTTGCCTCATTGCTAGGGTTTGCTGCTGACCCTTCTAGGTTTCATCCGAAGACGATTCCGATAGGACACCTCTACAATATGGGGTACACGGAGGCGCTCACCTCTGTCGCAAAATTTAAAAAGTCGTGTTTGCCGCCACAGTGGAACGGCATGTTCACTGTCCTTTTCAAGGGTCTTTCAGAACGGAGCTCCGGTTCAGACGGCTCCAGTCGACTCTTCCTCTCCATCATGTACGGGGTTTACAACGGCTTCAACGTCGATTATGGGTTGGTTCTCTGGCAACAACTCATCCAGAGTTTATCATCCTCTTCACGACATTCTGAGGTGTCGTATGCCAGGTTTTGGACCATCGTTGCTAAGTGGGCAATGTATAAGTACGATGTCCCCACTGCTGCCGGTGCATCGATGTCTTCGATTGGTACATTCCATACCACGAAGATTATTGTCTCGGATGCATCAAAGTTCTCTTTCATTGGTTCCATTATGGAGACCATGTATGCTGATGTCCCAGCAGACAGCAGAATCATCCGGACTATCAAGGAGTTCAAGCAGTCTGGACCGAGGGATCTCACGCAGGAGATGCTCAAGTCCATTCACGATGCTGATAAGCCTGTTCATAGAGTCAAAAAGGCAGACAAAGGGAAGCAAGTGACCAAAGGGGCTAAAGGCCCTTCTCCTAAAAAGAGGAAGGCTCCTAAAGCTGCTCAGTCCCCGCAGCCGAAGAGGCGAAAGACTCAACCGAAGCGAAAGCTCATAATCGCTTCCTCTTTGAGTGAATCAGAAGGTGAGAGTTCGGATTCGGACGGCTCTCAAAGAGGCGAAACCCCTCCAAGAGGCAATACCCCACCCAGATCACCTACCCCAGACATGGAAATCCATATCTCACCAATTCCCTCTCCCACTCAAACAATTCCCACTTCCATTCCCACCATAAACCCCTCTACCACCATTCCTAAAACCTCTTTCCCTATACCACCACCCATTTTCACCGATACAACAACAACAACTGCAAAGGTTACAACCAACGTATCTGATACGGGGGTTCATACCGATGCAACCGAACCACCACCTGTAACCGAACCCCTACATACAACCGAAACCCAACCACCACCCGAACCTACCCATACTCAACAACCACCCGAAACTACCCCCACTCACACTCAACCTGAACCTACTCATACCACAACACCCCTAGCTTCACCACCCCCAACATCTCCAGGTCATGCCTCTGATGGAGATAACCCTTTCCTTGGAGGGGAAAATATGACCTTCGATTCGGTCTACTTCAGTCCGTTTCAGGTCCAAAGCGACGACGATGAGGAAGCTCCAGTAACAAAGAAGCATCTTAAGGAGCTACATGAGAAGGTTGACATGCTTATTGCTTCATCCTCTAACTCTCAATCCTCTCTCTCTAAAGCTGCTCTTCAGAAGATTGTTGATGCCTTCTCCAGGGCTCAACATGATTCCGTCGCTTCTGCCACTGCTGCAATTGACGCCTCGACGAAAGCTTGTGAGGCTGCGACCGAAAAAGTCGATAAACTATTTTCCGACGCCTCTGCCCTGTTACAATCTTTACAGGAGAGTGCTGCTGCAACCAAGACAACGCTGGAACCGATTGTTCAACAATTGGCCATGTTCGTCTCAACAGAGTTGAAGTCATTCGCCACCCTTCGTCAAACTTTAACTGACGACAACTCTGCCCTTCGGACCTCTATCGACGAGCGCCTCTCTAAACTCCAAGAGGATCTTGCTTATGATAACTCGTTGATGGAGGCTCTCGCAAGGAAGACCACTGCCCTCAAGGTCAAGAGTTCTCAACTTTCAAGTTCTCAACAACAACTTGACGCTCTTCGATCCAAACGGGAGGTAATACGGACGTGTGTTTCGGATGTCCACTCAGCAATATCCAACATCCTGGAAGCGCATGATCCCATTTTGAACCACACTGTGAAGCGAACCCTTGCAGAAAAACTCGCCCCTGCCCTGGATCTTCTCAGCAAAATTGAAGGGCTACCTAGTTTCGTGTCCGCTCCGAAACAAGGGGGAGAAAAGGAGTCCGGATCGAAACCACCTCCTTCCTCAAAAGTTTCTCACACAACTGAACCTCCTCCTACAGGTCAAACTTCGGGTTCGGGTGTGAAGGATAAAGGAAAGAAGATAGCTGAGGAAGAAGATGAAGATGATTAAGAAACCATTGTTGACTTGCTAAAACGCAAAAATAGTCGCAATGTTGATAATGACAACATTCGTGTGGCGCGAGAAGCTGAAGAAGCCGAACGCAAAAAGAAAGAAGCCCACGATCTCCTCGAGAGCAGGAAGACTCTTTTCCCTGCTTGGACTCGAGAGAGAATGATAAAGGAGGCTATCGATACTCCGAGCATCTTATGGCTCGAACCGGTGATCTCCTTCGACTGCTACAATTCTGTCGACTCGCAGTTCGACATGCCCTTAACCCAAAAGGCGTTTATCTTCCACGCCTCGGCCAACGTTGCTGAAGTTCCTCATCCTCATCCTGAGGTTGATCGTGAACTAATCGAATTCTATCTGAAGGCCGCTCAACCCCAGTACCAAACCTGGAGCGCTCAGAAGATCGTTAACGTTCGGGTGCTAAAGCCATACACTGAAGGGAGATTTATCAACGTTCGGTTCAGGGTGATCAGAGGGTCTGCAAAAACCGAACATCTCATATCCTTAGCAGATCTACCGAACCTCAACCCCCATGACTGGATCGTTCTGTACAACATCCTCTTGACGAATGAAGCTGAATATGGTCCGATCATTGACCATCTCAAAAGGATGTTAGTATGCTATATCATGGAGATCGCCTTGATGGATCAGGAGATTGCCAATGTCTTCAAGAAGAAACCGAAGATCTCTCATGTTGGCTCGGCCAGTGATCTCAACCAGATGAAGATGGGAAAGATTGACCCAAGGCGAAACTCGGTCATGTTCACTAGGGCTGAAGGACAGAAATGTCTCTTTGCCTTAGCGGATAAATATCTTTATACCACTGCTTGTCTTGAGCACATGCTGGGGATCATCCATCGGTGTAAAGAGAATACAGCGGATGATATCAAATACTTCGACGATATGATACAGTGGTACATCCGATTAAGACAGACGATACTCGCCCTTATCTCGCGTCTGTTTCAGACTGTAAAGAAGAAGGTTCCTGCTGCTGCTGGCCCAAGCAAGAAGTAATGATCTCGCTCCAATTGACGCAAAGGGGGAGATTGTTAGGTAGCAGATTCGTTTTGTATTGCGTCATTGGGCTCGGTTAATAGTCCAATATTTTGTACTCCGGTTTGGGCCTGTCCAACCGTGAGTTGTAGGGTTTAGTATATAATAATATGCTTGCATGCATATTAGTGTAACGATCTAGAATACGATTGATGGAATTACGATAGCTTTGCAGATTTCTTTATCGTTCCTGTAAACCCTTTAATCCTCTACAATTGGTGTTCTTTATCGAGCTCTTCTGAGGGTTGTTTATAAATCATTCGACACGTTTGATTCATTCTTGAGTTGTTTACTGTTTTCGTGTTCTTGCTGTTTACTCTTTATTTTACCTGTTTAAGATCTAATCGATCTTCAAGTTTAGATTTAAACTTATCATATATATATATATATATATATATATATATATATATATATATATATATATATATATATATATATATATAATCTTAAAAAGATATTATTTCAAACTGTACGTATTATTTTAATCTGTTAGTTATTATTCTAAAACCAATGGGTTTTTAGTCTAACAGTATCAAATGGTGTCTTCTCTCCTTGAGGTTGGGAGTTCAAGTTCCGTCGTGAACATAGGTGGTATTAAGAAGTAGTTTAGGAATAAATTATATTTTCCGTTCAAAAAAACAAAAGTTGTTATTCTGAAATCATAAACTAATTTATAAACTCCAATATTACTAATCTAAAACTAGGGGAAAAATTATTAATAATTTGTAAATAAGAAGATTCAAATAACGAGTGTATAGGTAGGAATTGAGAACGCGACTATGTTGTTTTATAAATAGGGTTGATGGTATAATGGTACATAATAAAAGTCATGCACATATTGTTCCAATGTTCGTCTGGAATCCATCTAATTTGGGAGGAAAATATGGAAAGATTATATTGATCCAAAATCATTTTTTACACCTCACTTTTATTCCATCAATTAAACTCGGAAACATGATTTTCCTTCCAAATCTCTCACATTCCCTCCATACCCATCAATATCCTTCTTTAAATAGAGCTCGGGAACAAGACGTAAAGGTATTCATTATTGTGGTCAGCCATGTTTTATTACAGTTTCTTGTTTACATATACGATAACGAAATTAGAGAAGATATGAAACATTAGAGCATTGGGTGTGGGCAACAAGGTGCAACACCAAGTTGTGACACCTTACATGCCACCTAAGCTAATGGTGTGGAGAAATGGGCAACAAGATGCAACACCAACTTTTTGAAAATAAATATTTTTATTCTTCTATTTTTTTTACTATTTCGTTTTTTTTTTTACTTTTTTTTGCTTTCGTTTTTTTTCTTTTTGTGTTTTTTTAATAACTAATATATTTTTTCATAAAACATATAATTTTAAAAACAAAAAAAAGACATAATATTTAAAATCTAAAATTTCGATTACAATTAAAAAAACATAATTTTAAACCTAAATTAATAACTAAAATACCATTCAAATTACTACTAAAACCACACCAATCCTAATTAACCCAAATATTTTTTTCCTAATTTGTTCCTTCATCGCTTGTAGCACCGCTAGATCAGCAGGCGCTAAACCCTCCTCGCTTGTCTGAAGAATTGACAACTGATGTGTCATTAGTTCCCTCTCATTTTGTTCCTGCTTCTCCCGTGCCCGCCTTTACAGGAATTCCAAATGACGAAGTTTCAAATCATTTTTTTGTTTTATTAATAAATTGTGCTCGTCGAATTTCGCTCTCATTTCTGCCACATCTTTTGCTCTCGTCTCCACCTCCTCCGCATGTCTTGCAGCGCGCCTCGCTTTGTCGCGCCCGGGCGGTCATCGTGGTGGGGATATCTCTTGGATATCATCCGGGATCTCATCGTCATCGGCGTTTAGGTCGATGTTAGTCCGTGCGTCCGACACGTCGACCGAGCTAGAATTGTGAGACCTTTTCGATTGAACCTCCGACGATGTAGGCGTTTTATTCCACTTTGGATCCACTCGCAACAATTCTCATGATTTTTCAAAGTCGAAAACATGACCAATTTCGACCCGATATTGTTCCTTAGTAGCTTTGAACAAATCAAAGTTGTTGGTTCCGCTTTGTTGTTGCGCCGCAAGCCGGTTGTAAATATCTTTGAATTTGCTGCACCGCTTACTTATCATACCCCATTTGCTGCTCAACATGTCATTGTTGCGATACGGATTTTTCTTTAAAAAAGCGTGAAACTTGTCGAGCACCGCCCCCCAATATGCTCATTTTTTCATTCCATTTCCGCGAAGTTCGTTTTTTGAAGTAGCACACCAAGCCGCCGTCAAAGCGTATTCCTCCTCCGATGTCCACCATTGTGGAACGTCTGCATTTTCTGTTTCTACCGCTATTGATTTCCCTTTCGATTTTCCTTTCTCTTTCCTTTTCTTACTACTTCCCGCTTCCACTTGAACTGATGGTTGTGTTGTAGGTGATGGTTGGTTGGTTGTTTGTTGCATCGAACCAAAAGTAGAGAAAAGATTTTGTTGTAAATTTGAGTTTTGACCAAATTGAGTTTGTTGAACGTAAGGTGAGTTGGGAAATTGCAGTGGCGGTGAAGCGGGATTGAAAGTGGCGCCTTGGTATGGGATTTGCGGTGAACCTTGAGACGATAAACGGTTGAAATAATTTTCATACCCCGCAAATCTGAGAGGCGATGTTGTGTTTGGGTTTGATGATAGAGGGGGGCGGGGGGGGGGGGGGGGGGGGGGGTTGTTTGGGTTTTGCTCCATTTTTTGATTAACAAAGTATAGAAAATATAGAGATGATTTTAAAAAGATATGTAAACTTTAAATTAAAAAGAGTATATGTATATATATATATATATATATAGGTAAAAAGATAAAAAAGTTTTTTTTTTAAATGAATTTCGACCGTTTGCAAACGGTCATAAAAAAAACGGTAAAAATAATGCCGTTTCACTTCGTCATAACGCCCACGAGAATTGTTCGATGAGATACAACGAGTTGGGGGGGGGGTCCGTCACGACGGCGTTGTCGTGTGCCACGTCACCCAGTTGTATTTCGTCTCTTATGGAATCTATAAAAATCTCCAAGAGAATCATTACTTAATTTATTTATTATTATACACTAGAATATAAATATATATATATTATTTAAAAAAGATAAAAATAATGTTCTCATCTCCAAGCACCTCGCCTCCGTCATGTAGAGTTAAAAACTTGCGGCGCCGAAACATATATAACAAACAAAGTGCCGAAAACCTGTTTACTATTAATATCACGTAGGCTTTGTCCTCTTGCGATGATACTCTATCGAAATTAACAAAAAGCCTTCACCATGTTCGCACATACTAGAAAAGACATATATGAATATTAAGAGGGTGTTTGGATTAGATTTTTAGCTTATTGCTTATTTGTGGTGGGAATAAGCGCAATAAGCATGAGAAGGAATGCTTATTAAAATTAGCTTATTTAGCCTAATAAGCTAAATTTTATTCAAACACTCAAATTAACTTACTGTGGAAATAAGCAATAAACACCTCTTTTTTTTCCTATCCAAACACCCCCTAAAATTACATATATTTCCACGTTTTCATTTGACGTCATTTTCATTCAACACCCCTCATTTCTCTTTCCCTTGCCACCTCAACACCCTATATAAACCACCTTCCTTCTTCAACCATATCCAAAAAGACACTTGACAATTTGACATGGGAAGCCTAGGTGATTGGCCCGAACCAGTGGTATGTGTCCAATCTTTATCAGAAAGTGGTGAGCTTGTGATTCCCGGCCAATATATCAAGCCACAATCAGAAAGACCATCTTTTTTTCTAAAAGAAATGAACATACCAGTTATCGATATGACTGGTTTGATCACTTCACGTGAAGAGACTATGAAGCAAATTTCCGAGGCATGTCGTGTATGGGGCTTTTTCCAATTGGTGAATCATGGTGTGGGGATTGAATTAGTCGATAGCGTTCGAGAAATTTGGAGGGAGTTTTTTCATGAACCTATGGAAGTGAAGCAAAAGTATGCAAACACTCCAAAGACTTACGAAGGGTATGGGAGCAGATTAGGGGTTGAGAAAGGGGCAATTCTTGATTGGAGTGATTACTACTATCTCAACTATCTTCCTCTTTGTCGTACAAAGTGGCCTGCCCATCCACCTTCCCTAAGGTAACCCGTTTAGATATTTCCGAGTACTTACATGCTTTTCTTTATATTTCATGATTTTGTTTGTACTTTCTAAGAAAAACTGAGGGTTTAATAATGTAGAGTTTATTTATTGGATCGTTATAGTTGTTTTTTATTGCAAACAAACTCTTAGACATTAGGTTTCATCTAATAGGATTATTTTTGCATGTACGAGAATAATGAAAGCTTGTTAGAATGAATGAAATTTGATTAATTAAACATATATAAATAGTATACTTATAATTTGTTAACAAAAAAAACGTGTTTGATTCTATATTGATACCAATATGGATTTTTGTAGGGAATTGATGGAGGAATACACGAACGAAATACTAAAGTTAGGTGCGGTTTTATTAAAAGTATTTTCGATAAACCTCGGATTAAAAGAAGATGCCCTTCAAAATGCATTTGGTGGCAAAGAAGTCGGAGCTTGCTTGAGAGCAAACTTCTATCCGAAGTGTCCACAACCGGATCTAACCCTTGGATTATCTTCTCACTCGGATCCTGGTGGCATGACCTTTCTACTCCCAGATGAGCAGGTCTTCGGTCTCCAAATTCGAAAAGACAATCAGTGGGTCGCTATTAGACCTGCTCGTCATGCCATTATTGTAAACATTGGAGACCAACTTCAAGTAATATTCTTTCATCTGATTTTTTCTTCTTTAGGGTTACATCAATGTCTCCTAAATGATAATTTTATCTGACTCAAGTACATGTGACAAGATCTCCAATCAAGTGGGCTTGGTCGGCCAAATGATCAATATCATACTTACCCATGAAAATAGTAGAAAGTTACATTCAAGATAAATAAAAATAAAATAAAAGAATTTGTTGTCCTTTTCAAGGGAATGAATAAAAGATTCAAACCCTTAAGAAGATAAGTCCAGCTGAATGAAGAAATAGAATAATGAATTTAATCTTTGTACGTTTTTGTTTATTAATTTATTATATACTCATCTAGAATAATTGTAACTGAAAGTCAACTTAAGTCCACGATATCTAATATTATATTTAGTTAATACGGGAGTTTATTTTAAAGTGATTCTTTTACTAAAACAAAATACAAAAAACTTCAGAAATTTAGAACCAACGACTTTTAACAAAAAAAAATTGGTTATTCGACATGAAAGTAGTTTTAGTAATAAAACTTGTTCGCAAAAATATCTGTCGATGAGCATATTTAAATAATCGTGTGTTCTATGGTCGTAATGAGGTTAGGCTTTAATTTGTAAGCCAAAACGGCATAAAAATATTAAAGTTCTTGTGTTTGATATTGTAGGTTCTAAGCAATTCAATATATAAAAGCGTGGAGCACCGAGTAGTAGCGAACCCAGATAAACAACGACTCTCTTTGGCTTATTTCTATAATCCAAAAAATGATATTCTTATTCAACCAATATCTGAGCTTATCACATTGAAAACACCTGCCCTTTATCCACCGATGACGTTTGAAGAATACAGACGTTTCATACGAACCAAGGGTCCACGAGGCAAATTTCAAGTCGAGTCATTAAAATCCCAAAGATAGCGTGTATGTATCATGTATGTCATCTTGAGCTTATTATAACAAGGTTACTTACAGCTTATAATATTGTTATATATTAGTTGATAGTGGCTATATCCGCTACTATGTGCAAAATAAGACGTAGATGTATAATAAAGTTGTATACCATCAACTGTAGTTGTGTAAATTTAATTGAAAGTTATTAAATTATGTTATATAATATGTATTTTTTTTTTCCAAAATATGTTATAGATTCTTATTATACTGTAGATATTTGTTTTTTTTTTTTAATTAAAGTGATAATGGAGATGTTACATTTTAGTCCCAAATTTTTTTTAATTAAAGTGACAAGCGAAATCTTCAGAAAAGTCTTAATATTTTTGTTTACAGAAAAATTCTAATATTTTTTGTTTACAGAAAAGCCTCAATATTTTAGATTAGTTTACGAAATAGTACCAAATTAATTTGGTACCGGTTTCAACCAGTTAAAAATGGTCAAATTGCAATTTTTTGCTGGTTTCCGGGACTTTTTCGTTCAAAAAAATTTCTTAGGACTAAAGTGTAACTTTTCCGTAAATATTTGGACTTTTTTGAAGATTTCCCTATCCAAGAACTAGTCATAAAGATCACTTCTAGTCCTTCCTAGCACGAGAGATTGATAATGAATCCATAAACAAGAATGTCTTTCAATGTGTTAACCATAGGCAAAGTAAGATCCATCCATTTTGAAATATCATTTCACGTTCTAGCTGTTATTCACACCTCAATAACGAATGTTCCAAATCTTCAACCTCGTTAGAACATAACGGACAAAGAATTGAATGAACATCAAAACCTTTTTTTTATCAAGAGTCACCAAAGTAGGAAAACGAGTCAACAAGGCTCTCCAAATTAAGAAAAATGTTTACTTTCGTAGGAACAAACTGAATCCATCTAATAGCTTCAAATCCCCTCGAAAAGCTAGAACGGAATCATTAATACACCTCCTAGCAAAATTATTTGAAAACATTGTTGTACCATCCAAATCCCATTACCACCAGTCAATCGTGGTTCATTACTCTAATTCCAAAGGTTGATTATCCTTTGAATGTTAAAGAGTATAGAATGAATAGTCTAATTGGTGTGCAATACAAAATTATTGCAAAGCTTCTAGCAAACAGATTGGCATTGGTGATTGATAGTCTTGTAAACCGTATGCAACCTGCTTTTGTCAAAGGTAGACAAATCTTGGATCGTCGTATGATGGTGAATGAGATTATTCATGTAACATCCAGATTTTTAGGTACATTATATTTAATTTTTGGCATAATTATGGTTGCCACGATGTGGTGAATGACCACCACGACATGGCGAGTTTGGATTATAACGTGTGTTTCATTTTATCCGCCACAACGTGATAGCATGTGGCCACAGCATGGCAGCCACCTGATGGCAAACCGTAATTTTCTGGGTTTGCCCCCCTATTTAAAGGAATGAGGAGGTTAGGGTTATCTCATCCTTAGTGTTCTTGGTAGCTCTTAAAGGAAGAAGGAGGAAGTATTGAGCTAAGATCCAGCAAGCAAGTCTCCATTCTTCACATTGGCACTCTCCTGGACCTTTGTAAGTGTCCTATACTGGATTTTTATTATGATAGGTTGTAGATCTTGAGTTTTGTCCCATAATCTTCTAGTTCAAGTTAGATTGAATGGTGAGATCTCATAAAGTTTGCAACTTTATGAATCTTTGGGACATTTGGTGTAGTTTGTGGCTTGGATCTGAAGTTTGGTTGTATTTTGAAGTCATGCATGGGATTTAGGTCATAAACTCTCTTTTTGATCTAATATGGGTTCAAGACATGCATTGAACATGCATGTCTATAAAGCACCAACTTTTATGTTGGTTTTAGTGTTATAAACACTTCTAGAAAAGATGGAATTTGGACTTAAAGGAATAAGTGCTTAATTGTTAAGCTCATGCCTTATGGAACCTAAGTTTTGAGTTTTGGACCTTTTGGATGGTCCTAATGGGTAAAGTTCGAAATTTTATCCTTCTAGATCGTATTTTGGACTAGATATGGGCTTAGAAGCTCGTAGGGCTAAAGAAAACATCTTAATCCGTTAAGTTGTTTGGAACCCAGTTACCACGACATGGCATCAGGTCGCCATGTCGAGGCGAATGTGGTTAGATCGGATGTTTTGTCATCTTGTGCCCACGGCATGGACAAGGAAGGCCACGACATGGAGGATTGTAGCGTGTTTACTTATTTGAGTTGGATCCAAATTGGATTTAGATTCGTGGGCCACGACGTGTTCAAGGATGGCCATGACATGGTGAGTTAACTTTGACCATTGACTTTGGCTTTTGACTTGTATCGACTTTTGGTCATAGCCCTAGTCTTGGAAGAAAAGTTAAGCGTGTGCTTTGTATGGGTGTATAGGTGGTTGGTAGCATCTATGTTCGCAGTAGTAGTAGCATCTATAGTTGTTCATCATTCAATAGGTGAGTTCCTTTACTATACTCATGGGTCGAAGGCACCAATGCTGGCCCACTGGATTATGTTTGTAGGATGATAGTTGTCTTTGTGACACTTACTGTTATGCATGTATGTGCTTGTTGTCTTTGTGAATCTTGTTGATATGATTGTATTCTTAGTTGTAAGGGTGAAATAGACCTGATACTAGTTGAAAGAGACAGAAAAGGATGAAATAGACCCAGTACCAGTTGAAAGAGACTGACGGGGGTGAAATAGACCCTATACCGGTTGAAAGAGACCGAAGGGGGTTAAATACACCCATTAATGTTTTGAATGTTATGTATATATGGTATGGGGTACTTTAGGAAAGGGAAAATTTTCTGTATGCCCTTATTAAGCTGTAAAATATCATATTTACCCGACATTAAATCTAAATATCATATATATCCTTCTTAACCTTTAAAATATCATATTTGCCCAAAATTATTATTTAAACTTTTTTTAAAATCTTTTAATCAACTTTTATATTTTATAATTATTTTAACTTAAAAATATAATGTTAATTGACCAATTTTCCCTTCAATACTTAAAACCCTTTTGCCTTGACATGGATTGACCATAATGTCCTCAACTATCCTCACCCTTTTGCTGATCACGTACCTGGAGGATATGAAATTCATTAATTTGCGCTAACTAATTACATACACACACGGTACAAGCTTCAAAGAAGTATCCCTTCATTCAACGTCATCTTCAGCAACACCTGTACAATGAAGAATCTGTTCCGAGAAGATGACAACTAAAGTCACATCAAGTAATACACTGTGGAGTATAGATTATGATTGACAATTCTTCTTTTTTATTGCACAATTCTGATTCGTATCCTTTTTATTGTAATTTCTTATTATCCAAATTTGATTCCTTATTTTGCCTTTTGATTACTCACGCAGCAATTAAGTCGATCAACGTTTTTCATCTTTAATTACAACTATATTTACTCTTCCATGTAATTGACAATTTCGTGAATAACAACAAATTAACTGATGATTTGAATAGCAAAAAATCAACAGATGAAATCTTGAATGGCAACAAATCAACGGACAAAAACATGGACAATTTCATTGAACATGTAAAGTTATTTACTCTCAAGCTATCTTTCATGTACTTTAACGGGTTAAAAGCTTAATTGTTATATAAACATGTAACAGTCACACGTAGACACGGATGATGACATGTCAAAACTGATATGGGAGAACACGGTTGAGTCTCCAATGATTGATTATGTTTCTACGAGTATACCAACTTCCAAGTACAAGATAAAATTGAAATATGGGGGTATTTTTCGATGAGCAAAGAATAATAGTAAGAAAATATACTGTTTTGGCTCTCAAAAATGCATTTACATAAAGACATGGTCATACAACTTTGCTCAACTAAATAATGAAGTCATAAAACGTTATTCATCAAAGAGCAATCCAAATTTTTCAATTTGGTATGTTGACAAGTTTACATCAGACCGATTATATATCCAGCTAGATTCTGAGGAGAAGTTCATAGTTATGCTTACCATGTATGAAAATGAGAAAGAAGTAACCATTTATGTGACAACAGAAAATAAACTTGACTCAGATAACCTTAATTTTTGTAATCAGTTATGCGTTAACAGAAATGAAATACAGTATGAAGATGATTTAGACTATTGTCCCAGTGGAGCAAGTTATTATAGTCGTCTTAGTTCTGATAATGAATATGAGCTGATGATGATGATGAGGCTTACAAAAACATTGGCTATTGTAATTAATAGCATCGTACTTACACATTATCCATTATAATATCATAGATGTACTTCATACATTACATTACATGCTCCTAACAAGTTGCATCAAACTATTAAAAAGACTATATCAACATAAAGGGTGTTGTAAAAATGACAATGTAGTTGTAAAAAGATGGTTGTTTATGGTTCAGGTAGCAGATTCTGGATGTTGCATCTTACTTTCTTCATTTTGATTCTTTAGTATCTCAATGGAATGTGATGAGGGGATCACTACTGATGTTAAAAATGACAGTGTAGTAGTAGTAGTAGTAGTAGTAGTACATGTGTTTGCCTTGTTCTTTGAACTTCCATTCGAACTCACTACATTTGCAGCAAGAGGTTGGATATTTAAAAGCACTTGTTCCCCTATGTAAGCATATTATCAATCATAATATATCCAAGAAAAGTATTATAATTTGTCTATTAGAAAATACATACCACAAGGTTGTTGCATGAATAGCTATATATATCTCCCAAAACTACTATTTGGTGGGAAACTTTCATGATGTTGGTTGTATCATGTATTCTTGTTTATAAGAAATGAACAACAAAAGCTTCCATCATTCAAATTTCAAAATGCTTATCTAAATTTCTCTTAAAACTCAAACCAATAGAATAGAATCAATGATGAAAAATCTGAATTCCAGAATACCATATGAATTGTATGAAAGCCATATGGACACATCTCATTCTCAAACATACCAAAATATCAAAGAAAAAGCTCTGTAATACACACACGATACCACCAACTAAATCTCCAAATCTGATCCTTATTGTTACCAATCATCATTTCATTACAATAACGAATTTATAAGTATTAAACTCGAAATTATCTGAAATTGTTGGTTTTCTGACCTTTACTAAGCTCAAAAGCATCAAGATTTAATTCCACAACAAGGAAATTAGTAAAATTAAACGACGACCACCATAAAAAACATCAACATTCACGTCGTCCATCTATCCCTCCATTACGCCAACCACCATGTTATCCTTTTTCGAAACCCCTACCACCATCGCCACTAATCTGGAACCTACAGAAGCCGATCAATGTCTGGAGGTGGGCGTAATGGAGGGAGAGATGGACGAAGTAAAGAAGACAGATGAAAACCTAGCTAAATAGAATCAAATGAAGCTACAAAATTAATATGTTAACGGATCCTGCAGATGCCGATCGATGTCTGGAGGCGTACAGAAGACAGAGAATGTGATTGTTAAAGAATATTTCATTAGGAGTCGATCCGTTTTGGCTGTCATTCGATTTCATTAGGAGGCGATCTTCTGATTGTTGAAGGAGGGGAGGCTATAGAGGTAATTCACTCAATCTAGTTTTATGGATGAAAGGCTTTAATATTAAAGGGCAATATGGTCAATTAGTATTTTTTTTATACATTTAAAGTATAAAAACGATTAAAAACATTTAAAAATAGTTAAAAAATAAATTTGGGAAAATACGATATTTATAAAGTTAAAAAGGGTAAATATGAAAGTTTGATTTTAAGTTGGATAAAAATGATATTTTGAAGCTAAACAAAGGCATACACGAAATTTTCCCTTTGGAAAAACTCACCAGGCTTTGTTCCTACAGTTTTATGTTTATGATTTCAGGTACTTCCAGTTCGAAAGGGAAGAGCGCGACTTGATCACATCGCATCCACCAACATTCGCATTATATGATTTAATTTGTACTCTGATAACTATTTTATACATTAGCACGTTTGATAGGTTTTGAAATGAATGAATGATGTTTTGTTGGTTCTTAAAATGAAATTTTTTTGCTTAGCAATTTTTGGGGACGTTACAATTCAGTGTTATAAAAGAAAAAAAAGAATAACTTAATGATTCTACAAGTTGATTTCAACAAGGCTTATGATTTTGTGAGTTTGGAGTATTTATTTCAGGTCATGTCATTTATGGATATTAGGAAGTAATACGGATATAACACAAAACCAAAACCATAAAAGACACAATATCTAAGTGGTTCGGTCAAGGTGAGCTTATTACATAGGCAAGAAGGGAGTATTTTTTATTTATTAGCTATGAAACAAAAATTACAAGTATAGTTCAACAGAGATTCCCTTATCATTCTAGAATTTAAGACAGAAACAAATGACTAGCACGCAACCCTATTTATAGATTAGGATCAGACCTAAAACCCTAATGAGACAAGCCCATTAGCCAATGAAATGTGTCATTTAATCACAATATGCAATGCAATAGCTTCTGAAACCTTCATCCTTGAAATGCATCGCATGAGCATCATCAGCACACCTGATGGAGCATCATGATGCATAGGTGGCGCATCATGAACACTATGTTGGGTTTTGAGCACTGTAACACTCCTATGGTGCACATGCAACCCTAAATGCTTTGGATCTATGTTTCTTTAATTATACATGCATATTTTTTTCCAAAGCATTCTCCCTATCTAGCGTACAATTGAAGCTATATAATATAAAACTTTAGTTTGGATGCTTACCTCTTAAATAGGGTAGAGTTCTTGACCTTTGAAAGCTTGAGAACCTCAAATGTGATACCTCTATTGGCTCACAAACACCAAGATGCAAAAGGAGGCTTAAGAGAATAAGTTTTTTTATCTCCAAGATATGGTGTAGCCGATTTTGGCTCTAGAAGGGTTCTATTTATAGTGTTGCGCATGCTAGGGTTACATTTTGTAAACCCTAATAATCCATGACTTTCCACATTCTCATGCTCCATGGGTTTAGCCTCCATGGACTATCCATGGATTACTTTATCCCACCTACATAATCACGGATCATTGGCCCACACTATAAGAATGATTGACTTACTTAATCAATCTCCCTACATTTAATTAGTCTCTTTTGATCACAAAATTAATTCCAAATTAATTCTTGATCAATACTAATTAAATAATATGATTTCATATTAATATATTATACTTGTAATATATTAATAAACCATAACCAACCTTATTTTCAAAATCCATCCTATCAAGTTGCATTGGTGAAGGCAACCCAAAAAGGATCATGTTATAATCGGGTCAAGTACATCCCAGTTATAGTTATGGGCTTACACACCAAATCCAACAGTATCCTACTTGGATAAGTCTAGTAACTATAACTACCAATGTGACTTCAGGATCCGACTTAGCAATCGTTAGCTTCCAAAAGCCACTGTCAACTCTGGCCTAGTCACTAACACATCCTTTAGATATGGGATCATATAATCCTCTGTTCTCAAGATATCAACTGGACAAATATATGGAACAATGTCATACTTGTTGTCCAACAGTTTGTTTCCCGATTTCAGATTCGTCTAACATAGAACATAACTAAACACATCAATTTAGTTCTGACCTGGCCCGACACATAGTCAAAACAGAATCATCGAGGGGAACAAGATATCGCTTTTAATCCTCTTAGGATAAAAGGAAACAGATAAACTTCGACATTATATGCTTGTACCAACTACTCATTAAATCATGTACAACGATACATTTTATAACATCAAGTTACTGATGCATTTTCGTATCATCAATGCACAACCAACTTGTAGTCAAAAACTCATATATCTTGGTTTGAGGACTTATATGGTACTATCGTCTCATGGTCACTCGAGATAAATTCCATGAAGTGATTCAAGTGAGCGCGGGTTGATCCAATACTGAAATCTTATTTCAGAAGTACTCATGAATGGTGCAGCAAACTTGATGCTATGCCTAACTCCTTAGACAAATCTGCAAGCCAACTCATGACAGTCTTCATTCCTACCTACTTCCAAAGTATGATCGACTATCGATGGTTTAAATAAATCTTATTATTCTGGAAGTCAAAACATGCAAAGTGAAACAATAGTAAATGATTGACATAAGACCGTCACTTTACTTATAAATAAAACTCCTTTTATTCATCATCAAATGTCAATTACAATTTAGCTATTACAAGTTTTGGTTTATCAAATCACTAAACTAATATCGTCCTCCAGCCCAATGCCCCTTGCATGCTGCAAGTGCTTAACCCAAATTAGTCCCTTTGTAATAGGATCTGATGGGTTGTCCTCTGACGATATCTTCTTTACCACGAGGTGTCCTTCTTCTACTTGATGTCTTATGAAGTGGTACTTTATGTAGATATGTCTGGATCATCCATGATCTCTTGGTTCCTTGGTTAAGGCAACCGCCCTTTCATTATCGCAGAAAATCTCCACTGGCTCCTTTATGGAAGGAATAACTCCAAGGTCTCTGATGAAGTTTTTCAATCATATCGCCTCCTTCGCTGCTTCGCTTGCTGATATGTATTCTGATTCACACGTTGAATCAGCTACAGTCTCCTGCTTGGAACTTTTCCATGACATTGCTCCTCCATTCAGGGTAAACACCCAGCCCGACTGAGAGCGGAAATTATCTCTGTAGGTTTGAAATCTGACGTCACTATACCCTTTCACTCTCAAGTCATCACTCCCACCAAGGGTAAGGACCCAATCCTTAGTCCTCCGCAGGTACTTAAGAATGCTCTTAACCGCGGTCTAATGAGCTTTACCAGGTTTCCCTTGATATTTGTTGACCATGCTCAAAGCAACAGCCTCATCAGGGCGAGTGCAAGTCATAGCATACATGATCGAACCAACTGTGGAAGCCTATGGTATATGAAACATTTTTGCTATCTCAACCTCTATACTCGGACTCCGATTCTTACTCAGTTTGGTATTGCTTAGGATAGGTAGGTTACCTTTCTTAGAGTTCTCCATGCCAATACATTTCAACACCTTGTCCAAGTAGGTACTTTGACTAAGTCCTATTAGTCTTCTACTTCTATTTCTCAAAATCCTTATCCCTAGGATATAGGTAGCTTCTCCGAGGTCCTTCATAGCAAAACATTTCCCAAGCCAAGACTTAACCTCATATAAGGTTGGGATGTCATTTCCTATGAGTAGTATGTCGTCTACCTACAATACCAGAAAGCTCACTATACTCCCACTAACTTTGACATATACACAGGACTCATCCTCGCTTCTTGAAAATCCAAACTCTTTGACTTTCTCATCAAAACAAAGATTCCATCTGCGAGATGCTTGTTTCAATCCATAATGGATTTCTCAGGCTTACACTCCTCTATTAAGGTACCTTGCATTGACAAAACCCTCTGGCTGACTCATGTAAACATCTTCAGCCAACTTTCCATTAAGGAAAGCGGTTTTGACATCTATTTGCCATATTTCATAGTCATGAAATGCAACAATGGCCAACATAACTCATATAGATTTAATCTTTGCTACTGGTGAGAAGGTCTCATCATAGTCAACTCCTAGAGTTTGAGTAAAGCCCTTCACAACCAGTTGCGCCTTATATATGTGGACATTCCGATCCATGTCATTCTTCTTCTTGAAGATCCATTTGCACCCGACTTTCTTTCAACCCGGTACATTGTCAACCAAGTCCAAACTTGATTGTCATACATGGACTGAATCTCGCTGTTCGTAGCCTCTTTCCATTTAGCAGACTTGGGGCCTGCCATAGCTTCCTTGTAGTTGTTAGATTCATCCAGATTTACTAGTATGCTATCACTGATAAATGTATCACCCTCTACAGTAATATGGAAACCATAAAACTCAGGTGGAAATCTAACTCTACTGGAACACCTTAGAGGTACGGACTCGTCGGTTGGCTCAACCGGAGTTTCCTCCTCGGGTTGAGTGCTAGTGTTTGAGGTTCCTTCACCGCTTGACTCTTGAAGCTCTCCAAGGTCAATTTTCCTCCCACTGTCCCCTTGGCATATGAGTTTTCTCTCACTGAAGACTCCTATCCTCGCGACGAAGACAACATTGTCACTCGGTCTATAAAAGAGATACCTAAAGGACTTTTGCGGGTAGCTGATGAAAATACATCGCTCACTCCGAGGTTCGAGCTTGCAATGAGCCTCGCGTCTCACGAAAGCCTCGCAACGCCAAACTTTGATTTGGTCTAATGTTTGAACCTTCCCAATCCAAATCTCATGTGGTGTTTTGGAAACCTTTTTGGTAGAGACTAGATTATGGATATGGGCGGCAGTCTCTAAGGCATACCCCCATAATGAGATAGGTAATGAAGCTCGACTCATCACGAAACGAACCATGTCTAGTAAGGTTCTATTGCGCCTATCAGCCACACCATTAAGCTGTGGTGTCCTAGATGACGTCAACTGTGAAACAATTCCACATTCCTTAAGATAGTCAAGGAACTTGATACTAAGATACTCTCCTCCTCGATCGGATCGCAGCATCTAGGGATGAGCAATTTTTCCCAAATCCCGATCTCATATTGGTATCGTACCTAAACCGGTACCAAATCGTACCGAATTTAAAAATATGGGACGATACTTGGTACTCCAAATACATGAAATTCGGGAATCGATATTGATGGTACCGGTACTAGTACCAAAAACTGGTACCATTCCCGGTACCGGTACCGGTGATTTTAATTCGTTACGGTACTCGGGATTGACTTTCGATCAAATTCGATATTCGGGAAATCGGGAACGAGACGGTTTGGTACTGGTTCCATCCCACGCTCATCCCTAGCAGCATCTTTATCTTCCTGCTCAATTGATTCTACACTTCTTGCTTAAACTCTTTAAACTTTTCAAAGGTTTCTAACTTATGCTTGATTAGGTAGACATAGCCATATCTGCTGTAATCATTAGTAAAAGTCACATAGAAGCGATTAGCATCCCTTGTAGCAGTTTTGAATGGTCCACACACATCAGTGTGTATGAGATCTAACAGACCTTTACCCATTTCACAAGTACGAGTGAAGGGTGACTTGGTCATCTTTCCAAGTAAAGAAGATTTGCAAGTGTCATCCGACTTTAAGTCGAATAAGTCCAATACTCCATCCTTTTGGATTTGGGCTATGTGCCTCTTGTTGACATGTCCAAGATGAAAATGCCACAAGAATGCCTTATCCAAATCATTAGAAGAATCAATGTGTAACACATTGTTTCCTAGGTTATCTACAATATTCATAGTTTCATACACACCATTGCAAGGTAATGCTTCAAAATAAAATACACCATTGTAATAAGCATTAATACCACCAATTTCATTATTAAAAGAAAATGTAAAACCTTGTTTGTACAAACTGTGAAAGGAAATAATATTTCTCGCCATATCAACCGAGTAACAACAATTATTCAAATCTAAACTTAAACCATTACTAAGCAATAAAGAATAAACTCCAATCTTGGTTACATGCGACATTTTCCTATTTCCCATGATTAAGTTTATCTTCCCATGCTCCACATCCCTACTTCCTTTTAGTCCTTGCAAATCAGAACAAATGTGAAATCCACAACCTGTATCAAGGACCCAAGAATTATCATGTGATGAGTTTTTAGATTAAATAGTGTAAATACCTGCAAATGAGGGTTTGATCTTCCCATCTTTTATGTCCTGCAAGTACTTGGGGCAGCTTCGTTTCCAGTGCCCTTTTTCATGGCAGTAAAAGCACTCTGCATCCTTCGGATTATAGGAACTAGCAGAACCAGCTTTGGTCCCACTAGAATAGGATCCATCAAAAGACTTTCCCTTTCGGATCTTGGAGGGAGCCTTCCTCTTCTTTCCCTTTCCATGTCTGATTGCTAGAATAGGGGCAAAAGTAGTAGTAGTAGGAGTAGACACAACCGATTTGCCTTTCAGATTGCTTTCAGTAGTCCTTAAAAGGCCTTGAAGCTTGCTAAGAGTGACCTCCTCCTTGTTCATATGATAAGTCATGCAAAACTAATCATAAAAAGGAGGTAAAGAGTGTAGAATAATATTTTTGGCTAACTCTTCATCAAAATTGACATTCAATTTTAGCAAGCGGTCCACGAATCTCTACATCTTTTGCAAGTGGGCCATGATTGGTTCACCATCCTTCATTTTGGTTGTGATCATGGAGGCAATGATCTCATACCTCTCTTTTCGATCACATTGATGGTATCTTTCCATCAAATCATGATACATTTCATAGGGTTAGTAGTCCTCATAGAACTTATGTAGCTCTGCAGTCATGGTTGCAATCATAAGACATGACACCTTTGTCTCATCCCTCTCATGAGTAGTGTGTTCAACGATTTGTTCAGGAGTTGCAGTGGTTACATCAATCTCCTTTAGCTCTTTATCAAGGACATATTATTTGTCCTCATAGTGAATAGCCATTCTGATGTTACGAATCTAGTCATTGAAGTTCGATCCATCGAAAATGACCCTCCCACATAGGTTCATGAGGGAGAAAGAGCCTGAAGGAATTGGTGTTGAAGCTTAATTTGGGATAGACGTCTGAAAAGAAGAAGAACAAAGGTTAGATTAGATGATAATCCTTAATATTATACCTAATATGAAATATTAAGTCTAGGACCCAACACAATATTCTACAATTGCGAAGAGGGGTGTCGTAATCCGATTGTAAAATATTTGAAGGTAGGTAAATGACGATTTACCAATATCCACCATGAAAAACGAAATAGATTATTAAGTTTTAATTGGTTTTAAATTCCTAGATCTTTGAGATTCATTGAACTTTTCAATAGCATGTTTAAATCTCGGTGTGCCCTTCAAGTTTGTGACTGGGATGTCGAGGATCACAAACAAGGTGTGAATAACCATGCAAATTAACTTGGTACACTCAATGTTACAAATCACCTAATCAATGTGTTGTTTAACCACATGCACTCCATTGATCTATGATTAACACCAAGTTACCCTTTGCCACACATTGTCTGTTCCGGATTATTGTGTCGGTTAACCACACACGCTCCACTAACGACTTAACAAAGGTGCAAAGTGTAATTTCATGGGTAAGCATCATTTTCACATTTTCCTAAAGTAACTAAGATTGAGAATTTAATAAAAGTTTAATTACTTTATATTTATCATTATACTTTTAACGATGGAGAATTAATGTCCTATCCTACCCGTTCGGCTAACGGCCCTCTACCAGTCAAGGAAGCGGTGGGCGAGATTGGAAACCCATTAAACCACCATTTTATAGGCAGTAACCTTATACCCCCTTATAGACCGGCATTGTGAATGAGGTCTACTAACGGTAAGACTGACTTGTTCTTATATATATATATATATATATATATATATATATATATATATATATATATATATATATATATATTATAGTAAGAAACATATAATTCAGTCATGCATGCTTTTAAGCTTTTTCTAATGTCATTTCTTAGGTAAACCTTGTGCTTACTTTCCGTTTCATGTGTAGTAATGTAATCTTTTTTGGGGGTGTCAACTGTTAAGCCTTCTATCTACTTTCTTTAAGTTTATGTCAGAATGGAAGTGAAACTACATTGACTCATAAATTTATAGCTATAGTTGTCTGGAAAAAGTGAGAATATCTAAACCAATACTTGAGAGTTTGTGTGATATTGATTGTGATCTCAATTCATGAAATGCCCTTTGCATGAATTCATTTATTTACTCTCTGCTGATAATATTTCTTTTTAATCTTATTGGCTTATAAATTGTTTTACTTATATAATTTCTTTAAACAAACCTACATTACATTCACATCTCTTGGGTCAATTTTTCTTGATCGAGGATTCCAAAATCTTTACTCCAATTTAGATTGCACAAGCCATCTTCCATCTTATATTTGTATTTGATAAGTTTTCATGATAATATTTGTTGGGCTGAAGTTTTATTAGATGTTGCGTCTTTTGGGCTCGTTAGATTAGCCTTTTATTCTCCGGTTTGGGCCTGTCCAACCGAGAGCCTTTTATGTATAGTATTTAAGTTAATGTTTGCATGCATATTAGGTTAAGATTCTAGAGATTATCGATATAGTGATTGATCAAGAGTACAATATTTTCCAGTAATCGTTCTTGTAATCTTCCAATCCTTTACAATTGATGTTCTTAATCGAGCTCTTCTAAGGATTTTATTTAATCATTTGACACGATTGATTCAAGCTGTTTTGTTCTTAATATTGCGTTCTGCTTTGTTATTAATATTGCGTTCTTGATGTTTCATATTCATATACTTGTTCAAGATCTGATCGATCTTCATAGATTAAAAGTTGTTTTAATCCCATCAATTGGTATCAGAGCAGGAGGCTGTGTAATCGATACACATCTTTTCTGTGAAAAAGATTTCCATTAGGGTTTTCCGCAATCATCAATATTTATTGAGCCGTCATCTTAATTGACGTATCTTAGTATTTATTGTTTTGCCCTAATCTACTTTATTACAAGTCTGATCTTTGAACAGGTTATTACGATCATAATGGACGCGACGCAATCAAACCCTATTAATATTTCCAACAGCATCGGTTCGACAACAAAGATTCCAATCTTATACACCCATGACTATGAAGTATGGGCGCATCATTTTGAAGATTACGTGATTGGATCGGAGGACAATGGTTTTCTCATATGGGAAGCCATCATCAATGGACCGTTTTCTCATTCTGCTACATCCAGAATCATTAAGACGCAAAAAGAGTATAACGATCTGCTTAAGGACGTGACGAATATTGCGCAAGATGAAAAAGATAAATTTCAGTGCAATATTAAGGCACTAAGGTTGATCAGATTCGCCCTTCAGTCCGATACATTCAGACTGGTCAGCTCATGCACTACGGCGAAGGAAGTGTGGGATAGACTTCGCGAACTGTATTCCACAGACGAAGATCTTGAACATTCTATCCAAACCTTGCTTCTATCTGAGTTTGGAGAATTCAGGCAAGGGGCCGAAGAAACAGTGACCCAGACGTTTGATCGCTTCAATCATCTTCTCAGCAAGATGATCAAACACGATATTGAAAGGAAGCTCATCGAACAAAAGGTTACTTTCTTGAACGGACTGAGATCTGAATGGAGAGCAGTTGTTTCCACAGTCAAAGCCCATGAACAGTTTAAATCATACTCCTTGGCGAAACTGGTGGGTATTCTAAAGTCACAAGAGAAGATTGTGGTTCAAGAGAAGAACGTTGTGTCTAATCTTGGTTCGTTGGCCCTCTTATCTAAAAGTAAAGCCGTGATGGAGGATGAAGAGCTCAACTTGGAAGAATATGACCTCACAACTGAGGATTATGCCATGATGGTATCCAATCCTAAGAGGTTCATAAAGAAGAGATTCCCCAACAACAAAAACCGAAACTGGCAGGGGAGTTACAGCTCTGAAAAGGCGAACAATGAACCGAAGGCTGAGGAGCCCAAGAAGGAACCGAAGGCAGATGGCGATTCCGGAGTAAGCTGCTTCTACTGTGGTGGCAAGAACCACTATGCTAAGGACTGTGTTCTTAAGAAGATGGCTGAAAAGGACGATGGAAAGGATGAGGAAGCCGTGCTGCAGAAGAGATTGGATGAGTTGAGAAAGAAAAAGTCTACCGCTAACCCTTCTATTAATGCTCTTATTGTGCAGGGTTCGGTTAATGACGATGAGTTCGGTAGCACCGAAGTTTGGTCTACTGACTCAGAAGACGAAGAAGTGAGGAAGCCTACTCATGGAAAGGCTTATATGGCTAAGGAGGAAAGCAGTGGTGGAAAATGCTTCATGGTGTCTGGCGTATCTCAGATGAGGGGATACAATACCGATGGAGGAAGCAATGGACCGAAGGTGCAGGAAGATATGTGCTTTACGGCCAAACCACTCAGCCAACAGTTCAATGAGCTCGATGAACTAATAAAGAAGGTACAATCTGCTTTTATTTCATCTAAAGTACCATCATCCTCATATGAGAAAGAACTAAAAAACGTTAACACAAGAATTTCTCATTTAGATAGTAGCTTAACTCAAACTCGAGTCACCAATTCTAACCTGACTGATCAATTAAGCAGGGTGGCGTCGAAGAGTGAGGAGCGGCGTATGTGGATTGAGTTAAAAGAGTCGGAATTAGTTAAAGTTAAAGACGAAAACATTTATTTACAGAGAGACAATTTGAAATTGTTGAAACAACGAAATGTTTTTTGTTTAATAGCTAAACGTTTATATTCCAATATTACTCAACTTCACATGGACTGTGAGATAGGCCAAAAGATCCATCGTATGATTTTGCCCTTCCTAGAATTTAAGGAGGATGAAATCGATGCCGAAGCTTACAATTGTGAGAGTGTGATATCGTCTGATGATGTCAACCCATCTTATAAAATTGGACTGGACAAAATTGAGTCCTTCATTAAATCCAAAGACCACAAGGTCATGCTCAAAAATCTTTTGGATGAAAATGACAGACTTAAACTGAGAACCGAAACCATACAAAAGTTTGACTCTCTAAACGCCAAAGTAAGCTCAGAAAATAAAATCGATGTTGAAAATGCATCTGAGCTTAACGAGGACGAAAACATGAGTGAAATTTCTGTAGAGGATACGGTTGACTGCTCAGAATTTGTTAAAAGCGAAACTGAAAACCACAAAAATCTTATTTCTGAAAATTCTGTGGAATTCGCTAGATTGTCTCAACAAAAGTCCCCGAAATTAGTAGAAAAAGCTGTTGTGTATCAAAAAGTCAGGACCACTCCAAATCAGGTATACAAGGTAACTGGAGTAACCGAACATCAAACAGCAGAACTCACGGCTATTGTTAACGAAGACAATGCTGATGGCTGTGATGAGTTCTTCTGGGAATCTCCTATTGATAATGGAAACGAAACCGTTGGTCTTTCTGAAAGAACCTCCTGGATGAAGAAAGGGAGGTACATACCTGAACCCTTGAACAAGCCTGATAATTTCAGTGAACCAAGTACAAGTGGTACAAAAGATATTCCTCAAGAGGTTGATAGTTCAGCAAAAGAAGACATTCCTTCATCAGATACTCCTTCCACTTCCTCAGGGCAAACTGAATCTTCTTCAGATATTCCCTCTGCTCCCTCGGCTCAAAGAAAAACTCCTGAAGTTCAAAAGGAACCAGCCAAGGTGACATCAAAAACGAAAGCGAACGTTCATCATCAACCTAAGCAGATGAGGGATAAAAAGATAGAAAGGAACCTAAGATACAGAAAAAACCTTTCTGAAAGGAAACAATTCTGGCACTCACAGAATGCATACTATTCACACAAAGACAAGAATCTGAAGTATGAAAACAATCCCGTAAGAAAGCCAAGGTTCGGTTCGCAAGAAGATACCAACCGAAAGTCAAGGTTCGGTTCACAAGAAGATACCAACCGAAAGTCAAGGTTCGGTTCACAAGAATATACCAACCGAAAGTCAAGGTTCGGTTCTGAAAAGGATTTCAACCGAAACCAAAGGTTCGGTTCCGAGAACAACTCCAACCGAACGCAGAGGTTCGGCTCTGAAGTCAAAAGAGAACAAGACTCGAAGGTCCGCCCCTCTAATGATCAAAAGCAAAAGGGTCACCTAGAGTCATCAGCCAGGAAGTCCTCCCCATCCAACTTCTCTCGTTCTAATTCTTCTCGTTCTTCTACTTCCACTCATTCATCTCCATCTAGTTCCAAAACTAATCCCGCTTGCCCTCAAAAACCTCATTCTTCAGCTGAACAGAAGGGAAAGCAAAAGGTCAATGAATCCAAACTTGAGTCCAAAGCGAACAGACCCAATCTTAACAAAATAAAAGTCTACACCATTAAAAAGAAAGATGAAACAACTCTAATTAAAAGAACATATCTAGTTGACATCTCTCTTACTATTCCCGTTCCCATGAAAACCTCACATGGACCCAAGAAACTTTGGGTTCCTAAATCTGCTTAATTTTTACAGGTTATAAGTGACGAGCAGTTTGACGAAGAATGGTACATCGACAGTGGCTGCTCGCGTCACATGACAGGGAGGAAAGAGGAGCTCAGGGAATACAGATCTCTTGCAAATGGTGGCAACGTTAAGTTTGGAAATAAATCTTTCGGCACCATAAAGGGATATGGGATGATAACGAATGGTGATTTTACCATAAGGAAGGTGGCCTATGTGGAAGGACTTCAACACAACCTCATCAGTGTATCTCAGCTTGTCGGAGGTACAAGTCTCAAAGTTTCATTCGATGATGAAGGTTCTGAAATCATAGAGAAAAAGACAAAGAAAGTGATTCTGAAGTCAGAGCGAAAGGGTGAAATGTTTCCTCTGAACATGAAACCCATCAAAGGAAACCCAGCCATATGTCTGCTATCAAAAGCTCAATCCGACGAAAGCTGGTTGTGACACAGAAGACTCTCTCATCTCAATTTCAAAGATATCAACCGACTTGTCACTGGAGGTCACGTTAGGGGTCTTCCATTGCTCAAGTTTGACAAAGAGCATTTATGTGCTGCATGCGAAATGGGAAAGCAGAGTCGTCAAAGTCACCCATCCGTAATTAACACTAAAGTTGTTGAACCACTCGAATTGCTTCATATCGATTTGTGTGGTCCTTCATCTATTGAAAGCATCGGTGGTAGCAAGTACATTCTTGTTATCGTTGATGACTTCTCTCGATTTACATGGGTGTTCTTTCTAAAGCTCAAATCTGAAGCGACTCAAAAGCTGAAAGTGTTTATCAAGCAAATTGAAGTCCAGCTCAAGAAGGTCGTTCGAAACATCAGGAGCGACAATGGTCTCGAATTCAAGAACAGGGAGTTTGAAGAGTTTCTTGCAGAAAAGGGAATTAGTCATAATTTCTCAGCTCCCTACACACCACAGCAGAACGGGATAGTCGAAAGACGAAACCGATCTCTATGTGAAGCTGCCCGAACTATGTTAAGTTTCGCTTCCTTACCTCTTTATTTTTGGGCTGACGCTATTTCTGCTGCTTGTTATACACAAAACAGGTCCTATCTCAACAAGCGATTCACGCTCACACCATATGAGATATTAAACAACAGGAAGCCCAATGTGAAATTTTTCCACGTTTTTGGCTCAAGGTGTTTCATCTTTAACTCTAAAGAACACCGCAACAAGTTTGATGTCAAAGCCGACGAGGGAATTTTTCTGGGGTACTCACTCACATCCAAGGCGTACAGGGTCCTAAACAAACGTTCAAGAAGGATTGAAGAGACATACTATGTGACCTTCGACGATAACTATGTCAAGAAACTACAGGCCATAGATGACACTGCCAGGGAAATATTTCCTCAAACTGGCCAAGTCACAGTCTCAATCGCCAATTTGTACGAAAATTTTCTGGAACTTTTTGACAAACTGGAAAAAGCTTCTCTCTCCGAAGCAGGTGCAGCTGACAACAAAATAGATCATATGAAGCAGATTGTCGAAGATGCTGCAAGAAGAATGCATGAAGGAGAATCGCCCACTGATGAATCTCCAACCAACAATGCTTCAGTCGAGGGGGAGCCAAGTTCTCATGTCGAGGGGGAGCAAAGCTCTACCACTTCACCCGAAGGTCCTTCACCAACCGAAGGTACCTCTCCAACCAAAGATGCCCCTCCAAACGAAGGTGCTTCAATGCCTGAAAGTCCAGCACCGCAAGAAACCCCTGAACCTCATGTTTCTCAAGACTCATCAATTGAGGGGGAGCATGATGATATGATGCTTGATTTTGATAGTCAATCTGAGCCAGAAGAGATGATCAACGCTGAACTAGATCCAACCTTCGATCCGAATTACCCTCCTCTTACAAAATGGACCAGAGATCATCCTATCTCTCAAGTAGTTGGTGATGTATCTGAAAAGGTTCTGACCCGATCTCAACTGAAGGCAAAACATACATCCTTATTCTCAAAGGTTGAGTTTTGTATGTTTAACTCATTTGTATCAAAAGTTGAACCGAAGACAGTGAACACTGCCCTCGATCACTCTGATTGGGTTCAAGCAATGCAAGACGAACTGAACGAGTTCGAAAGGAACAAAGTCTGGCGCCTCATTCCAACTCCTACGGATGCTTCAGTTGTTGGTCTTAAATGGGTCTTTAGAAACAAAATGGACAAGGAAGGTAATGTCATAAGGAACAAGGCTCGTCTGGTTGTCAAGGGATACTGTCAGGAGGAAGGGATAGATTACGAAGAGACGTTCGCTCCAGTAGCTAGGCTAGAATCGGTTAGAATATTTCTGGCCTATGCTGCTCACAAAAACTTTGAGGTCTTCCAAATGGACGTCAAGTGTGCATTTCTCAATGGAGAACTTGAAGAAACTGTGTATGTGGAGCAACCTCCTGGGTTCGTGAACGAAAAGTATCCAAATCATTGCTATATTCTGGATAAAGCTGTGTACGGCCTCAAACAAGCTCCGAGAGCCTGGTATGAAACGCTTACAAAAATTTTAAAGATGTCCAAATTCAAACAAGGTTCGGTTGACCCAACCTTCTTTCGCAAAAAGGAAGGTAACCACCTTATGATAGCTCAAATTTATGTCGATGACATCATCTTTGGCTCCACGAATCCCAGCTTAACAGCTGAATTCAGAAAGTTGATGGAGACTAAGTTTGAAATGAGCTCAATGGGTCCTATTAATTTTTTCCTTGGTTTAAATATAAGACAGGGACCCGAAGGCATCTTTATCAATCAGGAAGCTTACACGAAGACTCTCCTAGCAAAGTTTGGCATGATGGGAGACTCAAAAGTCAAAGTCCCAATGGCATTCGGCACCAAACTTACCCCTTCACTAGATAAATCGGTTGTCGACATCACGCTCTATCGTCAAATGATAGGCTCACTGATGTATCTAACTGCTAGCAGGCCTGATATCATGTTTTCTGTGTGTTATTGTGCTCGATTTCAGGCTAACCCACGCGAACCTCACATGCTGGCAGTGAAGAACATCCTACGCTATCTCAAGCGAACCGCCTCCTTAGGTCTATGGTATCCATCCAATTCAGGCTTCTTCGTTCAAGCCTATTCTGATGCTGACCTTGGAGGATGTGGACTCGACCGCAAAAGCACAACTGGTGGCTGTCAATTTCTTGATGGGAAGTTGGTCAGCTGGCAATCCAAGAAACAAACATGTGTGTCGCTGTCTACTGCTGAAGCGGAATACATTGCCGCTGCATCCTGCACATCACAAGTGATTTGGATCCAGAGTCAACTTCGAGACTATGGACTCAATATGAAGAAGATCCCTCTATATTGTGACTCTGAAAGTGCAATTAGGATCTGTCATAACCCGGTGCAACACTCTAAAACCAAACACATAGCACTGAGGTATCACTTCATCAAAGATCATGTGGAAGATGGAAATGTCGAAGTTCACTTCGTAAGAACCACTGATCAACTGGCTGACGTCTTTACCAAAGCTCTTCCAGAAGCATCGTTCAATAAAATATTGCAAGGGCTAGGAATGATGGAATCAGAGTCAGTACCTCACACTACCTCTCAACCTCAAACGTAAAAAGCAAAACCAACCGAACGTTCGGGTTCGGTTCAACCATCTCACTCGCTCATTACTTCAAAGGTAGTTTTTCTGAGTTGTATATTTCGTGTGCAAAATTTGTTTTTCTTTGTGTAAAAAGTTTTTCCAAAAAAAAAAAAAAAAAAAAAAAAAAAAAAAAAAAAAATCCAAAACCGAAACCTCCCGAAGGTTCGGGTTCGGTTTTTCAAAATTTTCCTGAACCGAAACCAACCGAAGGTTCGGGTTCGGTTTTTCAAAATTTTCCAGAACCGAAATCAACCGAAGGTTCGGGTTCGGTTTTTCAACTTTTTCCAACCGAAACCAACCGAACGTTCGGGTTCGGTTTTTCAATTTTTCCAAAGTTTTTTTTAATCGTATTTTTTTCTCAATCTTTTATTTTTTTTATTTTTTTATCTTCTTTTTATTTTTTTTAAATATCAAAACTCTTTTCGTGTGCTCATTTGTTTATGGGAGTATATTTGATGACTTACTTAAGTGTCCCTAGAAGCATGCTGCTGTATGTGTCCCAAGCCTCATAAGATTTTGAATAATAGCCTTCATGACCTGGTAAACACAAACCTTGTCTTCCCAATAAGGCTAACTCATTTATTCTAATCGTGAGCTACCTCACTCTCTTCTCATATGAGTTCAGAGTCTCCTGCTTGGTCCTTATGTTCGCAGCAGAGGTACTATGTCTTCTTTCACCATCCCCATTATATTTCTCCATAACATTCGTTTCATCACTGTAACCCTTGAGACTCTCAGAAACTACCACTGAGGTTTATGGTTACACAACATCTGTGTTTATGATCTTAGTTTCGTGCCACTACGAGCTGAGTGAAACCCAAAATTCAACACCAACGAATTGACGGTGACCAATTAACTTGATCAAGTTTTCACCAATGAATTGACGAATGTACCTTCATGAAATCTCAATTTTTTTCTTTTTGCGTGATTCCAATGAAATTGTTACACACCATAACATTTCTTCCCATGGGATCCAGTTTTAAATTTTTATCTGAGATTTCATATTAATCCAAGCCACTACAAAATCATCTCAGACCTACTTGTTCAACAGACTACACTGGTCTCACAAGTACTTTGTTCACGTTCGTTCTTATATCAAGAATTGAATTGTTGAATCAAAGCGAAACCACCCTTAATTTGCCTTATTAAAAGAAGCCTTTCAACATTTATTAATGAATGTTTGATCGTAATTCAACGGGATTCCACACTAACACTTTGAGGTCTTTCTTGACCTTGAAGGAAGAGATCCGTGCCCGGGATCATCAGTTTCGTGTCATTATTGACATCACAGATTATCCTAAAAAGAGTTGCTTTAGTTCTTTATTTTTTTTTACACTCTTTGCAAGAAAATCCTAGATTTTCACAAATTCCGTTACTAATTATTTTACAGGCTGGATATTTACTGGATGGTTACAAATGAAGTTGTGGTCAAAAATTAGCCACGTGGATCATTAAGTGGAAACAGCCGTTTAAAAGGGGATAAGACAAAAAGTTGCTGACTCGGCGGGAGTTAAATGGATAGAAATTCAAACGACGGTAAAAAGGAGGGGGCGTGAATTTGAAGCGGCCGCGCTTTTTCTGACACTTTTGGACGCGTGTGCAGTATTGAAGCGTCATCAATCTGGCATTAATGGCGCGTGTGGAAATGGAAACGGTTCCTCTCTCTGAACCGGCGCTTATTGGGCGGCGTGATCCTAGGAATCTGACACTCTCTCTCCTACGTGATCATCGCACGTCCCAACTGTCACCAATCAGTCACTCCAAAAACCCGTTTCGTATTTCCATAAGAGATTTGAAACGATTTTTCTCTCTCCTATCACCTACTATAAAAACCCATCAACACCACCTTTTACCTCTTTACTGCCCCCATAATTTCCAAAGCAAAACTACTTCCAAACTCTCTCCCGGTCATCTTCTTCTCCCAACCTGCAACAATGGCTGAATCTTCATCTGTTCATGCAACTTCTCAGATTCTTCCCATCCAACCTCAGCAATGCCTGGTGATTGATCTCAACCCACTGGCCTATGATTCCTATATGTCGCCGGTCATCGAGTGTCTCAAATACTCCCAGCTTGCTCCTGCACTGTCAAGGATTGAAACGGTGCCAATGGTGGCCTTATCTCAGGTCTACGCAACAGCTTACTACGACAAGGCCGTCGACAGGGTATTCTTCGAAGTGGCGGAACACAAGACGTCGATTTCTCGCCCCCGCTTCTGCACCATGCTTGGGTTTGCTGCTGACCCATCGCGAGTTCACCCGGAGACGATTCCGGTTGGTATGCTGTACAACATGTTCTACAACATGGGCTACACGGAAGTTCTCACCTCCGTCGCAAGATTCAAGAAGTCCTGCCTACCGCCCCAGTGGAATGCGTTATTTACAGTTCTCTTCAAGGGACTGTCAGAGAGGAGCTCCGGATCGGACGGGGCCAGTCGTCTTTTCCTGTCGATTATGTATGGGGTGTACAACGGGATCAATCTGGACTATGGGTTTGTCCTTTGGCAACAACTGATTCAGAGCCTCTCTTCCTCTTCCCGACACTCCGAGGTGTCGCTGGCCCGGTTCTGGATCTTGATCACAAGATGGGCCATGGACAAGTTTAACGTTCCCACAGCCGACGGTGCACCGATGTCTTCTATTGGTACCTTTCATACCAAGAAGATCATCGTATCCGATGCATCAAAATTCTCCTTCATTGGCTCTATCCCGGAGTCGATGTATGCCGATGTGCCCGCTGATAGCAGACTGATCAGAACGATCAAGGAGTTTCGCCAAACTGGTCCGAGGGAACTGACACCGGACATGCTGCGATCGATTCATGATGCCGACAAACCGGTGGCCAGGGGCAAAAAGGGTGACAAAGGGAAGCAAGTGTCCAAAGCTCCAAAGGGACCTTCTCCCAAGAAGCGAAAACAACAGAAAGCTGCTTCACCCCCACAACCGAAAAGGAGGAAACCCCAACCGAAGCGAAAGCTCCTTATTCCCTCCTCCTCAAGCGAATACGAAGGTGGGAGTTCGGACTCTGAGGGCTCACAAGGAGACGAATCTCCTCAACGAGGCAACACACCCCCTCGGTCCCCAACCCCGGAGATGGAACTTCATCAATCCCCAGTTCCTTCACCTCCACCCACAATACCTATTTCCATTCCCACCATAAACCCCACTATCCCCCCAACCTCATTCCCTATACCCCCACCCATATTCACCACATCAACCGAAACACCACCTGTAACCGAAACCCCTCCCGTAACCGACCCTCCACAAACCGAAACCCATACACCACCACCACCCGAAACTAACCCCCCACCCACTCAACCTGAACCAACCAAACCCACAACACCCCCAGCTTCACCACCACCTCAATCTCCAGAAGACGCCTTCGATGGCGATGATCAATACCTTGGTGGTGATCACATGAACTTTGATTCGGTCTACTATAGTCCGTTTCAAGTTCAGAGTGATGAGGAGGATGATGCTCCAGTGACAAAGAAGCATCTCCGCGACCTTAACGAGAAGGTTGATCAACTTCTCGCCTCCTCTTCCAACCAGCAGTCATCCTTGTCTGAAGCTGCCCTTTAGAACATAGTTGATGCCTTCTCCAGGGCTCAACATGACTCAGTGGCCTCAGCAACTGCTGCGATAGACGCCTCCACCCGAGCCTGTGTGGCAGCGACCGAAAAAGTCGATAAACTATTCTCCGACGCTTCTGACCTGCTGAAGTCTCTGCAGGAAAGCGCCAATGCCACAAAGACAACTCTGGAACCGATTGTTCAGCAATTGGCCAAG